>NC_057806.1:476884790-477218133 GCF_018294505.1 Triticum aestivum
CATGCAATCCCCATGTCATCGTTGCGCATGCGAAACAAATATCCAAGAAAAAAGGGTGAACGCGAGGACGTGTGCACATTTGCAAAAATAAGAAATCAACAAATGAAAGCCAAATGATTAAATGAACATACAAATCATGGGATCACCCATGGAACAGAGTAAATGTGGAGGGATGCTCACGAAAAGTCTCAAGCCGAGTGACACTACAACATGGTGAGTCACTCCCCAAGCTAAATGAACCACCTACTCCTATGTTATAAGAATGTCATAAAGCTGCATCAAGTAGTGTGGCATGTTGGCAAAAAAGGCATTTAAGTAAAGTTTTCATGTCAAAGCCATGCAAGGAGTGATATAGGCAACAAACACTCCATTCGAGGGTGCTCCAATGATTCGGCTCGGTCACGAGTGGATCTATCTAGATGTAGCAAGATTGTAAAGGTCATCGACAACAGAAACTTGTGTTGCCCGCGAATGTATGCATGCGAAGTCGAGGCAGGGGGGCTTCTCCCATGCCGCCAAACTGGCATATCCAACAAGCATGTGGGTGCAATACGTGAGCTACAACATACCTATCCACGGTATGACCATACATCGTCATGGCATGACCTACCTGGCACACCTTTGAAGAAAGAATCTCGCTTACCTCCATCACCATCTTGCACGGAGTAAGTGTTGTCGTGTCTCAATACTTTAGTTTAACTAAGACATCTTGGAAACGAGAAGTGTTGGTTAGGTGGAAATATCTTGTGGCCCGAAACTCTGTGCAGGGTGTTGAAGCCCACATAGAAGTAGATAAGCGAGCCTCTAACTTAGCCACTCTCACCCAGCATAAACATCTCTCCATCATCCCAAGTCACATTGAACGTCAATGTGGACACCTCGCCCTTGGCAACAACAACCTTCGTCACCTAAATTAGGGCTTCTGCACTAGAAAGAAGAGCACTCCTCTTCATAGGCTCTAACTCCCCGGTCAATGTGACTCGCCTTGGAGAAACCTTAAGCAAGATGCCAAGGCCTTGTGTGTCTCAGAGCATGACGCCACCTCAGTGGCGAGCTCACAATGCACGTTCCAGAGAGATGACTCCATCCGATGCAAGTTTTTCTTGGCCTTGTCACGGTGCTATGTCCTGGATGCCCACTTGGAATCGACAAGATCCTTCTCAGACTTCTCCATACTCAAGTTAGTATAGAAATACTCTACTTGGTCCTTGATGATGGGGATTATCTCCACACGAGGAGCAAGTTCCTCAACACGCACAGAATTTTTTTTAAGAAAAAGATTACCATGGTATTTGCATCTGGACGATGCATGCGGTTATTTTATTAATTATTCATAAATAATTTGTAAAATAGCACTCCCTCCGATTCCTAAATATAAGTTTTGTAAAGATTTCACTACAAACTACATACGAAGCAAAAAGAGTAAATCTACACTCTAAAATGCATCTAGATATATGTGGTTCATAGTGATATCTCTCCAAAGACTTATATTTAGGAACGGAGGGAGTACATCTTAAGCCACGCCTTAGCAACTCCTATTCACTCCTCCCGCAGATGAATCCGAATATTCCTCTCATGGTTCGGATGCCTACGCTCTTTCCCCTTGCTGTAGCTGTCCTAGATCCCTTCCCTCCCCATCGGTCCATCTCCATCGCTCTCCCCTTCTACCTCGCCGGCCAGCCTTCTCCTTGGATCTCGTCGCGGCACGGCAACGGCAACGTCAACGACAATGGTGGTCTCGTACACGCAGGAGCACGTGTACCTCCACCCCTGGCACCGGGTCACCGCGGCGGCGTGGCGCAAGTTCACCGACCCGGCGGCGCTCCCCCACATCCTGGACGTGCAGACGCTGTCCCGGGACGTCGACCCGCGCGCCGGCCGCCTCCACGCCGTACGCGCCATCGCGGGCCGGCCCCCGCCGCTCCCGCTCCTCCTCCGCGGCCTCGCGGCCACCGCCGGCGCCGGCGACGTGGCGCTCTGCGTGGAGCGCACGTCCGTGGACGCGGCCGCGCGCGCCATGCGGGTGGTCTCCCGCAACGCCACCTTCCGGCGGCTGGTGGACGTGGAGGAGCGGTGCAGCTACGCGCCCCACCCGGAGCGGCCGGACGAGTGGACGGTGTTCACGCAGGAGACGAGCATCCGGTGCGCGCCGCTGGCGGCCGTGTCGGCCACGGTGGCCGGGATGGTGGAGCGGCGGTGCGCGGAGAGCTTCGCGCAGAACGCCGCCAGGGGGAAGGAGGCCGTCGAGAGGATCTGCGACGGCCTCGCGCTCGCGGAGCACGTGCCAGGGCCCTCCCCGGCCGACGGAGAAGAACGGTAGTGGTAACAGAGCATGCTCGCTCTCTGTTACTGATGTGTAAATACTGGCTGCCAGGCAATAAGAAGTGAAATTCTGCAAATTCGCAACGTCCATTGATGAAATTGCTGGACCTGTCATGTTCTTGGCAGCTTCCACCGTGATGTTGAGTTCGGATTCGGTGGCAAGAGCTGCGCCAAGCAGCAGCAGGGGTCAAATCGTCGTCACAGGTGTTCTTTCCGAGAGGATAAAACTTCAGTGCTCACAAGGGAGCAGTGGCCGTGAGTTTGCGATGACTGGGAGGAGAAACTAAAGGTTTCTTCTAGTGCGCCGCGTGTTGCCCCGGCGCCCGTGGTAAGTGGCCGGCTGCGACTGTGAACAGCCGCGGCGACGACCAGATGGCACCACACCACACACGCGCTGGGAGAAGATTCAGGATCGCCGCGTCACGCGTCTACTCCAGTAAACCTGTCCGAAAGACCTGAGCGAGAGGGCATCCTGTCCGAAAGAGAGCAGCAGCTGCGGCCAGTGCGCTGTTGGATTACTACCACCGAATGATGAATGTAGGCGAGCCGTAAGACGATTCTACACTTACTTTACAAGATATTTCTGCCTTTGGGGACACATACATATGTATGTTCGGTCCCAGCCAGCCAGCCAGCCACATGATCCCTCGCATCAAGATATCGCTAGTGGCATGCACGCCCCGGTGTTGGTGACGTGTCGCACGACTAACAATCCAGATACACACATCAGGGGACCGGCCGGACGTTCTCCGGTCCTCATGCACTCCAAGCTAAGCTAGGATATTATTCGTCGACGGAAAACGGCCTGCGGGAGAATCCACCTCCTTGACGTGTCGGCCGTTCGAGCCGCACACGTCTCGGCTTCCTTGTACACATGCGCCAGCCTCTCAAACGATATGTTGTATACGTGGCACCCGGCACCTCATCATCATTAAACTAAACTAAGCTAGAATCACGGCAAAGCAAGTGACGCAACGAGCCAATCGACCACGTACCCGAGAGAAACACCGGTTCGAGTTAAACTAAGCCAGAACCACACTCGCAAATCCAATGATGCAACGAACCAATCAAGGAAGAAATTGAGACATCGGTTTTAGTTGGGTGGCGACCGGTCGGGAGGCGGTGCGGACCGGTCAAGAACGCTGTCGGCAGCGCGCACATTCAATCGTCGCCGTCACGGGCACGGCCGCCTCCCAACCTCTGGAATTAGATTAGCTAGGCAGGCATCAGCCGTGGGATTAGCCGGCCCGGCCTGCCGCGGAAATGAGATGATACGACCTTGCGTTCGCCCGGCTGCCGTCTGCGGGCCGGCCGGGAGAATCTACTTCTTGCTTATCCAGTTCGCTGCTGTTGGCGTGTCTGCTCCTGATTGGCCGCCGCGCCCTACCGACCACCAGAAGACTAAGCTAATGGGGCCGTGTTTTCTGTTTACGAAAAGATTAGTACTGCCAGCTAGTAGCTGGGATGCGTGGGGAAAATGGCCCGGGCGTGCGGTTGGGACTATGCACGAGTTTGCCGTGTCGACACTCAAATTGGTTCGTAATTTTGTATTATCGCCTAGCCATAGATATTTTCTATTAGCAGGAGGATAAACGAATGGGCGAGAGCTGAGGGGAGGAGCGGCCGTGCTAATCCGGACAGCTCAGAGGCGGACAGGGACGGGGCGCCGAGCCAGCTTCCCTTAATTTTATCCCGACCCCGGCCGCAACGTGCGGGCTATGGTATGGTATGGTGGTACGTATGGACGAAGCCGCGACGACGCCTTCCAAGTCCCAACTCCCGTGCCCCGACAAGCCGACGCGCCCGATGGTTTGGTTTGGCCCGGTGGTTTCGTCCCGTATTCCCAGCCATCTCCTCGCTCGCTTTCGGCCGCCATACTACTATCTCCGTCTATGTGAATAAGTCATTCCCGTAGTTCTAGGTCATCGATTTGAGAAATTAAATATGTGTTATATGTCATGAAAAGTATATCACTAGATTTCAACAAAGATGTAGTTTCTAAATATATATTTTTTGTTACATATAATACATATTTAGATGGTTAAATCGTTAATCTAAAATTACGTGAATGACTTATTCACCGAAACGGAGGTAGTAGTCAGCTTCGGGCGGCGGCTACTTGCTCCCCCACACGGCGCGGCCGTGCGGGTCCAACCAGCACGCGACACCGAACACACGGCCCGTCCGCGCACCCGAAGCGCCAGCCCCCAACCCCCGAGCTGACCATCCTACCCCTCCTCCGCCCCGCACCCACGCAAGGTCACGACCCTCTGGATCCAGCCCAGTTGACCCTTCTTCCCTTGTCTTCCCACCGCCCCGCGTCTCCCACGTTTCTTTCCTCCCGTGGAGGGAGCGCCCAAACGGGCGTGCCTTTACCGGCCCGTGGCACAGCCGTCGCTTTTTCGACGGAAACGGAGGGCAGCGTCGGCCATTTACGCGAGCCCCCGGGTGACGCAGGGCCAAAACCGGAAATCCCAAGGCAAACACGCGGAGGGGGAGACGGCAGCTGGGCAGGTCGTTATCGCCTCCTGCAGGGAGCGCGTCCCCGTCCCTCTCCCGCCCGAGCCCCCGATAAAAAGGGCCCCGATCTCCCCTCCATTCCACACCCACGCCCATCCAATTCCCCTCTCCTCGGCCTCGCCTCTCCTCTCCTCGCATCGGCCTCCCGGCCGCCGCCGACGACGCCCGGACCTCCCGGCCGGCAGCAAACCAACCAGCCACCGCGTGCGTGTTCGACATACCATGGCGCAACGCGATCACAAGCAGGAGGAGCCCACGGAGCTGCGGGCGCCGGAGATCACGCTCTGCGCCAACAGCTGCGGCTTCCCCGGCAACCCGGCCACGCACAACCTCTGCCAGAACTGCTTCTTGGCCGGACCGGCCTCCACGTCGCCGTCTTCCTCCTCCTCCTCTTCTCTACCGGGCGTGTCCGTGTCGACCCCCGTCGTCGACAGGCCGAGGCCGGCGCCGGTGGAGGTCGAGCTCGCCGTTGACCTTGCTCCGGCGAGGACGTCGGTGAACCGGTGCTCCAGCTGCCGGAAGCGCGTGGGGCTGACGGGGTTCCGGTGCCGGTGCGGCGACATGTTCTGCGGCGAGCACCGGTACTCGGACCGGCACGGGTGCAGCTACGACTACAAGGCCGCCGCCCGGGACGCCATCGCCCGGGACAACCCCGTGGTGCGCGCCGCCAAGATCGTCAGGTTCTGAAACCAAGGGAAAAGGATCCAGAATTCCAGCCGAGGCAAAGGAAAAGAATCATCTCATCTCAACGAAACCCAAGCCGTGGGCCGCCGTGCGCTAGTATTATGCTGTTGTTCTCGTCTCCGGAGTGTTTCCCTTTTTAATTAAAAAAAATCTTTATTTATTGGGAAAAAAAATGGGACGTAAGGATGTGGATGGAAAGGAAAGGAAAGAATAGCGTGTGTGATGATGTAATATCAACGGGTGGTTGAGGCGGAGGAGCAAGGAATGAAATGGATTGGATGTGTATGTGTATGTGTACGTGTATGTGTACGTCTATGCTCCACATTATTTAATCTAGTAGCCAATTCTTTGCGCAGAATTATTTGGCACTTGACATCACATTATTCATACCGAAATAAGTGTGCTCCTGCGG
Organism: Triticum aestivum; assembly: GCF_018294505.1. NCBI lineage: Eukaryota > Viridiplantae > Streptophyta > Magnoliopsida > Poales > Poaceae > Triticum > Triticum aestivum. The sequence goes on from NC_057806.1 coordinate 476,890,729, forward strand.
CCATGATTGATCAATCTTCAATCATTGAAGGAATCAAAATGAGTAGCAGCGGCCTGATTGCCGGGCATTTGGGCCCATATTAGCATATTTAAGTGAGATATTTAAATCGGAACAGGTGCTACTCCGTCTTCGCTTTCGCGTTTGTTTGGCCAGGTCCATCGTCCACACGCACCACTCCATTGATTAGCAAACAACACATTTTTATCGCTTGGTGACGATGATTCCCCCAGACAAAATACGCAGGGCGTAAAGCAGGGGCTGGAACGCCGGGTGCGAATTTTAGTGGGTGGGAATCGATGGATCGCGGCGTGGTTGGGCCGTGGTGTTGTGGCACGGGTGGGTTGCTGTCGCCGTGGACGCCGCCACATGGCTCGACCCGGGAGGAGGATACGCATGCGATGGGCCGGTGCACTCTCTCTCTTCTTTTTCCTCCTCCCTGCTGCCCTGCTCGTGATGGGCCGGTCGTCGTCTTTTCCGATTGCTGACTCGTCCTTGATTTAATCTTCGCCCTGTCTGCTGATGGTAGGCGAATTGTGCTTGCTCATGTAAAGACGTGTCCTTGTTCTCGTGAATATTTTTTTTGTTGTGAAACTCCCGTGCGTGTCACTGTACTGGCAAGTGGCAACTGGAGCCTAGCTTGATGTTCACTGCACCGTGTTGACAAAGACAAACACGTCAAAAAAATCCCGACGAGGTGAGTAATACATGGTGCGCAAATCGGGCCCCTGTTTAAATAATTTGGGCTCTTTGTCTCTGAAACTCTTGGAGGAACAAGGCCCGTTGACTTTTGGCAAAAGAAGAAGAAGACGACGACGAACAGTCGAGGCTCAAGCTTGAGGAACCATTTGGCAAGAGGATCATCGTTGACAAAGCAGGGACAAGTCCTGGACAAAAGAAAGACAAAGCAGGCACAAGACGGATTCTTAATAGTGATGAATACCGTGAATTGCACTCCCGGGTTTGACGTCGATGACGTCATGGCAAAGGCAATTTTCCACTCCAAACAGTTGAACTGGACACCCCAAAACACGTCGTTTCGCTACGTTGCTGTCAGGTGCGAGTCAAACCGGACGTCCAATACTGTAGCCGTCACGAGCCACTCTGGTCCAATACTGTTTCTAAAGGCACGCGGGGTACCACTTGATACAAGCCCAACTCCTATTCGGCGCTCGTAGCACCAGTTATAGCGCTTCTCATACGTGCCGCGCACCCGGCCAAAATCGACAAACTTTCTTCAAATTCGCTAACTTTCTTTTCAAAATCGATTCACTTTTTTTGAACTCCGTGAATTTGTCTCGAATTCGTCAACTTTTTCGAGTTCATGGACTTTTTTCAAATCCGCCAACTTTTTCTGATCCATTGAACTTTTTTGAGTTCGTGGACGTTTTTCAAATCCGCTTCACGAACATTTTCGAGTTCGTGAACATTTTTTGAAACCGTGATTAGTTTTAATTCGAGATATTCTAAAAAATTCTGATTTTTTTAAACATCACATTCTTCCCGATATGTCAACGACCAATGGGTCAAAGGTGGCGAATCGGGAAAAGGTATTTCCTGGACAAGTGCTCACCTCCTTTGCGTGGGCCGGCCTATGAGGACTTGTACAATGCATAGTCCCAAGATGATGCCCCGTAGGCCACGTAGGATCAGATATCAGAAAAAGTAGGTTCAGATGGAGCAGCGGGATCCTCTGCAGGAGGCGGGTGCTTGAAGAAAAAAAGTGTGGCCCGGTGCATAAAGCTTAAAAGGTTGAAGTGGAAACTAGAGATGCATGTTTAGTGGGAATCTTTATTTTTTATTTTTTGATGAGGCCCACTAGTGGAAGCTTGTATTGGAGAGAAAAAAAAAATCAATGTGATGCCTCAAACTACTTTTTGTCATGGGGCATCTGTATCGATATAAGGCGTTGGGGAGGAGGTCTCTCTTACAAGTTATCCCTCTCACCGTTCTTCAAACGCTATAAATCCCTAGCGTTGAATATTTTTCAAACATATATTGAATATTTTCTCAATCACGTTAAACATTTTGTAGATACACATTGAATATTTTTCAAACGTGTGTTGAACATTTTTTTAAATGCACGGTGAACAGTTTATAAATACTCTACACTATGAAAAAGTAATTATACATGGTGAACATTTTTATATGTCATTTCTAAATGCTTGCTTGAACCAATGTTACATTTCATAAAAAATTAAATATTTTATGAACTATTTCATAAAGCGTGAACATTTTTTTAGAAATAATTAACATTTTTAAATGTATGGTGATTTTCTTTAAATGCCATGAACAATTTACAAACAACGAACATTTATTTGATTATTTAGTAAACAAATCACAAACAGTTCTGAATTACACAGAAGCTGCAATGTGAAAAACTAACAAATGGGACAAAATGTGACAAAGAAAAAACAAGATTGCAGCTCAACAAAGCAAATCAACATGCAAGCAACAAGCGCGTTTGTATGTTCGTGTGACTCACAGACCGACCCAATAGACAAGGCAAGTGACAATCATGCAGGCGATAATGGCGCTAACTGCAAGCGAAATATGGACTTGCCCTCACCAGACCCCTGAGACGATGCGCGGCCAACGCCTTTGCCTCTATACACAATGGTCCAGGAACGAGTTACATCCGGTTAGTACTAAAAAAAAGTTACATCCGCTTACAGCCCAAAATCGTGCTCCATCAAGTTGTGCTCAAATCCAGCAATTGCCCCCCCCCCCCCCCCAAGCCCCCACACATGCGCTCATGGGTAAGTGTTTTTGTGTCAACGAAAGTGTGAAAACTATATCTCGCTCAGAGCGATATGGTAGCAGCTCTCCTGTCAGGCGTAGCCGGAGCGCGCCAGCCCATTAGTCCAGGATTCGCTCAATGTAGGTTCCCTCTTTTTTTCCTTTTTCTTCGGTTCTTTCAGTATTTTCATTGGTTTTCACCAGTCTTCCTCTTTTCTTTGTTATAACTTTTATTTTCTTTGTTTTTCACCAGTTTTCTATTTTCCTCAGTTTGGCTTGTTTTATCTGTTTTTTCTTCATTTTTCTTTGTTTTCTCTCGGTGTTCACTGTTTATTTTGCTTCTTATTCGGTTTTATTTGTTTCTTTCTTTGTTTTCTTTGTTTCTCTTTCTTTTCACCTATTTTATTTAGTTCTTTGTGTGTTTTTCCTTCATCCTTTTTATCTGTTTTTATGGTTTTTCTTTGGTTTAGAACCTTTTTGCTTAACTTTTTTATTTTCTTTGTTGTTATTAGCATTGTTGAGAAAATCGTTAACTGGTAGCTGCTTGGTTGACTAGCAAGTAGTGATTAATAGGCTAATAGGTAAGTTAATCCAACGATTTATTATTTTTTCGGCTACTCGATGACCCTATGTGTAGGGATTAATCGACAAGTTAATTGGTTAATTGGACGAATTCTTGTATAGGGGTATATTTTTATCGTTTCTCCTCGGTTTACTATATCCATGTGACACATTAGTTTTTATACAAGTTAAACATTTTTTAAATGAATAACCAACACGTTTTGAAACAAATGTTTTTGATGTCTAACATTTTTTGCATACACCAAGAACATTTTTATACATATTTCACATTTTTTAATTCATGATTAGCATTTTTATACAATGATTAACATTTCTTTCGTATACATGTTTAATGCCTCCTTTTTTCATAAACACTGTACATTTTACATAGACATCTTAAACATTTAGTTGATATACCTTTAAAAAAATTCCATATGCAAGATTAGCACTTTTTTTTAATAATTCCACATACATATTTTGGAACATGTGAATATTTTTAAAATGTTACAAACATTTTTATATGCCATCAACATTTTTTAATTAAGCTAAGAATTGTGCTACATCGAGTTAGCATTCTTTTTAAAAAGTGATTATTTTAACTTTTAATATTTGTTTTATGTCCAAAAATAAGAATAAAATAATAATAATAAAAGAACAAAGGAAAAGCAGGAGAAAAGAAGAACTTAGCTGGAACCTACATGGGCCGGCGCGTTCGTGAAGCCCTGACAGGGGAGGTCGCTCGAACTCGCGTTGGGCGAGGTATAGGCGCGCCCGAACAAAAGACGCAGCTTCAATTCCATAATCAAATAAAAAAATCTTTAAAACACCCTGCAGCAAATTCAGAATGCTAATTAAGTTTTTCTTTTCTGTGCCAACACAACTTAGGTGTTTTGGGGGATGGACTTGACCCCGGCTTTATATTGAGCACAAAAACTACTTTTAAGATTCCCTGCCGATGATTGTTTTTCTTTCTTAGCCTTGCACATTCATCGCTGAAATTAATCACGTGTAAACGTGTTGCGGCTTGTGGAAGTGGGGTGGTTACGGTGCCGGTGCTCTGATGCATCAAGCTCTGGACAGCATAAGCTGCCACTGCTTAATTTTGAGCCACTACACCAAAAACGATCCATATATAATGCTCTATGGGGAATATCATATGCTAGGTGTGACTGCAGAAAGCATATGACCAAACATGACACGATTGATGAGTGCTTCTGATCTCTCCTAGTTTCTCATGGCGCCAAAGGTCAAGAACCTACTACTAATACTGATTTGGACTTCTCTAATCATCAGCTCATCACACACAAATTAAGTAGACGAAAAAGCCTTCCTTCTTGTCCTGTCTCTGTCCCCCATTACATGGCCAGGTACCGCGAATCATCGTCAGGTCAGGGCCATCCCCATGGTTAACGCCATAAACCAGCACCATTATTTGCTCAGAAGTCAGAACACAACAGTGCATGTAATGGCCGACAGAGTTAGCCACACCTACGTAAAAATAATAAGGAGAAAATCTTTGCAGTTTCAATACTCTTATCTACCAACCCGAGCCCTTTGCGTAGTGTGGGCTAACATGTTCCTCAGCTTTGCGACTTGAGCATTCCACTCGCGAATTGTTAAAGACTACTAGACGGATCATCTGTTGTGCTCGAGCACGAATCAGCAGGATGATTGCAATGGATCGAGCTAGCCAAGCTAATAATGGCGAGGCGGGTGCACGGCTCCCATGCATGCATGACCACTGATTTAGCATAGCATCGCAGGAAGCGACGTGATCCCGCGTCCTGCTCCTGCAGCCTGATGCGTGACACGCGATGCTTAGCCACGTTCCCTAATCATGTCTCTCAGTGAGTAATTATTGGTTCTTCAGACACGGACAGATTAAGCAGGTTTCCATCGAGTAATGGCAGCCACCAACCGGGGTCGTGCTACTAAGCCTTGACCACGCCGGGACCTGAATACCGATTAAACGGCGATCGCCTTGGCTCTCGATGGGTTGGAGCTTTTTGGTTGTTGGTTGAAGCGTCACGGCGCAACCTGCAATCTGTAGTTCTGTACTACAGGTCAGGTTACGTGCCCTGGAATTCAGGCAGCAGCAGGGGCTCCACGAGGAATTATACAGCAACCTAAAGACAAGACAGAATTGAGAGACACGTAACGATCGGATCGGGCCAAAAGCAAACCAAGGCTGCTTTAATAAAAAAAATCAAAAGGGGAAGAAATGTACGTGCTGTAATTCTCTGTAGCACCAGCTGCGCTGTAATACGTACATACGTACAGGCTCGCTGGCAATGCCTGAGGACTCCGTTGTCTCTGTCGGGGAGCCGACGATCATCAGAAGAGCTCGTTCAGCTCGGGTCTGGACCTCAGGGGCTGTGTTTGGAAGCCTCCTGTTCCCCGCTGATAAGATGAACAGTGGCCATGTTTCTCAGACAGATTCACAGCACTGACGGACGGACACTGTTACGTAACGTACTGAGCCCGAACGATGTGGCTGGCTCGGGACGCTGGTAAGTGAAAAACGATCAGATGCAATCTTGGGGCGTGGTTCAATGATCTAGGGCCCGTTTCTGCTCTGCCAGAGATCTTACCGGCGAACTGTGGCGTCGCTGCCACAAGTAGCAATTCCGCTTATGCAGTAGCAGGAGGCGGCATGAGTCACACGCGCACAGTACCTGAATTGCTTCTAGCGGCAGCACATGTATGCATCATCCTGGTAAATGTCCGTAATAGATGTACTACACGGCTTGCTTGCAATTTTAAAAATTCGAGTGAAAGCATGGGCCCTCGTCTCAACTCGATCGAGCTGGACTGAACAATGGACAAATCCAGTAGACTGGAGTAAGCTGCAATCCTCAAGTACTAACAACAGTAGTGTCAGCGTTAGGAGGTGAGCATGATCATCAGGTTTTTTTTTTTTGGCTTTGATTATGATTAAACCACCGCCAGCTTAATTCGAGGGTCGTGCAAGTGTGGGCTCCCGGTCAATGGTCTTGGCGAAAACGTAATTCCGATCGAGGACTACTTCATCATCATCACGCATTCACGCAGCTTGGGCGGGTACGTCGACAGCGGTTAGGGTTCATCCAGTACTACTACCACTATAGTAGTACGTTGCACGGACGTGTACGTACGATAACGCGAAGGCATCACGAGCCGCATCCCAAGCAAAATTTCACCGAGACGCGACGTACGACACGTCCTATCGCGGCCATCATCTTTTGTCACATGCCAATCGCGGCCATCGATTGGGATTAGCCCGTGCGGCATCCGAATCTACTCGTGGATGCTCCGTTGCATCACCTGATTGATGCCTTGTAGCAGTAAATTATTTTCTATTCTCTCCGTTCCATAATGTAATGCGTTCGTGTTTTTCGAGATTCAATTTTGACCCTATATTTGAGCAACAAGACTGACTGTGGTGGTAGCAAAAATTCATATTTTTGATATTAATTCGGTGATATAATTTTTGCTCCCGCCATAATCAATTTTGTTGGTTAAATTTATGGTTAAACTTAAATCTCGGAAAGTACGGACATACTAGTATATTATAAAATGGAGGGAGTATCCATTTGAATGCCTGTCAAGTCTGTGAAACAATGTCCTCTGATTCAAAATCATGATCTTGAGCTCCACGCCCTTCTTCGAACAATTCGTCTGCATCAACTGTTTTGCCTAGTACCATGCACACGTATTAGAAGTAAGTGGACGAACGCGCCAAAACCCTGCCTCGGTGCATCCGGACTGTTGCTGTAATCCAAGTGAGGACTGGCCATGCAACTTTGCCGCCTATAAATAATTCAGCTTCTGTCGATCATGTTTATAAGTTTTGTTATCCACGGTGCTCAATGCCACAAGAATTTCTCAGATTAGACCCAATTACTAGATACTAGCTCTAGCTTGGCACGAACTAGTACAAGTAACTTTCTCGGAGATAGAGTAGTTGGCGAGGACACAAGGACACCCCCTACAGAGTCACGATCAGTTGGAAGGTGAGACGGCGGTGACTGTTTGAAAATGGAATAAATGCCTTCTCGTCTAGCCCTTGTTTCGGTGATGCGTCTAGCATCATCGGTGGATGTGTGAAGGTGTTGCTCTGATGGACCTGTCTTTGATGGATTTACTCGGAGTCATTCGTCTTCGTTCGTGTGTCTTTAGGTTAGATCCGTTCGATCTACACTCCTCATCCGTGGCGGTTGTTGTTCTGGTGTGTTGGTTCTATGACGCTTCAGCACGATAAATTTCCGACTGTCTACTACAATAAGGTTTGTCCGGCTCCGGTGAGGAAGGGGTCATGACAGCGGCGCCTTCGGCTCATTTCAGTGATTGTAGTCGTCGCTAGGTGGTCTATGAATCTGAATGTAATTATTACTATTTCTAATGTTTGTTGTACTATCATAATGAAAGACGAATATATTGAAAGTTTTTTTCAAGAAAAACTGACTGACTGACGATGAAAAACGCCAGAGCCACGCCAGAGACACCAACGAAACTCTGTCAAAATGGCATGGGCGCTCTGTTTAAATTTGCAGGGGAAGCGAGACGGACAAACTAGAGTTATTTACCCAAAACCACCATACTTGGAGCTAGGATAACGACTTGGTACCACAATTGAACCAGGGCACAAAAAACCACCGGTTCTGTGCCTAATGTGTAATGCGGAACACTGATGCTCAAATTTGATCGTGGAAACAGCGGAACCGACAGGTGGGGTCCGCCCGTCGGGACGACGTGGCATGTCAATCTGGACAATTCGTTGAGGTGGACGTAGGTCCCATCTGTCATACTCACACACCTCCTTCTTCCTCATCTCTATCTTTCTCTCTCTCTCCAATCAGCCACACAGAAGACGCCGCCGGTGGCCACACTCAGGCCGGACCCATGCTGCCTCCACCGCATGGTCGGCCACCACGGCCATCCCCGTCGGTAGCCAGCGCCTGACGAGCCGCTCTTCCCCGAACATCAACCTCCTCCTCTCGTCCAGGGCTTTGGTGATGCGTGGCCCCGAGCAGCACCACTCGAGCCGCTTGCTTGCCGGCCGCGGCCCACTCCGGATGTGGCGCCCGCGACCCCGCCACCTCGGATCTGGCGCCCAGGAGCCCGCTGTCGTATGCAACGGCCGCCGGCGTCCGCACCCCACGGCGTCATCTCCTCCCCGATCTGCGGTCATCGTCGGCCATCAGTCTCGTGGCCAGAGACCACCCCAAGCCCCAGCACCTTGTCTGGGAGCTCTGGAATGCCTCCTCGAGCAATCGTATCGGAGTACTTGGACCCGGACGTCCAGAATCGGTGGCGCTGCGGTCGTCTTCTCCACCTCCGACCACACACCACCGCGCCTTGATATTCCGCTCCGATGAATCTCCGCGCCTCGCATCTAGTCCCTAGGCTTCGACACGTCCTCCTAATGCCTCCGCCGCCAGCTTCGACAAGCTATGGGTCACCAAGCCGTCTTCCCCGCCTCACCATGCTTCGTCGGCCGCTGCCGCTGACGAGGACGTTGCTCCAGTGCTACCTCGCCGCGTCCAAGCACGCATACGTGCTCAAGGTGAGCCCCCCCTCGCATTCCCCGTGCCACAGCGTGCCACGATGTGTTCAGTGACCACAGGATGAACGCACGGAAGGTGCTCGACGGAATGCCCATAGATAGAATGTTGTGAAGAAGATGACCCTCTAGTCATTGACAGGTGGGACCCACGTCTCATTTGCCACATCACTCGGTCAAAGTTTTTTGTCGTCGCCATGTCAGCCCGACCAGTGAGGCCAACTTGTCAGTTTCACTGTTTTCGTGAGCTTATCAGACAATCAGTGCTTGGTGTTACGCATTAGGCACATAAGCGGTAATTTTTTGTGCCCTGATTTAAATGTGGTACTAAGTTGTTACCCTAGCCACAAGTGTGGTGGTTTTGGATAAATAACTCGACAAACTACGCCGGCCCCTCCCCACCTTTATATGAGCACGTCCTCGCGAGCCCATTCCCAGCCCGACACTCACGACTCACGAGCCACAGCGCCCCGCAAGGCTTTGGCGCGCGATCATGCAGCCCGCGGTTGGCACGGGCGTGGTGGACATAGACCTCGGCGCGGCGCGGGCGGCGCGGGTGCTGGGGCGCGGCGCCATGGGCACGGTGTTCCTGGTCGCCGCCGAGGCCGAGGCCGGGTACGCGCTCAAGGTCTTCGACAAGCGCTCCCACGCGGCGGCGCCGCCCGGGCGCGCCGAGGACGCCACGCGCCGCGCGCGGTGGGAGGTGTCCGTGCTGTCCCGGCTCGCACACCCGCACCTGCCGTCGCTGCTGGGCCGCGCCGAGACGCCCGACCTGCTAGCCTGGGCCATGCCCTACTGCGCGGGCGGCGACCTCAACGAGCTCCGACGCGCGCAGCCCGACCGCGTCTTCTCCCCCGCCGCCGTCAGGTTCTACGCCGCCGAGCTCGTGTCCGCGCTCGCCGACCTCCACGCCGCTGGGATCGCGTACCGCGACCTCAAGCCCGAGAACGTGCTCCTCCGCGCCGACGGCCACGTCACCCTCACCGACTTTGACCTCTCCCGGCTGCTCCAGCCCAAGTCCCCTTCCGCCTCCACGTGCACCTCCGCCTCGTCGCCGTGCTCGTCGGCTACGCCGTCGCCCACGGCGCCGAAGCCCCAGGGGCGACAGTACCGCCACCTGCGCCGGATCTTCGCGAGAAGCGAGTCCTCCGTGGCCGCGTCGTCCGGGCAGGAGCCCCACAACCTGGCGTGGTACCTTAACAGAAGCGACGGCGGCGTCGACAAGCTCAAGAAGGCCAAGTCAGCCAGGGCGTCGACGCCGTTGGGCCGCGGCAAGAACCACGCGAGCTTCCGCTCGGCCGCGAGCGGCGGCGGCGCGTGCGAGAGGTCCTTCTCGTTCGTGGGCACGGAGGAGTACGTGGCGCCGGAGGTGGTTAGGGGCGACGGCCACGAGTTCTCCGTCGACTGGTGGGCGCTCGGGGTGCTCGTGTACGAGATGGCGTTCGGGAGGACGCCGTTCCGCGGCCGGAACCGGAAGGAGACGTTCCGGAACGTGCTGCTCCGGGAGCCGGAGTTCTCGGCCGACGTCGGGCGGCGGTGGCCGGACCTCACCGACCTCATCGCGCGCCTGCTGGATAAGGACCCCGCGAGAAGGCTGGGCTTCTCCGGCGGCGCCGACGAGGTGAGGGCGCACCCGTTCTTCGCCGGGGTGGCGTGGGACCTGCTCGGGGAGGTGTCCCGGCCGCCGTACATCCCTCCGCCGGCCGATGACATTGTGACGTGCGAGGGGTTCGGCGTGGTAGATTACTTCCAGAAGCTTCACCAGCCTCCACCGCAGCCGGATGGATCGCCAGAGTCCTTGCCAGAGTTCTGACGCTCGATCGTTATTTTCACCTGCTATGTCAGTTTTACCGTTTTGCTCCTTAGAGAATCACTATATCTTGTGACTAGGGTTTACTTGTATTGTGCTGGTCGTATGTGTAAATATACGACACTAAGATTATGCTAGAGTAAGTTTTGCTTCGCCAAAAAAAGAGAGACGAACTTTCTTCTTTCAGAAAATATCGATAACATTTTAGAGCACAAAAGTTATTTCTTCTTTTTTAATACTCCTTTCGTTCATTTTTATAATACGTTTTGAAGCTGGCATTGAGTTGTTTTGCGCTCTGTGTGAATTGTCTAAACGTCTTATAAAAGGGAAAAAAGGGGAGTAGTTTTTTGTTCTTGGCGAAAAGGCCGAAAGCCAAATGTAGATAAAACCAGCCCTTACAAGATTTTTCTTACACGCGAGTCGTTGAAGTTTTTGCAACGCCTTCCCTCTGCATACATCAACAACACACTGTGAGCAATACAGTTGTCGCCTCTATACCTCCGTTTAAGTGGAGCAATCTTGTTGAAGCCCAGAAGTTTGAAGAAACAACGTAAAGGAAGTCGTCGATGTACACACCATAAGACGTCAATCATGATCTGGCATATCACCACCCCGGAGAAGCTGAGACTGGGAAGAGCCAGAAAATAATCCAACTCTTGCCAGGTCGAGTAGGGAGATACGAACCTTGCAAGTTCCCCGAGGGAGCCTCATCTGTCTGAGCTTCATCGGACAAGTATGCAGATCAAAATCCTACGACTACTATGTCAAAATTTATTTAGCGAAATCTAGGTGTATGTCAAGAGACATGCCACCCAAATTAGTGTCATGGTTATAATTTTTTATGCATTCATTTTAATGTGACATTTCCTCAGTAAATGACTCATTTAACAAATTTTCATTTAGATTAACCCATTTGGCGAGTGTTTTACCAGTTTCTACTCCATTAACCGTAGTTTTGTTCGCTTTTACCCCATTTAGCAATCTATTATCGTCCTGTTAGTTAGGTACATGTGGCATGCTACGCCACAATTTTCCTCCCGTCATTTTTCCCATGTCCGACTTGGTCGAATGGCTTTGGTAGACATGTTTTTTGTCTAACGGTTGTCATGTGTATTTTTTTTCGGAAAAACTTGCGATTTATTTATCATTAATTTTGACAGTACAACGGACATCAGAATAATAAAAATTACATTCAGATCCGTAGACCATATAGCGTGTGAACTTACGCACTGATTAGATATAACTCCGTCAACGTTTTGTCTAAAAATGACCCGCAAGAGGAGTTATATCTGCAACCTAAAATATTTTAGGAGGGGTAAAAACTGACAACACTTTCGCTAAATGGGGTAATTCAGTTGAAGCTCAGTTAAACGGGGTAATTCGAGTAAAAGTATATTGAAGTACCACTATTGACCAGCACGGCCAACTGTCCAGGGAGTACTACGCGCCTAGTATTCCACATCGCTGGATCAAGAATTAACCGAGTCCCGTACCAATGCTTGACCATGTGTACGTATGGCAATTCATATCGCTGGCCTGACCTGCACATTCGGGGTTAAAAGCCTGCTTGCGGACGGTCGTAGAACTCCACATGTCACACTTCTCCATGACTTCGCTTCGAGTTACTTCAATCCAGTTACATGTTCAGTAAAAAAAATAAAGCAGTTCATGCCATGGACATGCATATACGTCAGGAGTCTACGGTCTACAGCTTCGAGTCTTCCAGTTTCACATCTGCAGACTGCAGTCCATTCGTTAGATCTTCAGCCATTTGCGTTAACTAGAATCAGGACGACTGGCAATCTGGCATGGCTCCCGATTATTTGGGAGAGTTTATTAATTCTGCAACAGTTGCAAAGGCTGACAAGTGTGCCCGTCCGATACGTTTGGCATGCTTGTTGGAGGCACTTGGCGCTACTGTTTCCAGTTGATCTCTTCCTCTTGCGGTTGCAGGCAGGTCACTAATAACGAGGGCACTGTTAACTAATTCCTTAAAACTGTCGCTTAGCGACTGACGGCTGACCGGTAATTAAACAAAGAAGTGCAGAATAACGTGAGCGCACTCGACAGTGGCAGCCGGCTACCTCGCTAGCGGCATTAGCCACGCAGTTAACTAGTTACGGGCGATCTAATCGGAGACGCTGGGTGGGATATAAACTAATTAAACGGCGCCGGTCACTTTTAGCCGCGTAATTTACAAGTGCGATCGGGAGGGTTTTGATGGGGAATGTTCGAGCGTTAGGGGACACTGCTGGAGCTTTACTTTAGTTAGTGTCCGCAAGTTTTGGGGGTAGATATACACGGGCCACTGTGCAGGAGTTGGCTTCTGCAACCTGTTCTTTGGGCTAAGCAACCGGCTCAAGACTTGGCTACAGGTGAAGCAAAAGCATTGATATTTTTTCAGTATCAATGTGCGTGTTTGATATTGCATATGCTTCTGGTTGATTATTGCCCCTACTTGATGTCGTCACGCTTATACAACTTAGGCAACGTTTTCAACGTGGCTTTGCTCATTGCTGGGGACAGTGGCGGTGCCAGAAACCATATCATGTGTAGTCAGTTGGGTGTTGTGAAGTCAGATGTATGAACATGTATGAATTTCTATGATTTTTTTGCATGGTTTTTGCTTGTCATATGATGTAGTATTTGACAAAAATATGTGTAGTCAATTGACTACACAGGTAAAGTGTGGCTTCGCCACTGGCTGGGGAGATTAAGAAAGTACGACTTTTCCCCGTGAAGGGCTCATTCGGCTTACATTATTTTCAAATCAAAGCAATGGAAATGATGAAGGTTTGAGATGCCTTATCCATTCAAATCTTAGGATTTTTTTATGAGGTGCCACCTAATGCTAAGAATTATTAGAAATTAGGCAAGTATGGACACAATCCTAAGGAAAATAATACCTCCATTCTTGTGAAACGAATACCATACATAAAAAAATCCCCATGGTTAAAATCCCATAGTAACCCTTCAAAAAACATGTAAACCAAATGAGACTTCCCTCTTCATGCATCCAATTGGATTTGGGGGGGGGGGGGGGGGTGGAGTGGAGCGAGGAACGATGTATGGCCAGGAGGGTTGATTTGAGCCCAACCATCCTAAGATGACGGTGAAGGGGTCTTGACGGTGTTGACGAAAATGATGACCATCCTCTAAGCACGGTATTCATACGGATAATGAGAGTCGGATTGGTGGAAGGTCTTTTTTATGGTATGGCACACAAATTCTAGGGCACAACCCCAATTTATTTCAAAAGAAAAAGGGCCGCCATATAGATGATAAAGGAGATTTCACACGAAAAAAAAACGGGAATAAAATTGTGCCAGATATAACAAAAGGTATAAGAAAATGAGACTTTTTTCTTTCTAAACTTGGGTGCACCGTACCCCTATCCTTATATCCTTCACTCCATTAAGATCCGTACTAGCCAACTAAATTTACTATATAGGAGTTTCTTTTTTATGTTTCTCTCAATGAAACACCATATGGACTTCAACCATTGCAAATCAACAAAACATTAGAACTAGAACATGAAAAAAAAAGTTCAAACTAGCTCAAGGGAAGCAGCCTTGGTTGAAGGCTCAGATTGAGAGCACGAGTTTCAAAGGAGACAACCGTGCATACACTAGGGTGAGTGGAATGTGAAAAAAAGGCTGGAAGCCTTGAAGCCGGAGTAACTGATCCATGCCAAAGGTCTAAGCAGGATGTGGAGCCACTATTCACGATTTTGACACATGTAGCCTCATGGATCGACATAAGGCTGACCAATATATCTTTCCAAACAACATGATCAACCATGGTGGCACCTTGATTTGACTTTGTTGTCTTCGTCGACTGTGGAGGACGGATCAAGAGCAGGAGTAGAGGAAAGGGACAATGGAAAGGAGAAGATATGGTGAGCAGGTGCGGGGAGGGGACGACAATATTGGCGATGAGAAGAGATATTAAAAGGTGTTCGAGGAAAGGTATAGTGCTTGAAGACTACAACTTGAAAGTTTTAGTCGCTCTTCACCATTAAAGTGCAATTGCACAGATAAGAAATACAATTACACCAAGAACACTGCAACTAAAAAGGGGCAACCACATAACAGATGTAGACAAAAATACAGAAAAGGTAAAAGTACGATTGCACAAAAAGTTATAATTGTACGAGTAAGTGCAACTAAAAAAACAATTGCAATAAAAATGATTGAATTTCATAGAAGTGATTGAAATTACACCAATATATAAAATAGTGACTAAAACTACTAATTTTTTTGTCACAAATACAAAACCATTTTCTTAAAATAGCAGAAATTTCATAGTAGTGACTAAAACACCATTGCATAAAGAGTGGCTAAAGCAACGAAAAAATTAGACACATGTGCTGTGCTGGCTAGGTAGTAAGCATGGCCAGGGACAAGGGTACGTACAAGCCACTAGGGAGCACCACCGATCATGCACGCACGTCGCGAGGCAGAGAGATGGCCACGGCCGGGCGCGCAAAACCTACTTTTCTCTCCCAGCCCGGCAAGGGAAGTTGCACCAGTAGAAGGTGTGGCCAAGAACGAACACGACCACATGCATGCAATGCATTGGTAGTTGGTCAACGGCGACAGGGAAAGATGCATGGTATCCATCGCCCTAACTCGCAACGGCCCCGAGCCCGAGTGAATGCATACATATGCTCGACCCAGGAGGCCAGGAGACCAGGCATCGGTCGTTTTCGTCCCAATAGTAATAGTAATAGTGTGCACGATGAGTTGTTTCATCTCGTCGTGGATCCATCCACGGGTCTTTTTTCTTTTCTTTTTTTTGAGGTGCATGCATGCATGCTTTTAGTTGCTTGGCAACGCGGCATGCTGCATGCAATTATTTGACTAGACTTGTCTAAAGCTCTGCCGCGTGCGCTTCTTCCGCTCTTCGGGAAAGGAAACCGCACCGGCTAGCTAGCCATCAGCATGTAGTAGGACATCAGGAGTACGATCTAGGAGTAGCTAGCTGCTTTGCCTAGCCGGGGCATGCCACAGATTGCCACACGTGTGCTCAGCACTTGGCACTTTGGCAAGTACGTGTAGGAGTAGGACGCCCCACCTAGCTACTTTGGTTCAGCGGGAGCACTATGCCTATGCGACTCGGGATTTTGTCTCCAACCATCGATCGGCTGGCTTGCAGCGCGGCCCGTATGGTTGCATTGCATGAGAGCTTGCAGGTAGCTTACGCTAAACTCAATGAGGGAACGAGGGATCATATCATGAGTAGTACTGTAGCTTATGCTGTGCTACAGACGATTATGTGAGTCGGAGATGTGCTTGTATACTCTGCTACAGATGAGCGCGCGCAACGCAAAGCAGCAGAGATAAAACAATTGCTAGCTAGTACTGTGTCTGTGTGGGAAGAACTGAAGAAGCTTCGACAGTGACAGTGACTAGCTTTGCATTGCGCCGTTTGCACGGAACGCATGCACGTTAAGCAATACTACACCTTGGCTGTCCGTCTGTGCAGCGCATGTGGCTTCTCGGAGAGACACGCCACGTCGTAGCGCGCGTAGGCCCTGCTTGAGCTTGACGTGCTGTTTTGCTCACGACGAGATTGGCCCAAGCCACGACCGATCGCCCTCCGGCGACCACGACGTGCGCCGCTGCGCGCGCTAGCAACAGTTCGTCCCCGTGGTTAGGCGAGAACGAGTTTCAGGGGCTGTTTGATTTCTAGTCATATTTTGCCACGCTTTACCACGTCTCATTTTAGATAAGTTTGACCAAATTAAATGAGTGTTTGGTCCTAGCCACATTTAAGGCAAGAATTTTTAATGAGAAGTGAACCCCACGTATCATAGACATAAAAAGTGTGGCAAGATTCTCGTAGATAAGTCAAAGTGTGACTAACAATTTAAGCAACTCAAGTTAGACAAGTGTAATGTGACAATATATGGCAAACATAGTCACAATCCAAACGGCCCCTTAGTTTCCACCTAACTAGCTAACTGCGATTCCTATTTGGCGCGCGTCTTCTGGATAGCCACCCAGCGCCTACCCTCCCAATGGGCTACCTCTTCCCTGAACCTTTTTTTTCTTTCTTTTTTTTCGCCTGGTTTTTATTTCCTTTTCTTTTATGCTCTTTTTGTTCCTTCTTTCCTTTTTTTGTTTTAAATTTCAAGAACATTTTTCTGAAACTTCGTGAACAGTCTTTCAATCCACATACACTTTTTACAATTCATGAACAATACTCGATTTAATGAATATTTGTTTCTCATGTTATTGAACATTGCTTGAACTCGTGATTTTTTTTTCTGAATTCACGTATATTTTTTAAAACCCATGATCATTCTTTTCATCAAATTCAAAAATCTTCATATTTTTTTAAATGATCATTAGATCCAAATAATGTTCATCAAATTCAAAATTTCTTCACAAATTCAACATATGTTCATCCAATTCAATTAATATTCATTTAAATTTTTTATCAAATTAAAGTAATTGTTCACGAATTATAAAATATGGTTATCACATTTAAAAATGTTCATCCAATCCGAAAATTGTTCCTGAAATTCAAAATTTGTTCATTAAATTCGGAAAAATTTCAAATTCAAATTTTTTCATAAGTTGTTCACTAAAATACCTTTTTCCATTTTCTGAAATAATGAATGTTTTTTGAATTTTTGAATATTATTTAACCTCACAATTTGTTTTTAATTCGTGAGCTTTTTGAGATTCAAAACCTTCTTTTTAAAATCCAGAACTTTTTTAACAAAGCAAAAGAATAGAAAAGAAAATTAAACAAAAACAGGGGAGCTCCGGCCCCACCTCGATCGACCAAAGTTCGCACCTGGGAGCGAGGCGTGTGCATTTTGTCGCTGCACGAAATGGGAGCTCCCCTAATTAATGGGTGCACCTATACCTGGATCAACGCGAGTTTCACGTTAACCTCGCCTAAAGCAAGTGCCATACTGGGCAAGCCACTGCCTCAATTTTTTTTACTTCCATTTATACCTCCCAATATTCTAAATTTACATATTACAAAATACACTTTACGTAGTACATTTTAGAAAAAAATATTAATCATGCATTTGAACAACAATAAATGTGTATAGAAGCTAACCAACACGTGGTTGGATGGTTGTTAGGAGGACAGTGGTATACTCAAGCCCACCAGGGTTCAAGTCCTGGTGCTCGCATTTATCCTGGGTTTATTTCAGAATTTCCTGCGATGCGCTTTCAGTGGTAGAAGACGTTTCTGTCGACAACGAGATGCCTACGGTGATTTCGTAAATCTCAAGATAATGTGTCGGCTCAGTCTTACGAAGGTGCTCGTAGGGGTAGGGTATGCGTGTGTGCGTCCATATGGGTCCGTACTGTGTTCAGAAAAAAAATGTGTACAGAAAAAACATTACCAATATATACAAAAAATGTACAATCTGTATGGGAAATAGTAGAAATAAATAGAAAATAAGTTTTAGAAAATGTTAATCATTTATTTGTAATACGTTAAACAAGCATAAAAAATGTTACTCATGTATAAAAAATATGTATAATGTGTAAAGAAAAGTAGACATACAAAAATATATGTTTTTAAAAACAATTAGTCATCTACTTAAAAATGTTTAACATGTATTAAAAATTGAACATAGAAAATACCAAAAATCTTTAATATTCCAGGTTTATACCAAAAATGTAGACTGTGTAGTGATAAAACTGAATATAAATAATATTTTTAAATGTTGATTGTGTATAAAAAAATGTCAATCATATATTTCAAATTGAAAAATGTGTAAAAAAAGTTCTGGATGTATACGAAAATATACAATGTGTATCAAAGCATAAGTCTACAAACACAAAAATTTGATAAGTTCCACACTTTACCATGTCTCATTTTAGATAAATTTGACCAAGTTAGATGAGTGTTTGGTTCTAGCCATATTTAAGGCAAGAATTTTTTTATGAGAAGTGAACCCCACGTATTATATTATAGACATAAAAAGTGTGGCAAGATTCTCTTAGGCAGGTCAAAGTGTGACTAACAATTTGAGCAACTTAAGTTAGACAAGTGTGGCAAAAATAACGTGACAATATATGATAAACATAGTCACAATCGAAACGACCCCTTAGTTTCCGCCTAACTAGCTAACTGCGATTCCTATTTGGCGCGTGTTTTCTGGATAGCCACCCAGCGCCTACCCTCCCAAGTGTGGCAAAGTGTGACTAACAATTTGAGCAACTCAAGTTAGACAAGTGTGGAAAAAATAATGTGACAATATATGGCAAACATAGTCAGTGGCGGAGCTTGAAAGAAAAAGTTGGGCGTGTAGGACTAAAGGAGAGCACACTTTTTTTTTCAAATTATGAATTATAAGGATACGTTCACAAGATTGAGCTAGAAGATACGTACGTTCAGGCTGTTGTTGTTCCAATTCAAACAAGGGCACTACATGGTCTTCCACTCTTTCTCTACTTTATGTCATCTCTTTTTCTTTTAAAGACCAAATCAATTCTTCTTTGAGTCTGATTTTCCTTGCCCATGACTACCTATATTGCAATTTGCATAAGATCAAATCATCAGGCTATTATCACCACTTCACTATCAAGATTGATCGCTGGATGTATGAGACTGAACAAAATCTTCAAATTAAAGAATCAGGCAATTGCTTATCAGATTGCCTATGCACAGATGTGCCTGTGTGTGATGCGGCAGGGGGCAGGGGGCTAAGCCATGGGTGCTCGCTCAGGTCATGCGTTGGCCTTGCAGATTTGGAGCTGGAGGAGATCAGGAAAACAACGGCAGGAAGAACTGAAGAAGCTTCGACAGTGACAGTGACTAGCTTTGCATTGCGCCGTTTGCACGGAACGCTTGCACATCAAGCAATACTGGACTACACCGCAGCTGTCTGTCTGTGCGGCGCATGTGGCTTCTCGGAGAAACACGCTACGTCGTAGTGCGCGTAGGTCCTGCTTGAGCTTGACGTGCTGTTTTGCATACGAGGAGATTGGCCCAAGCTACGACCGAACCCTCCGGCGACCACGACGCGCGCTAGCAACATTTCGTCCCCGTGGTTAGGCGAGAACGAGCTTTAGTTCTCGCCTAACTAGCTAACCGCGATTCCTATTTGGCGCGCGTTTTCTGGATAGCCACCCAGCGCATACCCTCCCAATGGGCTACCTCTTCCCTGAACCGTTTTCCTTTTTCTTTTATTTTTTTCGCCTGGTCTTGTTTTATTTCTCTTTTTTGCTCTCTTTTTTCCTTCTTTCCTTTTTTTTATTTTAAAATTTCAAGAACATTTTTCTGAAATTTTGTGAACATTTCTTCAATCCACGAACACCTTTTACAATTCACGAATAATATTCGATTTAATGAACATTTTTTTTCATGTTATTGAACATTGCTTGAACTCGTGATTTTTTTTCTGAATTCACGTATATTTTAAAAAAACTCATGTTCGTTTTTTCCATCAAATTCAAAAATCTTCATAAATTTTTAAATGATCATTAGATCTAAATAATGTTCATCAAATTCAAAATTTCTTCACCAAATTCAACATATGTTCATCCAATTCAAATAATATTCATTTAATTTTCTAATCAAATTAAATTAATTGTTCATGAATTTCTGAAAAACACACATCAAATCCAAAATTTGTTCCTGAAATTCAAAAATTGTTTATTAAATTTGGAAAATTTCATAAAATTCAATTTTGTTCATAAAAAATCCAAAAGTTATTCAGTACAATACTCGTTTACATTTTCTAAAATAAAGAATATTTTTTTAATTTTATGAACATTATTTAACTTCACAATTTATTTCGAATTCGTGAACTTTTTGACATTCAAAACCTTCTTTTTAAAATCCTGAACTTTTTTAACGAAGCAAAAGAATAGAAAACAAAAAAAACAAAAACAGGGGAGCTCTGGACCCACCTCGACCGACGAAAGTTCGCACCTGGGAGCGATGCGTGTGCATTTTGTCGTTGCGCACGAAATAGGAGCTCCCCTAATTAATGGGTGCACCTGTACCTTGCTCGAGGCGAGTTTCACGTTAACCTCGCCTAAAGCAAGCGCCATACTGGACAAGCCACTGCCTCATTTATTTATTTACTTTTTACTTTCATTTATACCTCCCAATATTCTAAAGTTACATATTACAAAATACACTTTACATGCATTTTAGAAAAATATTAAGCATGCATGTGAGCAACAATAAATGTGTATAGAAGATAACCAACCCGTGGTTGGATCGCTATGAGGACAGTGGTATACCCAGCCCACCAGGATTTAAGTCCTGATGCTCACATTTATTCTCAGTATATTTCAGAATTTTCGGCGATGTGATTTCAGTGGGAGGAGACGTTCCCGTTGATAATGAGGCGCCTATCATAACTTCGTAAAATCTCAAGATAATGTGTCGTCTCAGTCTTTCGGAGCTGCTCATAGGGGTAGGGTATGCGTGTGTGCGTCCATATGGGCCCTTACCGTGTTAAAAAAATATGTATAGAAAACACATTATCAATATATACAAAAAATGTACAATATATCTGGGAAAAAGTAGACATAAATAGAAAATAAGTTTAAAAAAGTTAATCATTTATATGTAATATGTTAAACAAGTATAAAAAATGCTACTCATTTATAAAAAATATGAATAATGTGTAAAGAAAAGCAGACATACAAAAATATATGTTTCTTAAAACAATTACTCATCTACTTAAAAATGTTTAACATGTATTAAAAATTGAACATAAAAAATACCAAAAATGTTTAATATTCCAGGTGTATACCTAAAATGTAGACCATGTAGTGAAAAAATTGAACATAAATATTTTTATTAAAGGTTGACTGTGTATAAAAAATGTAATCATATATTTCAAATTGATAAATGTGTAAAAAAAGTTCCGCAGGTATACGAAAATATACAATGTGTATCAAAACATATGTCTACAAACACAAATATTTGAAAATGTCATCTATTTTAAAAATGTCAGACGTGTGTTAAAAATGTTATGGTGTATACAAAAAATAAAAAATGTGCACTAAAATTTCGTAATATAAAGATATAAATTTTAAAAATATTGACCGTCCATAGAAAAATGCTAATCATACATTTTAATAATGGTAGACATGTATTAGAAAGTTTTGCCGATATATATAAAAATTGTAGAATGCGTATGAATACAATAGCCAGCAAAACATATTTTTTAAATATTAATCATGTATTTGAAAAAGATAAACATCTGTATAAAAATGTTTTCTGATGTATACGTAAAGTGTACAAATGTGTATCAAAATTATAGTCATGTGTTCATGAAAAAAGAAAACATAAAGAAAAATGGTCAAATTCAAAGAAATGAAAGAAAGAAACAGAATAAATACCTCAAAAGCGATGAAAACTGGAAACCCAAAGAAAACCAACAAAACCCATGAAGAAACCAAGAAAAAATGGAACCGTTTTTTTTTAAGACTGATAAGAACTAAGAAATAACAAAAAATGGAAGAAAGGAAAAAATACCAACAAAAATGGAGAAAGTATAAAAAGAAAACCGAATGAAACAAAGAAAAAGAAAGACAAGAAAAAACATGTAAAAATAAAGAATCTGGTGAAAATCGACAAGGTAGAAAAGAAAAAAAAAACAATAGAAACCGAGAAAGAAACAAAAAAAATGAAAACCGAGAAAGAAACAAAGAAAGTCAACAAAAAAGTAAAAAAAAGGATGAAAAAACAAAAAAGCGAAGTCTAAACACAAATTCAGGAGAAAATAAAATGGATTCGAACTAGCGAAACCATCGCTCATTTGCGAACGTCCCGTGCAAGGCGAAAAAAATATAAATGGGGTGGCCCAATTGCTATGCCAGATAAGTAGTCCTTTAGACAAGAGAAGCTATCATCTAGCTATAGGCAAGGCATGGTTCTCGTGCTAATTAACGGGCAAGAAGAGTTTGACTGGGCCAGGGTTGACACTCGGCTCCCGCCTAACATGAAGTTCTCACTCTTTCTGTTCTTTGGAAACATCAAACACGTGATGTTCCTATATCTTGGTTTCGTGATGAGCCGTATGCGAGCAGCTGCATATTATGCGGGACCTCCTAGCCCACATGCCAATATTATGGGGCAAATCCCGGCGATGAATATCGGGGACCTAAGGGGAGCCGAGTATCTACTCCCAAGCTCAAATGCTCCCTGATTAATAGTAAAATCAGAAAAAAAAATTTAGTAAACTTTGAAAAATGTTTTGTGGGCTTGCAAAAATATATGAAGAACTGACATTTGAAAAGAGAAAAGTATCGCAAAAGATTAAATAAATTGTGAATTCAAAAAGTTCATGGATTTTGAAAAAAATGTTTACAAACTTCTAAAAAGTTCACGATATAGAAAAAAAGTTCATTGGATTTGAGAAACTGCATGGAATTTTAACAAAAGTTCACCAATTTTAAAAAAAGTTCTTCAAATTAGAAAAAAGTTCATCATATTTAGAAAAAATCATTGAATTTCTAAAAAAGTTTACCAAATTAGAAAAAAGTTATTTATTTTGAAAAAAAATCAGTTAATTAAAAAAGTTCACCGGTTTTTGAAAAAATAAACAGTAAAAGCAAAGAAAAGAAAAAGGGAATAAAAAGCAACCAAAAACTGGACCGGAAGAATAAAAAACGGCTTCCGTGGATTGAATAAAGAATAAGAGGGTGAAAACGCAAAAAGTTGTCACGACCAATGATGAAGTACAAGTGGTTACTGTCTTAATCGGGAAGGAAGAGGTCTTGAGTTTAAATCGTCCGGTTGCACTTTTCTTGGAAACTAACAGAAAACAAATAAAAAATATAAAAATGGGCCGGCCATGAAGCGGGTCTTGAGTTCGAATCGTGCCGTGTCACCTATTTTTTTTGGAAATTAACAGGAAATGAATAAAAAAAGTAAAAAGGCCGGCCCATGAAGCAGGGAGGGGTGTGCGCCCGTTTGCACCCTTGCCTGTAACGGGCGCAATGGGCGTCGTTTAGGAAATGCGGAGTAGGAGCTCCAAGGTTATGTCTCTTTTACTGTTAGATCGAAGAAGCACCCGCCTCTCACGATTTCATAAAGAGTCCACGACCCAAGAACGGGAAGGGTGCAATGGTGCTAGCGGTTTTTAAAGGTTCTAACAGTTTTCCCTTTCTTTTTCTATGTTTTTTACTAGTTTATACTTTTTATTTTTTATGAGTTTTTCTTTTGCTATTTGTTTTTTCACTTCTATTTTTGTCCTTCTTTCCAGTTTTCTATTCCTTTCACCTTTTGTGTTTCCTATTTTTTTCCTCTTAAAATACACGATGATATTTTGTACAAATACTCATCATACATTTTTCAATCACATGTTAAATATTTTTCAGATACATGTCAAACATTTTCTAAATATGCGTTCAACATTTTTTTGAATACCTATTGAACATGTTCAAATGCATGTTGGTTAACATTTTCTAAACTTATGTTGTAATTTTTCAAGAGTGTCATGAACATATATTTGAATGTCTGAACATTTTTTCTGAATGGTATTGTTTTTTAAATTATGCAAACGATTTTTACATTTCATGAAGAATTTATGATACTGTCTTGAGCATTTTTTTTATGTCACGAATATTTTTGAATGGTATGAACAGTTTTCGGATTGCGTAAGCAAATTATTATGTTTACATGAACATTTGGAAAAATTAAATAAAAGTATATATATATATATATATATATATATATATATATATATATATATATATAGATTGCATATTTAAAATATTTCAAAATATAAGTAAAATTAGAGACAAAAAACTGGAGAAAGAAACGAAATAATCCACCGAGTGAGCGAATTAAACGAGCGTCACATGCATTACTATGTTGCCGGACTTACTGCTCGCTATAGGTTTTTTTTAATAGAATAGCTCGCTATATGTCAGCTATACACATATCTTAGTCAGCGCGCTACAAGATTTTTTTGAGGGGTATCACCAGTTAATTATTAAAGCAAAACAGTAGCTAGGATACCAGCAATATTTGGGGGATTCAACCGTCACATGTGGTGCCGCAAGTCTAAACATAATGTAGCTTTAGCTAAATAGTGAGCTTCTAAATTCGAATCTCTAGATTCATGCTGCACCTTGGCCTTCTCAAAGTCCTCAATACCTTTTTTTTTAGAAAAGGGGGTCAGGCCCTGGCCTCTGCATCAGAATGATGCATACGACCACATTATTGATAAGCAAAAGGTTCAACAAAAGTCTTCAGGTCTCAAAAATATAGAAGCCCACAACGAGCAAAAGCAAAATAACAGGATGTCCACAACCGACAGACAAAAAGATAAGATAGAAAACTAAACATCTATCCTATTACATGACCGCTATCCAAACCGGTTGAAGATATCCTGTGCTACCGTCTCCCATCAGATAGATCCAGTAACCAAACGCTCACTGACCTTCGTCGGAGTGAGTAGCGACCACATACGGATCAATGTAGTGGCCCGAAAGGTAACCTGCAAGAAATAAATTTTTGTTGTTCTGTTAAAAACCATATCGTTTCTGCAGTTTCATACTGCCCATAATAAAGCACATACTCCTACACGGATATGTCTCGCTATTTTGGAATCTATCCCATCTAACCACATCCCAAATAACGTGTTGATGGTATTCGGAGGAGTAATATTAAATGCTAAGTGGACTGACCGCCACATAAATGGGCAGTCAAGAAAAGAGGTGTTTGATGGATTCATCCCTATCACAGAAACTACATCTTGTAGATCGTGTCACATAAACACTTTGATTTCTAAAGGCACTTTGATTTTTCAAACATGTTTCGAACGAGGAATAGAGCTAGAGTTGATGACATCCAAATACATCGATTTAATCAAAAACTCTCTATTCTTTGTAAGCTTCCAGCGCAACTGATCGGGCTGTTGAGAAAGGTGAACATTCATCAATCTTCTCACAAGATGGATCCAAGCCTCCTAACGGTTTCCCGCTAGCGTCCTCCTAAATTGAATATTCAGAGGATTGGACTGTAATATTGTGACAACGCAAGCGTCTCTTCGCTGCACAATATTATAAAGAGAAGGATATTGGAGTGCAAGGGGCGTCTCTCCTAACCATGTATCCTCCCAGAATCTCGTGGTAGTACCATTTCCAAGTACAAAATTTGTCCTGTTGAAAAAGACGGATTTCACTCTCATCAGTCCTTTCCAAAAAGGCGAATCAGTCGGCCCCACCGTCACCTAGTATAGTGTTTTGGAATGAAGGTACTTGTTCTGCAGAATTTGGGCCCACGTGGCGTCCGTCTCTATAGATAGCTTATACAGCCACTTGCTGAGTAGACATCTGTTCTTCACCTCTAAGTTTTCAATGCCGAGACCCCCTTGGTCTTTCGGTCTACAAATGATATCCCATTTAGCGAGTCTGTATTTTCGTTTTAATTCATCACTCTACCGGAAGAAGCGCGGTCGATAGAAATCTAGCCTTTTCCGGACTCCAACTGGTACCTCAAAAAAGGACAAGAGAAACATAGCATACTCGTGAGTACCGAGTTAATGAGAATTAGTCGGCTACCATATGACATAAGCTTGCCCTTCCAGCAGCTTAGTTTTTTTTTCAAATCAATTCTCAATGCACTTTCATTCTTTGTTAGAAAGCTTGCGATGGTGGATTGGTATACCCAAATACGTGAAGGGTAAAGACCCCAATTCGCACCCGAACAATTGTTTGTAAGCTTCTTGTTCATCTTTAGCTCTTCCAAAGCAGAACAATTCACTTTTATGGAAGTTAATCTTTAACCCCGATAGTTGTTCGAACAGACATAACACAAGCTTCATGTTCCTTGCTTTTGCCAAATCATGCTCCATGAAGATGATAGTATCATCAACGTACTGTAGGATCGACACTCCGCCGTCCACTAAATGCGAAACGAGGCCACCTATCTGGCCGTCATCCTTAGCCCTTCCTATTAGGATTGTCAACATGTCATCCACTATGTTGAAAAGAATCGGTGACATCGTGTCCCCTTGCCTCAGGCCGTTGTGTGTCTGGAAGTAATGACCTATGTCATCATTCACTTTGATTTCAACACTCCCTTTTTGCGTGAAAGAATCTATCGGGTTTCTCCAGGACTGATCGGATCCTTTCATACGCAATGCCTGCTGAAGGAATGACCATTTCACCTTATCGTACGCTTTTTCAAAATCCACTTTGAAAACCACCCCATCTAGTTTTTTCGTGTGGATTTCATGGAGCGTTTCATGCAGGACCACAACCCCTTCTAAGATGTTACTGTCCGGCATGAAAGCAGTTTAAGAAGGCTGCACACAGCATGCGCAATCTGCGTAAGCCTATTTGTCCCAACCTTGGTGAAAATTTTAAAGCTGACATTAAGAAGACATATCGGCCTGAACTGTTCAATCCGCACTGCCTCTGTTTTCTTAGGAAGCAAAGTAATTGTTTCGTAGTTCAAGTGAAACAGCTGCAACTGTCCACAAAATAAATCATGGAACATCGGGAGCAAGTCACCCTTAATAATGTGCCAATACTTCTTATAAAACTCCGCCGAAAAACCATTCGGCCCTGAAGATTTATTATTCTTCATTTGTGAAATTTTCAAACACTTCTTTCTCCGAAAATAGGGCAGTCAAAATATCGTTCTCATCCGCTGCAAGTTGAGGCACATCCTCAACCCTGGACTCATCCAAGGATACGAAATTATCCTCAGGAGGTCCAGCCAACTGCTTATAGTAGTTGGTGATGTATAGTTTTAAGTTTTCCTGTCCTAAAATCGTCCCCTCATCTTGCTCGAGCTGAAAGATTCTCTTCTTTCGATGTTTGCCATTCGCAATCATGTGGAAGAATTGAGTGTTATCATCCCCTTGGACGATTTTGCGAACTTTAGCTCGCAGTGCCCACTTCAATTCCTCCTCTCGAAGAAGTTCTTTCAGTCGCATCATCGCGTCCACTTTAGTTTCCAACTCCATGGTATCTAGAATGGAGGACTCGGCTTTTAAATCTAGGGATTGAATAAGTAAAAGGAGCCTTTCCTTTTCAATCTTATATATCCCACTTAAATGTTGGGCCCATCCACGTAAGAAACGCCTTAGATGCCTTATCTTGTTTTGCCATCGCTCAACATTCGACCTCCCTCCCGAACCTTTAGCCCATTCTCTGGCTATCAGATCCAAGAACCCTTCTCTTTCAAACCACGCTAATTCGAAAGAAAAAGTGTGCTTGTTTCCAAGAACCCTTCTCTTTCAAGTCCTCGATGCTTGATTTAATATCATCGATGATCATAGAGCTTGCCCCTTTGTAGTTTGACCGCAGGTGATTGACAGTGGAAATACAGTTGGTAACCACATGTAACTTACGTATTTGTAGATCACGTGCTAAGTCACATGCTTCTCTCACAGGTAAGCACTCCAGAACTTCCGGGTCTAACATCCCATGCATCACCATCGCCGACGCTCCCACATATCGACCTTCATGATCACAACAAATGGTCACCAACGCTCCCTTATAATCATCCCCATGGACCGCAGCATCCACATGGATTTTGTGAAAGTCCACAGCTGGTGGAGTCCAGTTCTTCCTTCTTCCTTGATTTACCACTACAGCCGATGGGGTCTTCTGCTTCTTGCTAGAGATCAAAGAGAGGTCCTTCAGATAATTTTGAATAGAAGTCAATGTTGACATCGGGGACTAGAAAATCTTCTCATGAATTGCTTTCCTCCCGACCCACCACATCGACCAAAGTGTCACCACTAGCATGATAAACTCTTCATTTCTCATAGAATCTTTCATCTGCATGATCCAAATTCTAACATCAGGTGACTTGCATGAAACCAAAGTTCCACTAAGTCTTCATCAAGTAGAGTCCGGATGCATTTTGACATGTTACAATCTATCAGGGTGTGTCGCCAACTGCCCTCGACACTTCTGCAGATTGGGCAAATATTTGTGTCCGACATATTTCTGTGATTGCACATATCTTCCATCGGGATAGAATTCCTTGCCAGCCTCCACACAAAGTTCTCGATCTTGCTTGGTACATTACGTTTCCAAATATCTCTTCATTCTCTGTTTATCGCAGCCAGTATGCGGAATAGGACAGATTATTGGACATGACATTATGAAAAGAGTGGCGAATGCACTGCACTGTACAAGATGGGAGGCGAGCAAATGCTCACCTTCCCCGGCCTGCACCAGAGTAAATGGGCCCACCTAGGTAAATGAAGACCCGTCCTCGAGAACATGTGAACCCCTGGTATCTTTTTTTCTTATTAATTTTCGATCAGATATTTTATTTACTTCAGTCGGTTTTCTATTAAAATAATCTCTAATGTTTTATAAATATTACATGAATTTTAAAATTTTAGAATATTTTCTGAAATACTATTGAATTTAAAAGAAGTTCTAAAAGATTATTCTTAGTCTTTTTGTTTTGTGGAACGGCCACGTGCGGCGATGTGGGTGTGCTAACGGGAAATAATGTTTTTTTTTGCGGGGAAACGGATAATAATGTTGTGAGATACTCCCTCTGTAAAGAAATATAAAAGCATTTGGATCAAATAGTGATCTAAACACTCTTATATTTCTTTACGGAGGGAGTAGTAGTGCAAGCGCTGGTTGAGAAATAGACGCAACATCTTGTTGCCACCTTTTTTTTTGGGGTATCTTTTTTGCCACCTGAGAACTAGTACCTTTTTCCCAAGCTTCACAACAACAGCATTTGCCAACACGCCAGCCCACAACATACAAAACAACATTCCTCTGATCTGGGCTGAGCTAGCCGGCTAGCTAGGCGTGGGCGTTGAGAACTTGAGATAGAAACTACGGTAGACAGACAATCGACACAAACAAACAAACAAACAACGACACGGTGGTGGGCTTGTTCTTTATGGACGCCACACTGACGCCATACTTAGACGAGACATAATTATTAGCGGTGCAACGCCGGTTTTGGTGCACAGGGGTGTCGGCGTGCTTGGACGGGCGAGGCGACAAGCTGCAAATCGACAAGATGGCGAACTACGGCCGACGAGACGCCCTTCACACGACCAACGACGGCGAGCCATTAGCGGTGCAGCGAGCCGGGGAAGTCGAGCGGTACCATCGGAGTACGGCCGGCATCCTGCCTGTTAGGATGAAAATGGAGTGGAAACTTTCTGTTTTTCCGGTGGAAAAATGAAAACGAAGAGAAAATATGAAAACGAAAACGGAAATTTGTAAAACGAAAGTGGAAATGAAATTTTTTATGCGAAAACAGAAACAAAAACGGAACGGTTTTTCCGGTGGAACATGCATGGAAACGGAACTTTCTGTTTCTGTAGATATGGAATTTCTGTTTTTACTATAGACCTATAGCTGCTTTGTAGCCCAAACACCAAAGAGAACACAATGACACAATTAGTAGAAAGGATCTGAGGCCCAACTTCTACTACCACACATGTACTCAGCTTGACCCTATACGCAATTGTCCAGTATTACTATAATACTATGCTAAGTTACTAACATAATGATATTATTTTGTAGCCATGTAACAACTCATTAAATTTGTTTGTTTTGTGTGTATTTCTATATGATTCAAGGGGTTTTTAAGTTTCGATCAATGCATATTTCTGTTTCCGTATCCGCTTTGTATTCGCTCCGTGTCCGTTTCCGGTAGTATCTGTTTTCATATTCATTTCCGGGGTTTCTGTATTCGTTTCCGCTTCTGTAAAAAAATGTGAAAACAAATATGATAGCACTCAGTTCCGTCCGTTTCCGCTCGGTTTCATCCCTACTGCCTGTGGCGAGGCTTGGGGCGGACACGCTCTTGCGTGCTTTCTCCGTGCGGTGTGACTAGCAGCAAGAGAAAGGGAAGAAAATGATGAGGTGGGAAAAAGGATCCAACGGCCGTGCGGCGACTAGCCGAATTTTGGGTCGACCGGCGCCTAGCGTCCGCCTAAACTTTCTCGTCCCGTGACAAGCACACGTAACTTCAGTTGGTCACAGTATAATCATGGTAGGTAACCTGTCCGCCTGTGTGAGAGTAATCAGCAAACAGTAATCACCTGCCCTGCCTGTCCTACCATGGTAGCTGGAATCACTTGTCGCTTTCTGATGACCCACCTCCATAAGTTAGATACCCAAAACCTTTCAATTCGGTGTTGGATTCTACTGCACAGACGAACCCGAGCTGTATAAGGTCCACGATAGACAAGGGAAAGAGAGAAGCCGTCGGACACCATGGGTAAAGCTTCCTTGCCGTTCCCGAGTCTCATCGTTCCCCTCGTTCTGCTTCTTCTGCCGCTCTCGCGCCCGGCGTCGGTGGTGACCCATCTCCCCGGCTTCCATGGCCGCCTTCCCTTCCACCTGGAGACCGGGTAAGCAAAGCTTCTGCCTCTCCCTGCAAGCTTCCTTCTTCTTCAAGTGCGCTTCTGCAGGTACGTCGGCGTGGACGAGGAGACGGGGGCGGAGCTCTTCTACTACTTCGTGGAGTCCGAGAGGAGCCCCGAAACGGACCCCCTGATCCTGTGGATGACGGGTGGGCCCTTCTGCTCTGGCATGATTTTCTTCGAAGTTGGTGAGACCCTTTATCGTCCTCCCTTCCTCTTGTGTTTACTAGCTAGCTTTGCTAGAAGCTGGCTGCCGTTGCTGTCAACTACTACTGGAGTACATCAGAATCAGATTAAGTTAAAGAGTGAAGTTCACCTTTTATTAATCTCTAATTTGAAGCTAGCTGAGCAAATCATCGGAGTATGAAAATATGTATCAGGTTTTTCGCCTTTTAACGGGCCTGTCAATTTTACAGGATACTCCCTCCGTAAATAAATATAAGAGCGTTTAGATCACTAAGTATATTTTTTTACATGCTAGTAGGAGCAGTTGAGCAGTTGACCTGATCAAACTCTCCACAAACTGAATATGCAAAATGATCTACTAGCTAAATTTGGAAAATATGCGAACATCTTGGAATGCTGAATTCCATGGACTTAGTGCACAACTAATTGCACATCAGGTAGTATCTACTCATGGGGTTGAGCTAAAACTAAAAAGAGACGGGAAGAAAATGGTGTATCAATTAGCGTAAGGGCCCGATATCATTTGCAAACCTGATAATGTGGTGTCAGATTACAAGATGAAAAGCGTAATTCATTATGCAGAGACCGAATTATCTCTCTTGTCCTTCTTACTCTTGGCTAGGGCCAAGCCAACAAAGCAACCCAGCAAGACGCACAAATGCATACAACTTTCATGTTTTAGACAGTGAAAGGCATTTTCCGAGTCTCTACTCTAGATGACTGAATGCACAGACAATTTTTTGCTGAAAACGAGCTTGTAATTTCTTTTCAAAAAGTGAAGAACACTATGTCATGTTTTCCCAGTTTTGCTCTACTAAAATAACTAGTTTATCCCACCGAACACCTCCATAGTGCTTTCGCCACCAGGTAGATCTTTATTCGTACTTTATTTTAATAACGTCAGTGATATTTTCTCCGCAGGTCCTATGAAATTTGTGTTGGCACCGTATAATGGTAGTTTGCCACAGTTGACCTATAATCCCTATTCATGGTCCAAGGTGAGATATTATTTAATCTTAACGTTGATGACGTCCCTCTCAACATCTCCATTCAAGCAAGCATGCAACTTATATTCAAAAATTTCAGACAGCAAGCATCACCTTGTTGGACTCACCAGTTGGTACTGGTTTCTCGTACGCTCGTGATGTCAAAGGTTATCACGATATTGGGGATTTTTCCTTTTCTATGCATGTCGTGATATTTCTCAACAAGGTGAAACCAATGTCTCTATGTACTTCAGTTGAAGTTGAGAAAAAAGTGTGTGATTCTCTTATCGTCTAATGCATGTGATGCAGTGGTTTACCGACCACCCACACTACCAATCCAATCCTTTCTTTGTTGGAGGAAGTTCATATGCTGGAAAGATGTCTCCAATTATTGCACAACACATTTCGCAAGGTAGGTCTGGAATCTGGATACAGATTCTAAAATAAATAAGGACATGATAATCTGGTAATTCCAATTGCAGCAAAGAAAAGTTAAGATAAAAATTTGTAGGACATCATCGGGATATGTAGTGAATAATCAAATGTTCCAATTCTAGTTTGGAGTTATTTGTGATTGATCATGGCCTCATCTCCTAGTAGTTCTAACATGATATTCCTTTTGGCTTCAGAAATCGAACTGGGGAAGCAACCCAGGATTAATCTCAAGGCAAGTAAATTGCCGAAAAAGGGTTTCCCCCCGCTTTGTATACAAAGCAACCAACCGAATCATACAGGGATAGGTGCTGGGGCGGAAGCAGCACAGTCACGCCCAAAAGAAACAACAGAGAAAGAGCAAAAGAAACAAATGCCGACAACGGCGGATCAACAAAAACGAAGAAGTCTCGCGATCGCTAGGCCCACCGAGCTCATCCACTAGGCTCCAAGACTCCGAAGCGCCGGCACCAATCAACACCTCCAAGAAGGATCGCGACGATGACGACGCTGCTGCCAAGGGTTTCCCCCGATACACGACGAGGCGAGAGGAAGAGAAGCCCCCGACGCCCTCCCGGAAGGACAGGCGGCACCCACAGGCGCCACCGCGCCGGAGTTGGCCACGCCGACAGGGGTTTCCCCCGATCCCAACCCGCACCTCGGGCGCTTCGGATCCCGCCACCAAACCAACCACCACCCTGCGCCAACGCGGTTGTGAGGCCTCCACGCCGTCTCACCACGGCACCGCGAAGTGAGGACAGCACGACGAAGAATCAAAGCCGGGAGTAGGGCATCAGCACCATCGGCACGCGGGAGGGCCCCACCTCCACTGTCAGCGACAGTAGCCGTCCGGACGCAATAGCAGGAGCACACCAGGCCCGTAGGCCCACAGGCCCGGCCGAGCCCTCGTGGGCCCGTAAAGCTCCTGCCTTCGCGCTGCTGCCGGCACGCCATCGGCGCCGACGCCCCAAGTCCGAGCCGCTCCTCCTCCTCACCACGCCGCAGACAACGAGACCATGCCGGGGGGCCGGCCCGCTAGGGCCCCATCTGGGCCCGACGTGCCCAGATCTGGGCCGGGGGCGCGACGACGGCCACCCAGCACCACCACGTCGCCTCGCCGCCAAGGAGCGGCGCCGTCACCACGCCGGCCGCCACCACGGGGCCGCCAGACCGCAGCCAAGCCGAGCTGCACCGCCGCCGCCTCCCTGCCCCGGGAAGGGAGCACGCGCGCGCGGGGACTGGAAGGCCCGCCGCCGCCGGCATCACCCGGGCCAACGCCGGGGTCGCCCGCCGGCGGCGGCGGAGGGAGATGGGGAAGGCGGGGTCCTGCGGGCGCGGGGTGTGAGCTCCGCCCCGGCCACCTCCCGGGGAGGCGGCGCGAGGCGGCCTAGCCGGAGGAGGGGCCGGGCGGAAGGGGGCGGAGGCGGGGGGCGGGGCCGACGGCCGGCGGCGGCGGGAGAGGCGGCGGCGGCGGGAGGGGAGCGGGGGAACCCTAGCCGCGGGAGCGGCCCCCTCCTATCCTTCTGTTAGTTCCTTCTGTTCACTGTAAGCAATGAATAATAGTGTGATGGTAATGAATAATAGTGTGAACCTTTTGTTCTTTGCTATGTTCATTAATTCAACTATTTATAGGGCTATGTAGTCGGCAACCCTGTTACAGGCTCAGATTATGATGACAATTTCAGAGTACCATATGCTCATGGTGTTGGGATTATATCCGATCAACTATATGAGGTAAATCCGCATTCAAGCGCATCCATAAGTTGCAGTGGTAACACTATTTTCCTTTTTTCCTTTTTCAAAGGCTGCAATTTTGAATTGTAAAGGAAGCTATATAAGACCGACAAACAAAATGTGTGTCAGGGTGCTAAACACATTTCAAAATGTAAGATTTCTATTACTACTACTAGGTTTCAAAATTACTTATACGAGTTGCCATTGACTTGAGTATATTATATTGGTCCCTCGTATTTAATTGCAGCTCGTGTCTGAAATTGATGTGCCACAAATCCTGGGTGTCAATTGTATAAGGGGTATGTTAACACATAAATTTCTATCAGAAGAATACACTCAACTAAGTGATCCGTCTCCCGAGCAACCTACCATAGATTGTTTTGTAAGTTATTCCCTAGGGTGATCATTTCAAAGAAGATTCACTTTTATTTCGATATGAATTTCTTTTCTGCATTCTGATGATGTGAATTTTGCCTTCTCATGTGTAGTCATACCGTTACTACCTATGTAATATTTGGGCGAACGATGATTCCACGAGAGAAGCTCTTGGGTGAAGCGGGTAACCAATCATATATGACATGTTTTCCCCTTTATACTAAGTCTCCATACATATTCCAAAAAACTATATGCATACATGATCAGGTAGCTAGCATATGAGATATTTGATTTTCTTTGTCGCCAGATCACAATGCTACTTTAGCTGGCCTTTCGACACAATGCAGTTTGCAAGATTGACTAAATGATCCAAGAATTGAGTAACATAGTCGTTTCACATGGTTGCAATTCAGACCCATAGAAGTAAATGATGTTACGTGACAAATTGGAGTTTCTAGTTGTATTAAGAGTAGACGATGGAGCACCACCCTAACCTTTGTGTAACATGGTCCAACCATTACTGAAACAATGCATCCATTTAGGGAACAACCAGAGAGTTCATAAGATGCAAGAAAAGTATCCCATACGCATCGGAGGTCCCCAGCAGCATAAAGTACCATTTCAACCTCACAAGCAGGGGCTATCGTGCGCTTGTGTTTAGGTGGAGTATTTATTATCCTTGGTATTTTACATGTACTGATTGAAACTTGGTCAACACGTCTTGAAATCACGACCTCTAAGTGCAGCGGAGACCATGATCTTGTGATACCATTTTTGAGCACGCATGCGTGGATTAGATCCTTCAACTTCTCCGTAGTCGATGATTGGAGAGCATGGCATCTTGATGGCCAAGCTGCAGGGTAAAGTAAACATGTTTTTTTCTGTTTACTTTGTTGACATTTCAGTCTTGGTTACTTGACAAGGAACACATGTGTTGTCTTTGGTGTAGATTTACAATCACATACGCCAACTATATGACATTTGCGACAATAAAGGTACGATATCTTGTATTTTTCATTCTGTGATATAATGTTGCAGACATGATTGGACAGAAGAAACTGTAACACTGCAATAATTGTTGGTTAAATTGCTTATGCAGGGTGGTGGCCACGTATCCATAGAACACCGACCTAAGCAATGTCTTGCCATGGTTCAACGCTGGTTGGATAATGAGCCTCTATGACCTACCCTATTTAACTTTATCATTTTCTCCCTGCTCAAATCATGTGGGTTTTTTTTAATGTACAATAGAAGTTCAGACCTCCACCAAGTATTTTTCAAATGATGGATGAGTTCTATAAAAGATGCACATGCACTCTTGGAAAAATTCCTTTTCATGAAAGTGTTCCTTTTATTCGTGAACATTGCTCGAAGTAATACGATGTTTGGTCACTAAACTTTAAAGGACGCTGCTATGCAGTGGTGTTGCCCCGCAGCGGAGGGTCTAATTATGTCATGTTAGCAACACTGCGCCAACATGCTCATAACAAACATGCTTTAAACATGCACATTTGAATCAGAGCATTTGCTTGTGACCCCCGTTCCCCGTGCCGCTCCCGCGAGCGGCCCGGGTGGAACCCTAAATCGCGCCGCCGCCAGTCCCCCCACCCTGCCTCCCCACCCCCCCGCCGCCACCAAAGGGACGACGCCGGGCAAAGCCCGGGGGGGGGGGGGGGTCGGCGGCGGCGAGGTTTCTCCCCTCCTCTCCAGGCTCCTGGCGGTGCGGGACACCCAGATCTGTCACGGAGGTCCTCTCGCTAGGGTGGTTGTTGCGCGCCGGCGGCGGGCGGGGGTGGCTCTGGCGAGGCGCCGCGCGCGAGTGGTTCTCGTCGGGGCGGAGTGGCGTGGCCTTGCTCCGGGTGGTGCGGGGCGAGCTGGCGGCATCTGGGGATGGCGGTGCCCTGCTCCGGGCGGCGCGGCGCGGCCCGGCTGGGCTCGGCGCAACCTCATCCGGCCTGTGGCGCCATGGTGGCGCTCTTGGTCGGCGTCGGGTCGGCAGGCCGGTCGGCCTCCCTTGCACGGATCCGTGGCTACTCGGGCCAGATTTGGCGCGTCGGGCGGCTTCCGGACGGGTGCTGCAGGAGGTGGGTTCACAGCGGGAAGCATGACGGCGGTCCCCTGGATCTGTACGAGGGTGCAGCGGGAGAGTGGATGTGGGTGGTGCGCTGATTTCGTCGGAGGCGGCAGCGCATGCGCAGCCATGGAGGCGGCGGTGCTGCGAGGCTCGGCTAGGCAGGGCCCTGGTGAGCAGCGGGCGCCCGACCACCTACGTGTGAGGTGCCGGCGGTGATGCCTCTGTGAAGTTGGCGTCGAAGTGTGGTTGATGGTGCGGGTCAGATCCACCGGTGTGGCAGTCCCTAGGTGCGGGTGAAGGCCACCGCGACGGATCTGGTCCCTGCATTGCTTGGGGGTTGCTGCGGTTCCAAGTGCATTGAAGGTGGTGGCTTGAGGCGTGCTTCCTCGGCAGTGTCCTGTGGCTTCGACTGCAGTGGCTGCGGTGTTGGCGGTGCGAGACAACTTTCGAGGCTGGCCGGATTCTTGGAGGCGTGGATATGTGCAATGCTACGGATGAAAATTCTGTTTGGCCTTGGTCGGACCGGCGTCGATGGCACCCGTGGGTGTCATTCCCCTTCCTGGAGGCGTCGCCGAGTGTAGCGCCATTTTCCACGTTGCCTTGTACCGGTAAGCATCTCCGGGGCGAAAGCCTTGATTCGTAGGATCGGCACGATGGCGGCGTCTTCTGAAGTTGTTCCTCTGTTGGGAGCATCGTGCTGGGAGATAAGAGGCCATATGTTGCGCTCCTCCGGCGTGCACCGCTGTCCGGATCGTTCTTCTCTGGCGCTATGTTCGGTCGTCGCTGGCTCTACCAAGGAAGCTGGAGTTGCTGTTCTTCGGTGTTCACCGGTGTCGGTCGAGACGCGGCGAGGCTTTCGGTTTAGGTAGGCTCTTGTATGTTGTAGTTGTGTAGTCGTGTGTGGTTGTCTTTGTTTGTATCGGGTGTGGAGTTGTGCTACGCTCGTTATTCGCAGCGAGAGATAGAGGTGGTTGTATGGCTGTATTTTTCTCCTTCTATAAAACTAAGGTACGCAATTTGTGTACTCTCGAAAAAAATAACAACATGCTTTATTTCAAGCAACATTGTTTACAGGAATGGAAAGATGATCCGGCGGATCCGTGCGCCACATATGGCGCCCACCTCATGTAGCCATTCTAGCAAGTCTACGTGCCTCATCATTACTTGCTTCAGTGAATTATTCCCCTTCCATATAATGCAATAAGCGCCAAGGTGATCGGCCATCTTTAGGTCATTTATATGTCTCCCAAACAGTCAGAAGTGATCAGTAGCTTGCTGAAGACCAAATCTTCCCCTATCTTTCAAATACATGGTGAACATTTTTTTACTGGGAATAGACATTTCTTCACACACAATGTACATTTTTTGTATACACCAGGTACAGTTTTATATACATGTTTAACATTTTAAAAAAAATATTTTTTTAAAATATATATATTTCATGAAGTCTACTTTTATTCCATGTAAGTCATATAATTTTTGTATGCATTAGAAACATTTTTGTACTGTTAAATTTTTTAAAACACATGATCAACCTTATTTTCATACACATTGTATATTTTTATATACTTTTCTTGTACACATGAGAAACATCTTTTCCATACATATTAAAAATAATAATTCAAATGCTTGATTAAAAAATTTCAAATATTTGATTACCAGTTTTCTATTGCTTGCTTGATATTTTTTAAATATATGATCAACTTTTTTCATACACATTCTTTATATTTTTGTACAAATGAGAATATACTTTTTCTATGCACATTTAACATTTTTCAAATGCTTTATATTAATCAAATATTCTACGTAAAGCGTACCTCAACCATCTTTTGATGATCAACTCTGGTGGGTCTCGTTTATTACCGAACTGGGCTGATGCACGACCAAGTTTAACTCTGAAGCCCTGAGTCTAGATTACAGCAATATCCACATAAAAAGATCCATCGGAAGTTCTCCCTAATGATCCACACACAGGATCTTCAACGGTCAGAGATCTCCTCGGGACCATGCGCCTAGCAGGAAAGCATGGACACTAGAATCGATGTCGCGATTAAATGATACTCCAGATCAGCTGGTGGTGGTTATTGCGCGGCCCTGTGATCTGCGAGATTTTTCTTTAATACTTTTTTCGTCTCAAAATAAGTGTCTCAACATTCATTTCAAAATAAATGTCTCAACTTCATACTAAGGCTAGTCATTGTGAAGATTAACTTAAAAGTAGTAACATGCATATGTTATTAGTTTATACATTCGTAATAAATAGTGTCATAGGTGTGGTAACATATATGCCTTCATTTATAATTTTGTTGACTCATTTTACATTGGGAAGCGCTATGTGATTGTAACATATTATATTACTCTATTTGCATCTCTCCTCATTAACTATTTGACAGATCATCATTTTTGTTTATGTGATATCTATGTTACTATTTATGTTACTTTTACTATGACCAGCCTAAGAGCATCTCCAACAGGCGCCCAACGCGCCGCACGGTAAAAACGGATTTGGCGCGCGCCCATCGCCTGGTTTGACGCGGCGCAGCATTTGCTATAGCAGCCGCGCTGAAAAGCCGCGTGCGTGCGCAGTTCCAGCAGGCGCGGTAAAATGCAGCGCGCGCTCATTCTACAATATTTTTTAAATTAAAATTACATAGATAAAAAAACGATACAAATATATTTTGTTGGGTTTCGTAGTAATTTCAAAATTTTCCTACGCACACGCAAGATCATGGTGATGCATAGCAACGAGAGGGGGAGTATGATCTACATACCTAGTAGATCGACAACGGAATCGTTTGGTTGATGTAGTCGTACGTCTTCACGATCCGACCGATCAAGCACCGAAACTAGGGCACCTCCGAGTTCTAGCACACGTTCAGCTCGATGACGATCCCCGGACTCCGATCTAGTAAAGTGTCGGGGAAGAGTTCCGTCAGCACGACGGCATGGTGACGATCTTGACGTGCTACTGCTGCAGGGCTTCGCCTAAGCACCGCTACAATATTATCGAGGACTATGGTGGCTGGGGGCGCCGCACACGGCTAAGGAATAGATCACGTGGATCAACTTGTGTGTGTCTGGGGTGCCCCTGCCTCTGTATATAAAGGACTAAAGGGGGGAGGCTGGCCGGCCAAGGTTGGCGCGCCAGAAGAGTCCTACTCCCTCTGGGAGTAGGATTCCCCCCCCCCTAATCCTAGTTGGAATAGGATTCGCGGAGGGGGGAAAAGAGAGAGAGGGGCCGGCCCCCTCTCCTTGTCCTATTCGGACCAAGGGAGGGGAGGGGCTCACGGCCCATGAGGGGCTGCCTCTTCTCTTTTTCACTAAGGCCCATCATGGCCTATATAGCTCCGGGGGTTTCGGTAACCTCCCGGTACTCCGGTAAAATCCCGATTTCACCCGGAACACTTTCGATATCCAAACATAGGCTTCCAATATATCAATCTTTATGTCTCGATCATTTCGAGACTCCTCGTCATGTCCGTGATCACATCCGGGACTCCGAACAACCTTCGGTACATCAAAATGCATAAACTCATAATATAACTGTCATCGTAATCTTAAGCGTGCGGACCCTACGGGTTCGAGAACAATGTAGACATGACCGAGACATGTCTCCGGTCAATAACCAATAGCGGGACCTGGATGCCCATATTGGCTCCTACATATTCTACGAAGATCTTTATCGGTCAGACCGCATAACAACATACGTCGTTCCCTTTGTCATCGGTATGTTACTTGCCTGAGATTCGATCGCCGGTATTCCAATACCTAGTTCAATCTCGTTGCTGGCAAGTCTCTTTACTCGTTCTGTAATACATCATCCCGCAACTAACTTATTTAGTTGCAATGCTTGCAAGGCTTAAGTGATGTGCATTACCGAGAGGGCCCAGAGATACCTCTCCGACAATCGGAGTGACAAAACCTAATCTCGAAATACGCCGACCCAACATGTACCTTTGGAGACACCTGTAGTACTCCTTTATAATCACCCAGTTACGTTGTGACGTTTGGTAGTACCCAAAGTGTTCCTCCGGTAAACGGGAGTTGCATAATCTCATAGTTATAGGAACATGTATAAGTCATGAAGAAAGCAATAGCAACATACTAAACGATCGGGTGCTAAGCTAATGGAATGGGTCATGTCAATCAGATCATTCTCTTAATGATGTGATCCCGTTAATCAAATAACAACTCATTGTTCATGGTTAGGAAACATAACCATCTTTGATTAACGAGCTAGTCAAGTAGAGGCATACTAGTGACACTTTGTTTGTCTATGTATTCACACGTGTATTAAGTTTCCGATTAATACAATTCTAGCATGAATAATAAACATTTATCATGATTATAAGGAAATAAATAATAACTTTATTATTGCCTCTAGGGCATATTTCCTTCAGTCTCTCACTTGCACTAGAGTCAATAATCTAGATTACATAGTAATGATTCTAACACCCATGGAGCCTTGATGCTGATCATGTTTTGCTCGTGGAAGAGGCTTAGTCAACGGGTCTGCAATATTCAAATCCGTATGTATCTTGCAAATCTCTATGTCTCCCACCTGGACTAGATCCCGGATGGAATTGAAGCGTCTCTTGATGTGCTTGGTTCTCTTGTGAAATCTGGATTCCTTTGCCAAGGCAATTGCACCAGTATTGTCACAAAAGATTTTCATTGGACCCGATGCACTAGGTATGACACCTAAATCGGATATAAACTCCTTCATCCAGACTCTTTCATTTGCTGGTTCCGAAGCAGCTATGTACTCCGCTTCACATGTAGATCCTGCTACAACGCTTTGTTTAGAACTGCACCAACTTACAGCCCCACCGTTTAATGTAAACACGTATCCGGTTTGTGATTTAGAATCGTCCGGATCAGTGTCAAAGCTTGCATCAACGTAACCTTTTACGATGAGCTCTTTGTCACCTCCATATATGAGAAACATATCCTTAGTCCTTTTCAGGTATTTCATGATGTTCTTGACTGCTGTCTAGTGATCCACTCCTGGATTACTTTGGTACCTCCCTGCTAGACTTATAGCAAGGCACACATCAGGTCTGGTACACAGCATTGCATACATGATAGATCCTATGGCTGATGCATAGGGAACATCTTTCATATTCTCTCTATCTTCTGTAGTGGTCGGGCATTGAGTCTTACTCAACTTCACACCTTGTAACACATGCAAGAACCCTTTCTTTGCTTGATCCATTTTGAACTTTTTCAAAATTTTGTCAAGGTACGTGGTTTGTGAAAGTCCAATTAAGCGTCTTGATCTATCCCTATAGATCTTAATGCCTAATATGTAAGCAGCTTCACCGAGGTCTTTCATTGAAAAACTTTTATTCAAGTATCCCTTTATGCTATCCAGAAATTCTACATCATTTCTAATTAGTAATATGTCATCCACATATAATATCAGAAATGTTACAGAGATCCCACTCACTTTCTTGTAAATACAGGCTTCTCCAAAAGTCTGTATAAAACCAAATGCTTTGATCACACTATCAAAACGTTTATTCCAACTCCGAGAGGCTTGCACCAGTCCATAAATGGATCGCTGGAGCTTGCACACTTTGTTAGCTCGCTTTGGATCGACAAAACCTTCTGGTTGCATCATATACAACTCTTCTTCCAGAAATCCATTCAGGAATGCAGTTTTAACATCCATCTGCCAAATTTCATAATCATAAAATGCGGCAATTGCTAACATGATTCGGACAGACTTAAGCATCGCTACGGGTGAGAAGGTCTCATCGTAGTCAATCCCTTGAACTTGCCGAAAACCTTTTGCGACAAGTCGAGCTTTGTAGACAGTAATATTACCGTCAGCGTCAGTCTTCTTCTTGAAGATCCATTTATTCTCAATTGCTTGCCGATCATCGGGCAAGTCAATCAAAGTCCATACTTTGTTCTCATACATGGATCCCATCTCAGATTTCATGGCTTCATGCCACTTTGCGGAATCTGGGCTCACCATCACTTCTTCATAGTTCGTAGGTTCATCATGATCTAGTAGCATGACTTCCAGAACAGGATTACCGTACCACTCTGGTGCGGATGTTACTCTGGTTGATCTACGAGGTTCAGTAGTATCTTGTTCTGAAGTTTCATGATCATTATCATTAGCTTTCTCACTAACTGGTGTAGGTGTCACAGAAATAGTTTTCTGTGATGCACTACTTTCCAATAAGTGAGCAGGTACAGTTACCTCGTCAAGTTCTACTTTCCTCCCACTCACTTCTTTCGAGAGAAACTCCTTCTCCAGAAAGTTTCCGAATTTGGGAACAAAAGTCTTGCCTTCGGATCTGTGATAGAAGGTGTATCCAATAGTTTCCTTTGGATATCCTATGAAGACACATTTCTCCGATTTGGGTTCGAGCTTATCAGGTTGAAGCTTTTTCACATAAGCATCGCAGCCCCAAACTTTTAGAAACGACAACTTTGGTTTCTTGCCAAACCATAGTTCATAAGGCGTCGTCTCAACGGATTTTGATGGTGCCCTATTTAACATGAATGCGGCCGTCTCTAGAGCGTATCCCCAAAACGATAGCGGTAAATCAGTAAGAGACATCATAGATCGCACCATATCCAGTAAAGTACGATTACGACGTTCGGACACACCATTACTCTGAGGTGTTCCGGGTGGCGTGAGTTGTGAAACTATTCCACAATTTTTCAAATGTACACCAAACTCGTAACTCAAATATTGTCCTCCACGATCAGATCGTAGAAACTTTATTTTCTTGTTACGATGATTTTCAACTTCACTCTGAAATTCCTTGAACTTTTCAAATGTTTCAGACTTATGTTTCATTAAGTAGATATACCCATATCTGCTTAAATCATCTGTGAAGGTGAGAAAATAACGATATCCGCCATGAGCCTCAATATTCATCGGACCACATACATCTGTATGTATGATTTCCAACAAATCAGTTGCTCTCTCCATAGTACCGGAGAACGACGTTTTAGTCATCTTGCCCATGAGGCACGGTTCGCAAGTACCAATTGATTCATAATCAAGTGGTTCCAAAAGTCCATCAGTATGGAGTTTCTTTATGCGCTTTACACCGATATGACCTAAACGGCAGTGCCACAAATA
The DNA here is from genome assembly GCF_018294505.1 of Triticum aestivum. Taxonomy (NCBI): domain Eukaryota; kingdom Viridiplantae; phylum Streptophyta; class Magnoliopsida; order Poales; family Poaceae; genus Triticum; species Triticum aestivum. The sequence goes on from NC_057806.1 coordinate 476,934,593, forward strand.
AGTTGCACTCTCATTATCAACTCTGCATCTTTTGGTTTCAACATTATGAATATGTGTGTTACTACTATCGAGATTCAACAAGAATAGACCACTCTTCAAGGGTGCATGACCATAAAAGATATTACTCATATAAATAGAACAACCATTATTCTCTGATTTAAATGAATAACTGTCTCGCATCAAACAAGATCCAGATATAATGTTCATGCTTAACGCTGGCACCAAATAACAATTACTTAGGTCTAATACTAATCCCGAAGGTAGATGTAGAGGTAGCGTGCCGACTGCGATCACATCGACTTTGGAACCGTTTCCCACGCGCATCGTCACCTCGTCCTTAACCAATCTTCGCTTGATCAGTAGTCCCTGTTTCGAGTTGCAAATATTAGCAACAGAATCAATATCAAATCCCAGGTGCTACTGCGAGCATTAGTAAGGTACACATCAATAACATGTATATCACATATACCTTTGTTAACCTCACCATTCTTCTTATCCGCCAAATACTTGGGGCAGTTCCGCTTCCAGTGACCAGTCTGCTTGCAATAGAAGCACTCAGTTTCAGGCTTAGGTCCAGGTTTGGGTTTCTTCTCTTGAGTAGCAACTTGCTTGCCGTTCCTTTTGAAGTTCCCCTTCTTCTTCCCTTTGCCTTTTTTCTTGAAACTAGTGGTCTTGTTGACCATCAACACTTGATGCTCCTTCTTGATTTCTACCTCCGCAGCTTTCAGCATCGCGAAGAGCTCGGGAATAGTCTTATTCATCCCTTCCATATTATAGTTCATCACGAAGCTCTTGTAGCTTGGTGGCAGTGATTGGAGAATTCTGTCAATGACGCAATCATCTGGAAGATTAACTCCCAATTGAATCAAGTGATTATTATACCCAGACATTTTGAGTATATGCTCACTAACAGAACTGTTCTCTTCCATCTTGCAGCTATAGAACTTATTGGAGACTTCATATCTCTCAATCCGGGCATTTGCTTGAAATATTAACTTCAACTCCTGGAACATCTCATATGCTCCATGACGTTCAAAACGTTGTTGAAGTCCCGATTCTAAGCCGTAAAGCATGGCACACTAAACTATCGAGTAGTCATCAGCTTTGCTTTGCCAGACGTTCATAACATCCGGCGTTGCTCCTACAGCAGGCCTGGCACCCAGCGGTGCTTCCAGGACGTAATTCTTCAGTGTAGCAATGAGGATAATCCTCAAGTTACGGCCCAGTCCGTGTAATTGCTACCATCATCTTTCAACTTTGCTTTCTCAAGGAACGCATTAAAATTCAACGGAACAACAGCACGAGCCATCTATCTACAATAAACCATAAACAAGCAAGATACTAATCAGGTACTAAGTTTCATGATAAATTTAAGTTCAGTTAATTTACTCAAAGAACTCCCACTTAGATAGACATCCCTCTAATCCTCTAAGTGATTACGTGATCCTAATCAACTAAACCATGTTCGATCATCACGTGAGATGGAGTAGTTTCATTGGTGAACATCATTATGTTGATCATATCTACTATATGATTCATGCTCGACCTTTCGGTCTCCGTGTTCCGAGGCCATATCTGTATATGCTTGGATCGTCAAGTATAACCTGAGTGTTCCGCGTGTGCAACTGTTTTGTACCCGTTGTATTTGAACGTAGAACCTATCACACCCGATCATCACGTGGTGTCTCAGCACGAAGAACTTTCGCAACGGTGCATACTCAGGGAGAACACTTCTTGATAATTTAGTGAGAGATCATCTTATAATGCTACCGTCAATCAAAGCAAGATAAGATGCATAAAAGATAAACATCACATGCAATCAATATAAGTGATATGATATGACCATCATCATCTTGTGCTTGTGATCTCCATCTCCGAAGCACCGTCATGATCACCATCGTCATCGGCGTGACACCTTGACCTCCATCGTAGCGTCGTTGTCGTCTCGCCAAGCTTGTGCTTCCACGACTATCGCTACCGTTTAGTGATAAAGTAAAGCATTACACCGCGATTGCATTGCATACAATAAAGCGACAACCATATGGCTCCTGCCGGTTGCCGATAACTCGGTTACAAAACATGATCATCTCATACAATAAAATTCAGCATCATGTCTTGACCATATCACATCACAACATGCCTTGCAAAAACAAGTTAGACGTCCTCTACTTTGTTGTTGCAAGTTTTACGTGGCTGCTACGGGCTTAAGTAAGAACCAATCTCACCTACGCATCAAAACCACAACGATAGTTTGTCAATTTGACTCCGTTTTAACCTTCGCAAGGACCGGGCGTAGCCATACTTGGTTCAACTAAAGTTGGAGAAACTGTCACCCACAAGCCACCTCTGTGCAAAGCACGTCGGGAGAACCGGTCTCGCGTAAGCGTACGCGTAAAGTCGGTCTGGGCCGCTTCATCCAACAATATCGCCGAACCAAAGTATGACATGCTGGTAGGCAGTATGACTTATATCGCCCACAACTCACTTGTGTTCTACTCGTGCATATAACATCAACACATAAAACCTAGGCTCGGATGCCACTGTTGGGTTTCGTAGTAATTTCAAAATTTTCCTACGCACACGCAAGATCATGGTGATGCATAGCAACGAGAGGGGGAGTATGATCTACATACCTAGTAGATCGACAACGGAAGCGTTTGGTTGATGTAGTCGTACGTCTTCACGATCCGACCGATCAAGCACCGAAACTAGGGCACCTCCGAGTTCTAGCACACGTTCAGCTCGATGACGATTCCCGGACTCCGATCCAGCAAAGTGACGGGGAAGAGTTCCGTCAGCACGACGGCGTGGTGACAATCTTGACATGCTACTGCTGCAGGGCTTCGCCTAAGCACCGCTACAATATTATCGAGGACTATGGTGGCTGGGGGCGCCGCACACGGCTAAGGAATAGATCACGTGGATCAACTTGTGTGTGTCTGGGGTGTCCCTGCCTCCGTATATAAAGGACTAAAGGGGGGAGGCTGGCCGGCCAAGGTTGGCGCGCCAGAAGAGTCCTACTCCCTCTGGGAGTAGGATTCCCCCCCCCCCCCAATCCTAGTTGGAATAGGATTCGCGGAGGGGGGAAAAGAGAGAGAGGGGCCGGCCCCCTCTCCTTGTCCTATTCGGACCAAGGGAGGGGAGGGGCGCGCGGCCCATGAGGGGCTGCCTCTTCTCTTTTCCACTATGGCCCATCATGGCCCATATAGCTCCCGGGGGGTTCCGGTGACCTCCCGGTACTCCGGTAAAATCCCGATTTCACCCGGAACACTTCCGATATCCAAACATAGGCTTCCAATATATCAATATTTATGTCTCGACCATTTCGAGACTCCTTGTCATGTCCGTGATCACATCCGGGACTCCGAACAACCTTCGGTACATCAAAATGCATAAACTCATAATATAACTGTCATCGTAACCTTAAGCGTGCGGACCCTACGGGTTCGAGAACAATGTAGACATGACCAAGACACGTCTCCGGTCAATAACCAATAGCGGGACCTGGATGCCCATATTGGCTCCTACATATTCTACGAAGATCTTTATCGGTACCGCATAACAACATACGTCGTTCCCTTTGTCATCGGTATGTTACTTGCCTGAGATTCGATCGTCGGTATTCCAATACCTAGTTCAATCTCGTTGCCGGCAAGTCTCTTTACTCGTTCTGTAATACATCATCCCGCAACTAACTCATTTAGTTGCAATGCTTGCAAGGCTTAAGTGATGTGCATTACCGAGAGGGCCCAGAGATACCTCTCCGACAATCGGAGTGACAAAACCTAATCTCGAAATACGCCAACCCAACATGTACCTTTGGAGACACCTGTAGTACTCCTTTATAATCACCCAGTTACGTTGTGACGTTTGGTAGTACCCAAAGTGTTCCTCCGGAAAACGGGAGTTGCATAATCTCATAGTTATAGGAACATGTATAAGTCATGAAGAAAGCAATAGCAACATACTAAACGATCGGGTGCTAAGCTAATGGAATGGGTCATGTCAATCAGATCATTCTCTTAATGATGTGATCCCGTTAATCAAATAACAACTCATTGTTCATGATTAGGAAACATAACCATCTTTGATTAACGAGCTAGTCAAGTAGAGGCATACTAGTGACACTTTGTTTGTCTATATATTCACACGTGTATTAAGTTTCCGGTTAGTACAATTCTAGCATGAATAATAAACATTTATCATGATTATAAGAAAATAAATAATAACTTTATTATTGCCTCTAGGGCATATTTCCTTCATATTTTACATCGGTGCAACTACTATGGCATAGATAGATAGATAGATAGTTCGACATACATAGATAGATAGATACTACTACGGCATATATAGATAGATAGAAACTACTACGGCATACATAGATAGAAAACTACTCCAAGTCGCTATCATCACCATCATCACTCTCGTTGGTGTCGTCCGAGGTTGAGAGCCATATGTTGTCCCAACGTTTTCATCGTCCGAGGTGAAGAACGACCTCCCACCTGCGGAGACGATGTCGCACTGCTCGTTCGCCACTTCCTTCCGCTGACGCCGGTCCGCCCGCTCCGAGCGGCGCCTTGCCGTCCTCTCCGCCGAGTAGGCACGCTCGGCGTCGACGTCCTCTGGGTGGCGACGACGCCACTCCGCCATGGCCCGCTCGTCCTCTTCGGCGACGAGGAGACGGCGCTGCCGCCGAGAGTGGTCGGCACGGTCCATGTTCGTGATGAGACGCGGCAGAGGGGCGAGGCGCTGCGCCTCCTCGCGCGTGAAGACGTCCCGAAAATTCATCTGCGACCGGGGCCTCTCCAAGTGCCACGCCGCCGCGACGTATGCGCGGGCCGCCTCGCGCGCGCTCCGGAACGTCCCGAGGCCGAGCTGGACGTCGCCGAACCGTATCTCGGCGGAGTACCAGCCGTTGGGGCGCTCAGGGACGCCGCGAAAGGCCGAAGCATCCCGGCGGTGCGGCGGCATGGTGGCGCGGTGGTGGCGCAGAAAGCGGCGAAGCGGAGAGGTTGCGAGGAGGAGGGCCGTGGCTGTTCTGTGCGCGTGGCGAAGCGCGGGACTTTATAGGCGCGCGTGAAGCGGCGCGCCAAATCTACCGCGCCGCGTGTCGCTTTCTCTCTCTCGCGCGCAAACGCTTTCCGCGCGCGGTAACTTCCCGCCACCGCTGGAGCACGCGGAACCAACCAGCGCGCGCGAAAAACTGCTTTTACCACGCGGGCGCGCGTTTTGTCGCGCCTGTTGGAGATGCTCTAAGGTTGAGAAGTAATGAATAAAAAAATCTGCGAGGGTTGTGTAGTCTTCGTGCTACGTGGTCGCTTGGGTCTGCTTCTTCTACCGCTCTCGGACTCGGTTGGCTCTAGTATTAGTAAAAAAGTCTGTGCGTTGTAAAGAAAGAAAAAAAAATCATAATCTTCAATAACCATGATCACCTTTTGCTGCTTCATCGAGATACAATTTTATGACATCATGAACATTTTCTTAACTCATGAACATATTTGAAATCTGAGAATTTTTTAAATTCACGAACATTTTTTTTACAAATTTTCAAACATTTTCTAAAATCAACAATATTTTTTGAATTCCCAAACATTTTATACTATTTGCAAACATATTTTTTCAAATTGTGAACTAAGCATACTCAAAAGCTAGCCACAAAAACTTAAACAAAGGCTCTAACCAGGCCAGCATCGCCACGGCTCTTGCATGCACACATGTAGAGGCGAGTTGGCATGGAAATCACCTTGCCATGGTTATCTAATGAAATGGCAGGCATACCGAGCAGAGTACGTGGCCTGAACTGGCAGGCATAGATCTAGAGGGAGCGAGCGTCAGTACGGTTCCTAATTTGCGGTCACGTCAGTCATTACTTCGCAAGATCCGCATCCAAACCTGAGCTGTATAAGGTCGACGACGGACAAGGAAAAGAGATGCCGTTGAACACCATCTGCGTACGTAAGGGTATGGCTGCTTCCTTCTTCCTGAGTCTCGTCGTCCCCTTGGTTCTGCTTCTTCTGCCGCTCTCGCGCTCGGCGTCGGTGGTGACCCATCTCCCCGGCTTCCATGGCCGCCTTCCGTTCCACCTGGAGACCGGGTAAGCAAAGCTTCTGCCTCTCCCTGCAAGCTTCCATGCTTCTTTCTCTGAGTGCTCTTGTGCTTCTGCAGGTACGTCAACGTGGACGAGGAGACGGGAACGGAGCTCTTCTACTACTTCGTGGAGTCGGAGAGGAGCCCCGACACGGACCCCGTCGTCCTGTGGCTGACGGGCGGGCCCGGCTGCTCTAGCTTGATTTTCTACGAAGTTGGTGAGGCCCTCATCCTCCGTTCCTCGTCTCCTGTGGGCGTATTAGCTGGCTAGAAGGAAGCCGCCATGCTGTCAATTACTACATCAGATTAAGATAAAGAGTGAAGTTAACTTCTATTAGCCTCTAATTCAAAGCTAGATGAGCAAATCGTCCGAGTTTGCAAATGTGTATCAGGTTGTGTTACAAAGTTTGGCACCTTTTATCCAAAGTTTTAAATAGCCCCATAGCTGGGTTATAGCAGTTTGAGCAGGTGCCGCTATATGGCGTACCCCGCTAAGCTTACGAAATAGTCGGCTAGCTATAGCCTTGCTATAGCTAATTTGAAGGGCCGCCGCTATTTAAAACATTGCTTTTAACAGATCTGTGAAATTTACAAAAAAAGAGAAGTCCTTGCACCCACTTCACTTAATGGATCAATAGTTAATAATAAGAAATCACTATTATGAGTGACTACAGCGGGTTTGTGTATGTGTGTCACCTATGTGCTCGGTTGTTGCTTTATCTATAAAGTGAACTTCTCTTAATGGATCAATAGTTAATAATAAGAAAACACTCTTATGAGTTGTTGGGATTATGTGTCCTGCAACTATATTCAAATTACTTGAAATTGTTAATATTCGGAATATCTCATTATAGAATTATACATGTATTTATACATGGAATTGCTTTACATGTGTAGCATGAAATTGTTACTTGTTGGAATGCACTTAAATAATATATGCTTAAGGAAGCTGGTCGATTATTAATGGAATACAATATACTATTCATATTAAAAAGACTACCTGGTACACCGATGATTGGAAGGAGTTAGATCGTATAGTCAGATTATAACCCTAATGTTGATTTATGTAATTAGAGGAATTTACACTCTATTATGACGCGTTGCTCACAAGCGCGTGCTCCGAGGACATAACGGGCATAATCCGTTAACAGACAAATATGATCGTGGTTGGTAATTTGATCTGGACTCTATCCCGGAAACTAGTTGTAACGATTAGGAATCTTATCTATATAAGAGGTGGACTCTATGAAAAATAGTATAAGAAGGTCCCTATACCCTAGCCTCGGATATGCGAATCGTGAGCGGCACCACGGATAAGCACAGAGGAATAGGGGTAGACCGAAAACACTAAATTTCTAACATGAGTGACTAAAGGCCAAGGGGGTGACTACAACGGGTTGGTGTATGTGTGTTACCTATGTACTCGGTTGTTGCTTTATCTGTAAAGTAAGGCGAAAGCCCTTTTTATCAAAGGGTGGCTACATTGATTACAGAGAATAACTAAAATTAGCACCGGACTACATGAATTATTGCACGTAGTGACAAACCTATGCCTTGTCCACATATTATGAGATTACCTATTTCCGTAGAAGGCATAAATTTCTGGATTTATTTTCATGAAATTTCCCAGAACTGATATCATACAACTACTTAACAGTCTCCATTAGATCAGTGAATGTCTTTCACAAAGTTCACATAATTAGTATAATGGAGTTCTTGGTTTCCTGGGAAGGGAAATTTTTGATCCATACAAAATCCAAAACATTGGACTAAAATGTTGACATATATGTTGAAGAACTGAAACCCATAATAAATATATTCATGATTGATCAGTGATCTTACTTAGTACAAACTTTCAATCACTATGTTGGTTGTTTCTGATTCAAACCTCCGATCGAGTGCAATAATCCACATGCGGGTGGGACCCTTGTTAGTTGTCAAATGGCCTGGGACTAGCTTAACACCGTTAAAAGTTGTTGAATACAACATGTGGGCGCAAATCCTTAGTAAGCTATTGAGTCAGATAAGGCTAGTCATAGTGGGGAGTAACTTAGACTAGTGTCATGCATATTATAGATGATTGCATAGTGCAAAGTAACATAGAAGTAGTATCATAGTGCAAAGTAACATAGAAGTAATATCATAGATGATTGCATTTATTAGATTATAGACTCATTTTGCTTTGGGTTCCGTTATGTTACATTAACATATTATGTTACTCCAAACACCTTTCTCTTGATTAACTACATGCCACATAAGCAAACTTGTCTTGAAAAGCGTTATGTTACCAGTTAAGTTACTCCCACTATGACCAGCCTAATAGAAGTATAGCACTCGACAGATCCTATGCATTTCCATATGTGGGAGTGCATGCAACACTTTATGGTTTAGATAGTGGAAAGCACTTTCTCCTGCCACTACTCTAAATGACTAAACACACAACCAAGTTTTGTTGAAAACGATTGAATGAGTCAGCTTCTACAAAAATTAAAGAAGATGATGTCATGTTTTGCTAGATTTGCTCACCAAATAACTAGTTTCTCTCACTAAGCATCTCATGGAGCTTTCACCAATGGGTTGATCTTTTCTTTTATGTTTTTGCATGAAATATACATCAGTAATATTTGCGTAACAGGTCCTATGAAATTCGTGTTGGCGCCTTATAATGGTAGCTTGCCAGAGATGGCCTATAATCCCTATTCATGGTCCAAGGTAAGATATTATTTTATCTTAACATTGATGACGTCCCTCTCTGCATCTCTATTCTAGTAAGCCTGTATTTTATATTCAGATGGCAAGCATCATCCTGTTGGATTCTCCAGTGGGTACGGGTTTCTCCTACGCACGTGACCTGGAAGGTTATCGTGATGTGGGGGATTTCTCGTTTTCTATGCATGTTGTAACATTTCTCAACAAGGTGAAACTTATCTTTTTTTGTCAGGTATTTATTGAAAAAAATATGTGTATGAATTATCGTCTTATGCATCTTGATATAGTGGTTTATCAATCACCCACACTACCAATCAAATCCTTTCTTTGTTGGAGGAAGTTCATATGCTGGAATGATGACTCCAATTATCGCACAACACATTTCACAAGGTAAGTCTGGACATTGACTCTAAAATAAACAATGATATCATAATCTGGTAATGTAAGTTGTGGTAAAGAAATTTTTAAATACAAATTTGCATTAATTCTTCAGTCAATATATGTATATAGTAAATAAACAAGAGTGTCCATTCATTTTTGGAGTTCCTTGTGATTAACCGTGGCCTCTTATCCTAGTAGTTAGTTCTAACGTGATATTCATTTTTGCTTCAGAAATCGAACATGGGAAGCAACCCAGGATTAATCTCAAGGCAAGTAATTCATTAGGCTTAAAGCAACTAATAGTTATGCCCAAAAAAGCAACTAATTCTTTTATTTTATAAACTAAAATAAGTGGTAATGAATGAAAGGTGTGTTTTCATCAGTTGTTGTGTTCATTAATTCAATTAATTATAGGGCTATCTAGTCGGCAACCCTTTCACAGGCTCGGATTATGATAGAAATTTCAGAGCACAATATGCTCATGGTGTTGGAATTATATCTGATCAACTATATGAGGTAATTGCACATTCACACACATCTATAAATTGCAGTGATAATATTGTTTTCCTTCTCCTTTTCCAAAGGCTGCAGTGGGGAACTGTAAAGGAAATTATATAAGACCACAGAATAAACTGTGTGACATGGCGTTAAATACTATTGAAGATGTAAGATCCCTACTAGGTCCAAATTACTTGTACAAGCTAACATTGTACATGTGAACATTATATTGATCCCTTGTATTAATTGCAGCTCATTTCTGAAATTGACGAAGGATATATCGTGGGTGTCAAATGTGTATGGGATCTCTTACGACATAGATTTATGTTAGAAGAAAATGCTCAGCTAAGCAAGCTATCTCCTGAACAACCTACCATCAATTGTTTTGTAAGTTACTCTAGTATTTACCAAGGAGTGATTATTTTATAGAAGTTTTTTTTAAAAAATTTGATATGAATTTTCGTTTTTGCATTCCGGTGATATGAATTTTGTCTATGATTGGATTCTCATATACAGGCATACCGTTACTACCTATCCAATATTTGGGCGAATGAAAATTCCACCAGAGATGCTCTTGGGGTGAAGCATGTAATAAATCATATGATCTATTTCCATTTATGCTAAGTATGCATACATATTGCAAAAAAAAACATACATACATGATCAAGTAGCTAGCATATATGAGATAATTGGTTTGCTTCGTCGCCATATCATGTCATCTAAATTAGTTAATTGCAACTAGCAGTGTGGTACAACTCTTATTGGATCTGACAATCTTAGTCCATGTTAGTTCTTGACATGTGTATAACAATACAACGGGGTCAGAATGCTGGTTTAGTAGGCCTTTCGGCACAACGCAGACTACAATATGGACTAAATGGTCCTAGAGTTGAATAAATATAGCCATTTCAGGTAGCAACATTGACTAAATGGTCCTAAATTGAGTAATATATTCATTTCACATTGTTCTAGTTGAGACCCATAAAAATAAATGATGTTTTAACAATTTCTAACTATTGAGAGTAGACATGTGAGAACCACCTTAACCTTTGCATAGTATAACTGTTGTAGAATTTCCAAACTTTTGATCATTGTTGACTTGTTGACTCATCGCATCGATCTAGGGAACAATTGGAGAGTTTAAGAGATGCAGAAAAAGTATGCCCTATTCATTTGATGTCTCGAGCAGCATAGAGTACCATTTCAACCTCACAAGCAGGGGCTACCGTGCACTTGTGTTCAGGTGCAATTTTCCTCTCCTTGGTATTTACATGTGCTGATTGAAACTTTGTCAATGCCCTGAAATCATCACCTTAAGTGCAGCGGCGACCATGATCTTGTGATGCCATTTTTGGGCACACATGCGTGGATTAGATCCTTCAACTTGTCAATAGTTGATGGCTGGAGAGCATGGCATCTCGGTGGCCAGGCTGGAGGGTAAGTTGTGTATATAAGTATCAATAGAGAAGATGAATTTGTGGAACGAGTACATGCTCTTGTGTATATAAGAAGAGTGATATGATGTTTCTGTTTATTTTGCTGCCCCATACACTAGGATGTACAGTAGCTTTAACATAGACCAAAAAAGGTCAACATCAATAGAGAAGATGAATTTGTGGAAAGAGTACATACTTGATATTTTAATTTTGTTCTTTTGGTTGTGTTGTCTTTGGTGTAGATTTACAATCACATACGCCAACCATTTGACATTTGCGACACTAAAGGTACATTATCTTCTACTCTGTGATATAAAGTTACTGATACGATTTTGCATTCCGTGATATAAAGTTACTGATAGGATTGGACGGTAGAAGAAACGATGTGACACTGCAATAATTATTGTTTAATTTCTTACACAGGGTGGTGGCCACTCAGCCATAGAGTATCGGCCTAGGGAAAGTCTTGACATGGCTCAACGCTGGTTGGGTAATAAGCCGCTGTGATGTGTTGTATCTCCCATGTCCAATACTCCAGTTCATTTGGGTTTTTCATGTATAATAAAAGACATGGCCTCCAACAACTATTTTTCAAATGGCGGACCAGTTTTTACAACACGCATTGACGACCAAATCTTCCATTTCATGAAGTGTTTCTTTTATATGTGAACATTGCCAAAGTAATACAATATTTGGTCACTAAACATTACAGGACACTAGTACACAGTACTGCCACCTCGTGGTAGTAGTGGAGTGATTACCATGTTAGCAACATTGTGTGCTAGCGTGTCTCCCGTCCCATGCGTTACAAAGAAAGCGGCAACGAGCCAATGAAGTCTCGGCCGGGTACCCTCCTCTCCCGTCCCGTGTAGCCTCCGCGAGGTGATGGAAGGGCTTCGTCGATCTCCGTCGTCTGTCTCCCTCCTCCACCCTCGGGAATCAGTTAGCTAAACTCATGAAGGTAGTTATGACCTAGAAGAGAGAGTTGCCTTGATAATGAAATGGCAGGCAGACCAAGCACGTGGATTGAAATTAATAGCAGGCACAGATCTAGAACTAGAAGGACCCGCGTTCAAACGTGAGTTGTATAAGGTCGACGACGGGCAAGGAAAAGAGATGCCCGTTGGACACCATCTCGTCGTGAGAAGCTGAGGGCATGGCTTCCTTGTTGTTCCTGCGTCTCGTCGTTCCCCTCGCTCTGCTTCTTCTGCCGCTCTCGCGCTCGGCGACGGTGGTGACCCATCTCACCGGCTTCCATGGCCGCCTTCCCTTCCACCTGGAGACCGGGTAAGCAAGCTTCTGCCTCTCCCTGCAAGCTTCCATGCTTCTTTCTCTGAGTGCTCTTGTGCTTCTGCAGGTACGTCAACGTGGACGAGGAGACGGGAACGGAGCTCTTCTACTACTTCGTGGAGTCGGAGAGGAGCCCCGACACGGACCCCGTCGTCCTGTGGCTGACGGGAGGACCCCGCTGCTCTAGCTTGATTTTCTACGAAGTTGGTGAGCCCCTCATCCTCCCTCGGATCTTCTTGTCTCTATAAGCATGCTGCCGTTGCTGTCAATTACGTACTACTAGTACATATAAGATTGAGATAAAGAGTGAAGTTTACATATCCTCCGAACTTGGAAATGTTTATCAGCTTGTGTTGACCTGTGTGAAATTTACAAGGTATAGGATACAGATGCATATTTCTTTACTTACGTGCATGCAGGATCAATTGAGCAGTTGATCTGATCAATCTCTTCACAACCTGGATCTGCAAAATAATCTACTACTCCAACTGATCTATATTAATCAGTGACAAATAATATGGATTGGACGGAGTGCCTAATTTTGGAAAATATGCAAACATCTAAAATGGAATGCTGAATAGTACTCCCTCCCTATCGCAAAAAAAGAAGAAGAATAGTACTACTAGTATCATGTACGGAGTTGGCTTTAGATGCTAACCTGATCAAACTCTTCACGACCCACTAGTTGGCTTCTCCTTGCCCGCCGAACTAATCTGCTCCAACCCCAACTAACCCGTGCAAATAAATTGAAAAGGATATCTCCGCAATTATGCTCCACGGCTGAAAGTAGCACATGTCAGCCTCTAATAAAGGTTGGAGATCAGCATTGAGTGGGATAATTGGTCAATCACAAATATCACAATCACAGAATTTGGATAATCAAAATTTTGGCTAGGTGTAACACTGATTTGATAAATTTATATCGCTGTGGTATTTTGAACTTTTATGCAATTCATCATATCTTAAGATTTATCGTATGGGTGTGGCTAGCTCTCATCTAGATGAGAATTAATCAGGTCTTGCTGACATCACCATACTTATTTTGTTGCTTCTTTATATTTCCCTAATTTTATTTTTGTGTTTTATGATTTCTTTATTGTATTTTTCTTAGAAAATACATAAATGTAATTGTGTGTATCACTTGGACATGTAGTTGCAAACAGCCGATGAGTGTGCAACTGCGCATAGGTGCGAGGGTCTGTAACTGCGGTTGCCGACGGTGAGTGGACGTGCAGCTGCGCATAGGAACACAAATGTGCAACTACAGTTGTGTGTTGCGCACAACAGACAGGTGTGCAAGTGCATTTGCACGCTTCTGATGGAAATGCAGTTGTGCACAACCGAAGGGTGTGTAACTACGGTTGCGTGAGATCCATGAATATGTAGTCGTGCACAATCAGATAAGTGCAACTACACTTGCACATTGGTATAGAGGCCTGCACTGTAGCTGCATGTGGCTGGTGGACATGCAATTGCGTACAATTTGGTTGCATGCAATTACAATAGCGCAGGCATGCGAACGTGCAACTGCAGTTTGGGCGCAGGTGCACGTGCATGCAAGTGTAGTTGTGTGAGACATGAAAAAAGACAAATAAATAACATAAATCAATCAATATAAAAGAGAAAAAGAAAAGGATAAAAACATGAACCTTCATGTAAAACTAAATGGTGTAGGAGTCAGATGACAGTTTGTTAAATATGCCTTGTATCTTAGTGTGTATCTAAAATTGCTGTCATTTAAGGTGTTCTGTTAGACAGAGGCATCAGTTTTCATGATTTTGATGTTAAGAGCCATATCTAGACTACAATATGGTAAAGATTTCTTTACTCATTAAATAGGGTGCCCCTCAGATTTTGCCTACATGACAAGCTTTAGATATAATACACATGGAGCACTAGGACTGCTCTTAAAATACCTCTTTGTAATATAATATGGGTGTAAATCCCTAGCAAACTATTGGGTAAGATAAGACCTTCCATAGTGGGGATATCATAGCAAGTATCATATATGCCAACCAGGCATTTTGCTGCCGCATACAATTAAAGGAATAAAGAGGATATGATATTATATCATGATAGTGTAGCATAACAACAGATGTGCTACTATATGGCAATGCCTGACAATAAAGAAGTTATCTAGTAAGCATGCATTTCCAGATTTCCTGATGCAGGCGCACATGCAATAGTGGGAGGCATTTTTACCCTCCGCTCTAGATGACTGAACACACAACCAAAATTTGTTGAAAACGACTGAATGTGCTGGCTTATAAAAAAATATAGTTTCTCTCACTAACCGCATCATATTATTTTCACCACCAGATCAATCTTCTTTGATATTTTAATATTTGCTTCACAGGTCCAATGAAATTCGTTCTTGCACCTTATAATGGTAGTTTGCCAGAGTTGACATATAATCCCGATTCATGGTCCAAGGTAAGATATGATTTAGTCTTAACATTCCAGACACTCCTTTCCACATGTCCTGTCCAATAAGCATGTACTATATTCAGGTGGCAAGCATCATCTTGTTGGATTCTCCAGTGGGTACTGGTTTCTCGTATGCTCGTGATATAGAAAGTCATCGTGATGTTGGGGATTTCTCATCTACTTTGCACATCATAACATTTCTCAACAAGGTGAAAGTTATCTTTCTATTTACTATTGTTGTAGTTGAATGGCTTTCTTACCATCTTATGCATGTTGATGTAGTGGTTTATCGATCACCCGCGCTACCAGTCAAATCCTTTCTTTGTTGGAGGAAGTTCATATGCTGGAAAGATGTCCCCAATTATCGCGCAACACATTTCACAAGGTAATAAGCTTGTACATATGTTTTTCTTAAGAGGAGGCAAAAAAATTGGTGTTTCCCTATCTAAGGAGAGTGAAATAGAGTATCAAGATTACAAAAACTTCAATGGCGGGGAGCAACTCAAAAGTTCGCCAAAAGCAGTCTGCCCCACGCCGCTCCCAAACCCTAGTTCCACATGTCATCCACTCCCTTGCCACCACCACCTGACGTCGTCAGTAAGCACACACGGTTAATGAGGGCAGCGGGGTCGCCATAGCTCATTGTCGTCCCTAGTCTCATCGCTGCGAGCCCCAACTCCAACCTACTTAAAACCATCGGCCTGACGCTTCTCACAAACCCAAGCCGCCCATCCCCCCATGTTTGCTACCGCCAGTTGGCATGGTTGTCAGATGCGGCGGGCTCACCTTGTATCATCATCGTCGCTTGCATGGCGCCTAGTCTACATGTCTATGTCTGCAGCTATCTTGTTCATTATTTGGTCGTGGAATAGATTGATCTTGGTTGTTATCAGCCTGATCTAGCTGCGGTTCAGGCGGATCTGGCACAGCCACCTACGTTCGACTCCTGTCCAGCTAGTGGGCGGTTTTGGTCATGGTTTTGTGATGGTTAGCCATTGGCCGTTTGTGGGTGCTCGGGGTTTTACATCACAACAACTCGGACACTAAAGGTAGTTTGTTTCGTGCTACTCGTGGGGTGTGTCTTTGTGCTGCCCTGGTAGGTTGTAGGTCTCCCTAGTGCTCGTGTGCGCCCTTTTTGCTCCCTCTAGTCTGGGCATCCATCCGATGGCTCCTCTTCTATGGAATGAGTGGCGTAGGTCCAACGTCATTTGGCCAGTGGCCTAATTTCTCAAAGATGTTTGCGCCTATGCTCATGCAAGTTGTTTGGCTCAAGGCTAGTGATGAATTTGTCCCTATGATGCTTTACCTTTAGTCGATGCCATCTTCATCATAATGGTTGCCGAGTTTGGTCGCGTTGTTGCAAACTGGGTTTCAGGTTCTTGTAGTAGATGGTCATTGCTTCCATGCCTTGTGTTGTACCTTTTCTTTAGTCTAGGCTGGGTTTGATCATTCTAGCCACAGTCGTCGGTTCTTGGATTGGTGATCCTCATGGTGGCATTCGTCCACAACGAGCTGACGGGTGTATCACTGCTCCACGAATTGGGATGGAAGTCGTGGAGGCCTAACCATGATGCAACCCCCAACAAAATATGTCTAGAGAATTTGCTCTTGAAAAGAAGATTTATCATCATTTTAGGATTGGATTTGCGAAGCTTACAAACCCTGCACTTGGGCCAACCCCTCTTTTGCAACCAATCGGTCATCAAAGTCTGTACCTGAATGACGAGCCAAGAATATAACTTGCTCTTGGGTGGCCCATGGCTTCTAAATGACAGGAGTCATTCTTGTGGATGTGATGCCGAGGAATTGCACATTGTTGGCAGAGGAGGAAGAGTGCTCGCCTGAGGTGGCGAGCTTCCACCGAATCTTATCTGGCTTGCCAGGGATAAGCTGGGAGTCAAGAAATCCCACCCAAAGATTGTGAAATTGTTGTACACATATTCTAAAATAAATAAGGATATAATAATATGGTAATGTAAGTAGAAAACTATATATAAAAGGTATTGCAATTCATCGGTCTGAATATGTAGTAAATAGGCAGCTATGTCAATTCATGTCCGGAGTTACTTGTGATTAATCATGGCCTCCTATCCTAGTAGTTAGTCCTAACATGATCTTCATTTTGGCTTCAGAAATCAAACAAGGGAAGCAACCCAGGATTAATCTCAAGGCAAGTAAATTCACTAAGATTCAAGTAACTAATAGTTTCATTCAATAAACTACACAAAATAATAGTAAGGAATACAAGGCGTGTTACCATTATCCTTATTCTTTACTGTGTTCACTAATTGCAGGGCTATCTAGTCGGCAACCCAATTACAGACTCCATGTTTTATGATAACAATTTCCAAATATCGTATGTTGGTGTTGGAATTATATCTAGTCAAATATACGAGGTAATTCCACATTCACACACATTCAGCGATTGAAGTGGTAACATTTTTTTCCTTCTCCTTTTTCAAAGGCGGCAATGAGGAACTGTAAAGGGAACTATATAAGACCAAGGAATAAAATGTGTGCCATGGTCCTAAATACTATTGAAGATGTAAGATCCTTACTAGGCTCAAAAACATACTTATACAAGCTACCATTTGATTTGTGTATATTATATCGGTCCATGTATTAATTGCAGCTCATTTCTGAAATTGAAAAAGAACACATCCTGGGTATCAAATGTGAACACGATCTGTTAAGACGTAGATTTCTGTCAGAAGAATACACCCAGCAAAGTGAGCTATCTACCGAACAACCTGCCATCAATTGTAATGTAGGTTACTCTAGTACTTACCCTAAACTAGTAACTTCATAGAAGTGTTCTTTAGTTCGGTTAGAATTATGTTTCTATATTTATGTGATGTAAACTTTGTGTACAATTGCATTCTCATACGTGGGCATATTGTTACTACCTATCTGATATTTGGGCGAACATGGACTCCACCAAATATGCTCTTGGGGTGAAGCAGGTACCAACCATATAACATATTTTCCCTTTGTACTAGCTCGGGAAACTATATATACATGATTAAGTAGTTAGCATATGGCATATTTAATTTGCTTTGCGTCCATATCATGTCATTTGAATGAATTAATTAATGCAACTACTAGTAGTGTGGCACATCTCTTATCGGATTTGACAATCTTAGTCCTTGTTAGCTTTTGCCATGTGTATGGTAGTCCAACGGTCATGTCGAATGCTGGTTTATCGGGCCTTTCTGTTGAAATATAGTGTTCATCTCACTACAACAAAATAGGCATGTAGAGGCGCTCAATGTAGGTGCTAGAGGCGCAATAAATCATCTCTAGCAGATTTTAGAGTCGCTCATTAAAGCGTCTTTGGAGCGTCTCCCCACGCACCGTCTCAAATACCATTGAGACGCATAGGGAGCGTGTCTACAGGAAAATGAGACGTTTTAAGACCGTCCTTACAAAGCGTGTCTACATGGATGAGACGTTTTAAGAGCGTCCTCCTGCCCTTAGAGACGCATTGCTAAATTCATGCTAAATGCAACTGCATATATTCTCTTTCGTTGTATAATTTCTTAATTAAGTTGCACTTAATAAAATTACTTTCTTATATTAAACAGTTTGACTCCCATTTACATATCAGAAAATATTCAAAAAATGTATGGTATCGCGCAAAATAATAGCATTGTATTAATTAGAGCAGTAGTATTTTACAAACTCAATTGTACACATCATCAATAAAAAAATTACATATTTCACAAACTAGCTGAAATATATCTACTCCCTCCGTTTCTGAAGATAAGTCTTTTTTACATATTTTAATTGAGACTACATACTAATGTATATAGATGTACTTTAGAGCATATATTCACTGATTTTGCTCCGTGTATAGTTCACATCGAAATCTCTAAAAAGACTTATATTTAGGAACAGAGGGAGTATATGATTTCTAGTTTGTACATGCTGATAGTGGAATAATAGCTCCTTGCTTTCTCTACTTCTGTAGTTTATCCTTGTGGTGGCTACCTTTAGAATTCGCACGTACAAGTTTTCTGCAAAGAAAGCAAAATGAGATTTGAAAAAAAAAATCATTGGAACTTCTACCAGCGAGTTCTCCTTTGCTGAACATACAACCATAAGAATAGAGAATGGTATTTATGTACCACACCGAGTAAACATGCCCTCCAGAAGTTTAGTCTAGTCTGGTTGATGTCATGTTACCATACGAAGATAGATACGTATACTGTAAAAGGAAGAAACATCATGTTGTTGTTGATGGATATACCTTACAAAAAATATGTAAAGAAATAACATCAGGTTAACATACGGGGACTGAACTTTCATGGTTGCGACACTAATAATGTCCAAGCCTTAATACTATCTCCACATAAGACTATAAGACGACATTTACCATAAAAAACTGAATTCTCATGCTAGTTCACATTAATACTCTTCAGTCGAACACAAAAGCGAGCATGATGCCATTTTGCTGCTTCAGACATAGTGCAACGCATCTAATCCAGATGTTTCACATAATCACATATGATTAGATTTTACCAAAAATGATAATATATCCATCCACGGTGCTCTTTATCAGACAACATCAGAAAAGTTTCTGCAGATGAGAAACCACATGTATGAGTTGATCTCTCCCTCTTATAGTACAAGGCATGTTTATTCAAAAAAATATTAGAACGTGGGCACAAAGTTCTTATAATCAGTTATGGGGGAAAATGAAGGTGATTTGATAGTTGATACACGAGCATTATTAATTGCATGAAAAAGAAAAATTCGTTAATAACACTGATCACCTTATTCTATCCGGATATTCTCACAGGCTTTTTATCAAGCACCAACATTCGTGTGTACCAATAATTTGGGAGCAAACAAGTGTAAGATCGACTTTAAGTTGAACTAGTAGTTTAGTCAGTAAAAATATGAGAGTTCAGAAAAAAAGACAAAGTATTGTTGTCCCATATTGTAATAGAGATAACCTAAAGTAAATGTGATGTCAAGATTCTCCTCCACAATTAAGTACGCATCAAGGCAGGGGCTCTAATTTTTTACTTGGAATGAATTCATAGAACAACAACTAAAACTAAAAGAAGTAGATCAACTCACCTATAGATGAATTGGCTGCCTTGTGCGCTCGCGCAAGTCACTTATGTTCCCCAAATCACTCGCTAGCTTCCCGCTGGTCGATAGTGGCGGGCACGAGGTCAGTCTACCTGATGGCAACAAGCTTCACATGGCAGACGACGCATGGATGAATTTTGGTTGCAAGACGAAGGGTTCTCAGAGACAGAGAGGGTGGCAGTTCACCGGGGCGGACATTTTTTCCCTGAGGATCAGTGGCGGAGGACGAATTTTTTCTGAGGTGGGGCGAACTCTAAAGCACAAAAATCAAAATCAAAAGACAATGGTAGTGCACACAAATACTTTTAGCTGAAAATGCCACTAAAATAAAAAAAATTACACACCTCCCCTTTGCCTTTGCTAGGCCTTCCCCTTCATATCCATGTTTTCCCTTCGCCCACAAAGTTGGCAACGCCGCTGCACCACCCACACTCACTGTTTTTAATCAGCAATTGTCAATTTGTCATCAATATTAAGAAAAATTTCTATCACAGAGCATAAAGCACATACAAAAATGAATGTAAAGCACTGAGTAATTACTATCACATATCACACATTCTCACTGTTTTTAATTAGAAAAATTCGTCAATATGTTATGAATCTCCAGCCACTAGTGCACACACGAGTAGAAAAAGAGAAAACAGAACATGGATGGAAAAAGAACAGAGTCGATGAGGGGGCTGCAGGCGGGGTGTGGACGCTGACCGCCGCCCTCGCCGCTCCAGCCGGCCGCCGCCCTCGCTGCTCTTGCTGTCCACCGGCCCGCACACAGACCGCAGCCGTCCGCCGGCTCCGCGTGCCGCTCCGTGCTGCTAGGTAAGCTCCGGCTGGCTTCCTGCTATGTTGGACGGCTGGAACATTGGAGAGGACAGAATCGCTGCTCACTGACTCAGGATCCAACAAGACAACGATTTTTTCAGGAACTATCGACGAATCAGAGCGAGTACCCATAAATATACCTATACGTAATTTTCTGCCCCGGCAAATCAAGGTAGGGCGGGCGCCCGTCCTCGCCCTACCGAGAGCTCCCCCTGTGCCGGGAATCACATAAACTAATTAAGATGTCTGTGATAACATTGTTGTAGTGCAGAAAGATGAATCTCAATCAAAGTCTGATCGACACCGACAGTGTACATACAAACAAACGAGCGCCTAGCTGATCAGTACCATGTCTCATTAATGGTGGTGGTCGACCAGGAGTGCAAAACTTGGGGGCGGGGGTGAGTCAGTACTCAGTAGGAGGAGTTGGGGATGTGCAGTTCTGTGCCGACCCCGCCATCCGTCATCTTCCCTTTCAGCCGCAGCGCACCGTGTGCCGGAGCTATCGGTAGAGGCGGCCGGAGTGGGGCTGGGCGCCGCCTAGAAGCTGGCGTCCCTGAGACCCCGAGGCTATTGCTGGAGGCTGGCGAGCGAGAGGGGAGGCAGGGAGGGCGGTGGGTGGGTGGACTTGCGACAGCGAGTCTGTGGTGGGGAGGACCAGGATCTTGGAAGAGGCGGCGGCCTGGCATGGCGGCGCTAGGTTTAGAGGTCACTGAGATCGCTCTCTTTTTTCACGGTAGTTATTTTCTTAGCCCATATCGCACGATGGGGGATAAAGGTTGATGGTGGTTGAACAAGATATTTTAACGCGTCTAGATTTTTTTTATGGGAATCAAGGGACGATGTCTTTTGCGCCTCACAATACGTCTCTATACGCCAAGTGATTTTCAATAATGAGACATAGATAAAAGCGTCAAATCAAAAACATCTCTACATGTCTATTTTGTTGTAGTGTCTCTGAACATCAGGTTGGACTTTTGGATAAATTGGATGTAGCATGAATTAAATATTGTATCGGAGCCAATGGGTCTCAAGTTCAAGACCCTACCAACACGGTATTAAAAAGTATATTATGTGGCCTACATTGATCCCATGACCAAAGTATAAAAAGTCTATCATAAATGTGAGGGGGTATTGAAATATATTGTCCTCCTCTCTCCATCAATTCGAACTTGTGGATGAATTAGCTTGAGCAGGAATGCAATACTTTCGGCGCAATTCAAGTAGCAACATTGACTAAATTGTCCTAGAATTGAGTAATATATTTATTTCACATCGTTCTAGTTCGGACCCATAAAAATAAATGATGCTTTGACAATACGGAAACTTCACCTATCGAGAGTAGAGATCTGAGAACCACCTTAACCTTTTCATAGATAACTGTTGTAGGATTTCCAAACATCCAATCGTTGTTGACTCATTGACTCTTTGCATCCATCTAGGGAACAATTGGAGAGTTTAAGAGATGCAAAAAAAGTATGCCCTATTCATTTGATGCCCCGAGCAGCATAGAGTACCATTTCAACCTCACAACCAGAGGCTATCGCGCACTTGTGTTTAGGTGTGATTTTTCTCTGCTTGGTATTTATATGTGTTGATTGAAAATTGATCAATGTCTTGAAATAATGACCTCTAAATGCAGCGGGGACCATGATATTTGGATTCCATTTTTGAGCACACATGCATGGATTAGATCCTTCAACTTCTCGATAGTTGATGATTGGAGAGCATGGCATCTCGGTGGTCAGGCGGGAGGGTAAATTTGTCTATGTATATAAGTATTATCATTCATTAGAGCATTAATCTAATATTTCTATTTAGTTTGGTGCCCCCCACACTAGGATGTAGAGTAGTTTTAACATAGACCAAAAAATATTCACATCAATAGAGCAAATGAATTTGTGAAAAGATGTACATGCTTGATATTTCAATTTTATTTATTTATTTGTTATGTTGTCTTTGGTGTAGATTTGCAATCACATACGCCAACCATATGACATTTGCGACATTAAAGGTACATTATCTTGTATTTTCCATTCCATGATATAAAGTTATTGCTAGGATTGGATAGAAGAAACAATGTGATGCTGCAATAATTATTGTTTAATTGCTTACACAGGGTGGTGGGCACTCAGCCATAGAATATCCACCTAGGGAAAGTCTTGCCATGGCTCAACGCTGGCTGGATAATAAGCCTTTGTGATGTGCCATATTTGTCATGTTCGGTTCATTGGGGTTTTCCATGTACAATAAAAGTCTTGACATGAAGCAACTATTTTTCAAGTGATGGACTAGTTTTATACGACACACTCATGGCCAGAAAAAAATTATTTCATGAAAGTGTTCCTTTATATGTGATCATTGCAAGAAGTGATATTATGTTGGTCACTAAAGACTAAATAACGCTACTATGTAGTGGTACCACCTTACACCAGTGGGCTGATTACCTCATGTTAGTGACACTATGTGCTAGCGTCTCCCGTCCCGTGCGTGACAGAGAGTGGCAACAACCCATGATTTCACTGCTTCGGCTTGGGCTTAGATGGACCATTTCTACTTAATAGTGTCATGCGGCAACATCTTCACCCTAATCTACCCTAAAAAATCTTCCACCTTAATCATTCAAACGCAAGTAGAAAGATGGTCGTCAACCCAAAAAATCTTTCGTTTGAAGCCAAATTTTGCCAAAATGCCAACAAAAAACACAGAGGCAATGACATAGTGATTACTCTTGCATATTTAGAAGTCAATTCCGCCCACATAATAAAATTGAGGCAGAATATAGGTAATCTTTTTTGCGAAAATGAACCAAATATATTATAGAAGTTCACCAAAACTACAAAGCATCTCAAACATGATAAAGTTACATTGAGGTCCCTGGACCATATACCTGGCAATAGGAAACCCGACTCGGCCCGAAATAGCCCAATACGTCCCGGCCTGGTCTTGCCCACGAGACAGGCCTAGGCCTAAGTTTGAGCCCAAAGGCCAGGTTGGGCTGGGCTTGGGCTTTGCATTTGTGTGTTTTAGGGAAGAGGACCGGCCCAAGGCCTGACAGGCTTATCCTTTGTTGGGTTGGGCTTGGGCCTGAAATCTAGGCCCAAAGGCCGGCCCAGGACAGGCCCGGGCCTAGGTTTTCTGTTGTGGGCTTATATAGGCCCGATCTGGCCCGACTTATCGCTAGGTATGCTGGACCACCAAACGACAAATATCATCGCTAGGTTGCCAGCATCGCTCCTATGGAGTGGGTCTGACCTTGTCGATGTCAGTTGGAAATTTTTCGTGCACATGCCTTTAATGGGCAGGGCCATGGAGCCACTATAAGGGCATATTTCTCCCTAAGTGGTTTTGGTGATTGATGGCAATGCATTTGCGGACTAATCATGTGCATTGAGCATTTCAAATATCTCTTGGCTAGGCACTAGACGATTCGACACCCCTCGGAGCCTTTCAAAGACGGCGGTTTTTCTACGTTTCTTTTGGGTGGGTTTGAGTCGTAGGAAAGCCGTACTATTAAGAGGGATCCGCTTCGGAAAGGTATGGGTGGAATAAACACGTACACATCCCCATATGCACTCACTGCCTCCTTCCCATCATTGGAGCCTTTCCTATGTTTGTTGAGGTGTTTCCAGCATCTTGTCAGCGGTAGTACTGCCCGTACCTACGGTTGTACCGTTTATGCGGTAGTACTGCTGGTACTTCCGTGGTACTACCTCTTAGGGCTTCCCCCGAGCATGCAACTTTGGGTTGCCTATTTGTCACTCACGGTAGTAGGGCAGTAGTACCGCTTCGGCGGTACTATAGCCCGCACTAGTGCTTCCACTACCGCTTGCGGGGTGTTCTCGTGTGCAAGGTTATGTTCCCGCTTTGTCTCAAGCGGAAGTAGAGCGGCACTAGGATGGTAGTACCGCTTGGCACGCTACTGCTGCCCCTGGCACCCTCTACTACCGCTGCCTCTCCAGGACTAAGACCCGAAGCGGTAGTACTGCTTGGGTCAGCGGTACTACCGCTCTAGCGGCACTACCGTAGCTACACTATGTGTAGTCTTAGGCCTATGCGGAGTTGTACCGCCTAAGCGGTAGTACCGCTCCTAGCAGCGCTAGTATCGCTTAGCTGCGGGCTGGGCAGAACATGGTTGGATTTTTGCTCCCCTATATAATGGGGGGTCTTCTTCCTTCTTAGGTTGACCTCTTCCCTTCCAAGCTCCATTGTTGCTCAAAGCTCCATTTTCGCCCGATCTCTCTCCCTAGCCAATCAAACTTGTTGATTCTCTAGGGATTGGTTGAGATGGCCCCGATCTACACTTCCACCAAGAAAAATTTCATTCCCCCCACTAATCCCTTGCAGATCTTGTTACTCTTGGGTGTTTGAGCACCCTAGACGGTTGAGGTCACCGCGGAGCCATATTCCATTGAGGTGAAGCTTCATGGTGTCATTGGGAGCCTCCAATTAAGTTGTGAAGATTGCCCCAACCTTGTTTGTAAAGGTTCCATCGCCGCCTCCAAGGGCACCAATAGTGGAATCACGACATCTCGCATTGTGTGAGGGCGTGAGGAGAATATGGTGGCCCTAGTGGCTTCTTGGGGAGCATTGTGCTTCCACACCGCTCCAACGGAGACGTACTTCCTCTCAAAGGGAAGGAATTTTGGTAACACATCATTGGTGCGCTTCGGTCCTAAACAAACAGTTTTTAACCCCTTTCCGCGACAACATTTGGAACCGTCGCCAAGTGAGTGTGGGCGATAGGAGGGGGTCCTTCCCACACAACCCAGAAACCGTTGGGGATATGGAGCAGTGATCCAGAAGCCTTCCAAAATGTAATCGTGTGTGATGCAACACACACTAAATTCTTTCGCACGTGTGGTATCGGTGACTAAGCGTTTCTAATGACGCAGTGAAACCATACGGTCTGTCGTAACGAACCGTTTGGGAAACAGTATGTAAGGCACACGGGCCAACATATGAACTGTGTGCGATTTGTGCCCCATCGCACACGAGTTTTCTGCGTAACCCGCTTGCCATGCTAGACTCCATCGCACACGTTTTCCAATAATTACCGTCTGCGATAATGTTCTATCACAAACGGTTCAGGATCCCCTTCGCACACATTCAAGTGCTGCAGACCATTTGTGATTTGTTAGGTATCACCGACGGTTGGCGCAAGAGTGACGTGTGCTTTTCGTTTGGGATCCCGCACGTTTCCTGAAAAAATTATGACTGGGATTGTATTTTGCATAGGGTATGGTTTACTCCCAGTTCTCGTGTGGGATAACACGATATCACAAACGGTTCCAGAGAACCTACACACACGTAGTATCGCTGCAAATCGTTTGTGATCTGCTGTGTATCAGCAATGGTGCCGCTACGATTGACGTATGCTTTCCGATGTGGATCGCACACACTCATTTAGTTGAACCGTGTGCGGAGCAATTGCCAGGTTAAAACAAAAATATCCCATTTTGAATCGGCACGCAAAAAGCAAATTTGCCACAATATTCAATTGAACAAATTAAAAAATATCTCATTTTGAATTGGCACGCAAAAAGCAAATTCACCACAATATTCAATTGAACAAATAGTGTCCACAGAAAGAACATTCATCAGATTTTGCAACAATTGCAATTGAACATATGGTAGCTAAATTCTAATGATTTGTCCACGCATATATGAATTACATAATTAATCATAGTGTATGAAATACGAAGACCTCATCAGATGGAAAATAATGGAGACATGCATTATATGTTTAGTGGTTAACTCTTACTCAATGTTTCAGGAGAACGCATGCTGAAATCTTCATTATTACCAGTGGTATTGATGTAGTGATCCAGGAAGAAGTCGCTAATAAATCTCCGAACTATCAGCAATTCACCAGCCGGGAGCGGTTCAGGGGTCCTCGGTTTTAAGATGAGCTGCAGTATTTTTAAGATCAGAATGTGCCATATGAGTGAAGTAGAAGATATTAATTAAGATAGACTTACTGGTACTAATTTGCGAGGATCATCACAACTATCAGCAGATTTGCAGATGGAGATCATGTGTCTGCAAACATAGTATCCACAAAGGTTGGTCCCTGCTTATTGCTGAGGACACTGAAATTTTTTATACAAAATTAGTCATGTATTTGTCCTGTTAGGAACAACCTAACCCGTGTTAGATGTATTATTTTTTCTTTGGACAAAATAGAAAGAGGTTTATTTAGAAGCTTGAACATTTGACTAGCGTAAAGAAAGGTATTTGCAGACTGTTGGATAAATTTTCCGAAAATAATGAATTTCGGGTGTGTTACCGGAGAAACGACCCCGTGTTGCACGGGTTGTTCCGTCTTGAACAGGTTCCCTGGTTTAGTTTTCCACAATGCGAGCACACTGCAAATGATGATGAATTTTGACAACATCAATTATTGAACCATATATGAATGCAAATTAATTTCAACATCATAGAATTCAATACCTATCCAAGAATTGTTGAACATGCGTTAGTTCCTGAGCGTTTGTTGACTCTCTGAGAGAATTGATGTAGTAAACTGTGTTCTTGTTTGGAACAGTGAATACCAATATCCAGTGATTGGTACATATTAAGAAAGCCATGAACTTATGAATGATGTCGAAATCTGAAAGACAATAAGTGTATGCGTGGTTGTTTACTTGACTTACCGTTCATGATATGGCCAGAGAAATGATTCTGCATGGGACGTGTTTTCGAAGATACGGAGGACCGTGTTAACGGCCCAGTCCCGTTGGTCCTTACCATCTAATGTTGTGTCATTTGCTAATCCAGGATCTATGAAATACACACTCTCCCTTATTCTTCTCCGCGTGTTTAATCCCCTGAGAGGAATAAAATGCAGTTAGTTGTTTATCATTTACAGCTTTGTATGGAGAAGTTGATCAGAATTTGTTAAGTACTTACAAAATCAGGCATCTAACAAGAGTGGCATCGAGCATGTTGAAGTTGAAGAAGAGATGTAAGTCCTCGAAACTCACATTGATGGAACCAGCATCGTGTCGGAAATGATCTCTATTGTAGTGGACTAGCAAAGCATGATGACATGCTGACGTTTGATCCATGCAATATTCATGTAACTCGTAGCAACTGGAGCTGCACTCATCAAAGTATTCGCCAACAAGAAATGGCAGGCCATGGACATAATTGTGTGCTTCAAGTACGTCTGCTTTACTTTTAGCAAGCAACAATTCTACTTGTTCATCATCCATGGCGTCAGAAATAATATTACTCCCCGATTCGAACAAGTTGCTGTTAATTTGGTTCTGGGCGATGAGTGATTTAAGTAAGAGGCAATCGTTCTATTTCCTCTTCACTCACCCGCTGCTCTTCCTCGTGGTCGTGGTTGTAGCCTTTTTGGCCACTTCCTTCTTGGTACTTGAAGCATTTCTAGCAGAACGTCTGGTTGCCTGCAAGGTAGGCTGCCGAGCAGACGGTGAAGCTTGGACGAACTTATTAGCAGACGATTTATCTATGCCAGACCGTTGAGCTGGCGGTGCTGCTGTGATGGACTGCTGGGCTGTAGGAGCAAAGGCATCAGACTGCTGACCATGCGTTGAAGCTATGTCGGGTTTCTGCGCAGGTGGTTCCAACTTGTCGGTGTGCTGAGGAGGCCGTGCCAACACGTTGGTTTGCTGAGCAGGAAGTGCTGACGCATTGGTATGCTGATCATGCGCCTATGAACCGACAGACTGATGAGCAATCAGTTTTGGACCTACAAACTGCTTAGCAGGTGGTTCTAAAGCATCAGACTGCTTAGCAGTCTGTTCCACCAGGTTGGTCTATTAAGCATGTGTTGCAGCTGGGTCTCAGCCCACTGCTTCAGCGGCCGACATTTGAACTGGTGGTGCGTCATCAGTAGTTGTAGGCCTTGCCACTGGCTATTTTGGGGTGGAGGATGACATGGCCTGTACGCCACAAAGTCGGGCCGGCTGATCACGGGTTGATGCATCAGCCCACGAGAGCTGCTGTGGCAAGGAGAGCATCACCGGTTGAGGGGTGATGTCTACTACACAACCTTCTTCTTGTAGACGTTGTTGGGCCTCCAAGTGTAGAGGTTTGTAGGACAGTAGCAAATTTCCCTCAAGTGGATGACCTAAGATTTATCAATCCATGGGAGGCGTAGGATGAAGATGGTCTCTCAAGCAACCCTACAACCACATAACAAAGAGTCTCTTGTGTCCCCAACACACCCAATATAATGGTAAATTGTATAGGTGCACTAGTTCGGCGAAGAGATGGTGATACAAGTGCAATATGAATAGTAGATAATGGTTTTTGTAATATGAAAATATAGAAACATCAAGGTAGCAAGTGGTAAAAGTGAGCACAAACGGTATTGAAATGCTAGGAAACAAGGCCTAGGGTTCATGCTTTCACTAGTGCAAGTCCTCTCAACAATAATAACATAATTGGATCATATAACTATCCCTCAACATGCAACAAAGAGTCACTCCAAAGTCACTAAGCTACAACTAATTTTTTTATTTTTATTAAGGTTTTTCAAACACACAAGAAGAATGTTGGAAAAGAAAATAAACCAGCATGGATGATACAGTGAAAAAGAGTGAGCACCGACAACTAGCATGAGTGTGTGAACATGAATGTAATGTCGGTGAGAAATAGTACTCCCCCAAGCTTAGGATTTTGGCCGAAGTTGATCTATGCCCATGGATCAAAGCTGCCTTCTCTGGTGTATTGAGGAGGGTCATCGGGTTGCCACTGGTTGGTGATCTCCTCCGGATCCCACTGATAAACAGACTGACAGTGAGGATCAAATAGTGGTTCCGACTCTAGAGCTGATGTCAGGCTCTGGTATGCCTGAACGGCCTCCGACAAAACAAGGTGCGTGCCTGAAAATATGTTGAACAAAGAGGGAGCAGGCAAGGTAATAGTCTCAATGTAATTATTATCAAATATCAGTCTATAGTTAAGCATCTTCATCTTATTCTTAACAATAAAGTCATGTGCTACCATGCTCTTATAATCTAGAAAAACATGAGGCAACAATTTTTCCTCTTTCTCATAATGCATAATAGGTATGTTAAAGTGAGCAGCAAGGCGCGAGGCGAAGATGCCTCCCAAGATGGGACCTTTGTACGGTTCAGATTTAATCGTTTAGCAACAATACTGCCTCAACTAAAAGTGGTATCATGAAACAAAGCATGGCGCAAGATAAAAATATCAGGGGCACTAATATTTCCATAGTTCCCACGACCAATTAAGCATCTACTACCAAATATTGCGAAGTATAGTAGAACAGGAAAATGTATGCTAGTGATCCTTGCATCGGAAACTTTCCTCGTTTCCCCTACAACAATCATATCAATAAATCCCTCCACATCATTATGATGCGGTTCCTCTATGCTGCCCTCAAAGGGTATCCTACAAACACGGCAAAAATCATAAAGTGACATCTCCTTATGCTCATCATATAAATAAAATTCCACCGAAGGTGGCGATCTCCTATTATGGAAATGAAAATTTTGCACAAAAATATTGGTGAGTAGGAGATACTGTTCACGCTGGCCGTGGAGGAAGTCGGTGGGGCCTGCATTCTCAGCAAAATAATAAAAATCTTCATAAATCTCGGCTTCTCTCAAGAACTCATCACAAGGCCATTCACACGGCCGAACCTCCGCATTGCGAGGGAGATTATATTTAGGCTTCTTATTTTCTCCACTTTGCTTATCCTTCGAGCTTCGGCTCGAAGAGCCCCTCAAAAATCTCTTCATCTTATTCTGTAAATTTCTGAAATTTTTAGTAACTTAAAAATAAAAGTGAACCAAACTCAACAAAATTGATAGCAACTACTCCTACAAGTGCCTAGAGGCTATACCATGCATTAAAACTACTTTTGACCACATAAATTTGACATGCAAGCTCAAGAACAGGGTCACCTAAGCAGCAAAAATTTGCAATAAATAAAGCATTAGAACAAAAAATAATTGGACCATTGGAGGAGTCACATACCGAAGAACAATCCCCCAAAGCAGTTTTGTGAATGGAGCTTTGAGCAAGGAGATCGAAAATGGCAGCAAGATGAGCTAGAACTCGAGTTTGAGCTGGTGGGTGATTTTTTCTGGAGGAAGATGAAGTGTGTGGGTGCCAGAATAAGTGGAGGGGGCCCACGTGGGGTCCACGAGGCAGGGGCGCCCAGGGGCGTAGGGCGCGCCCTCCACCCTCGTGGGCACATTGTGAGGCCCCCTGGTGTGTTCTTAGAGCCAATAATTGTTAAATATTCCAGAAAAAATGATATTACATTTTCAGGGCATTTGGAGAACTTTTTTTTTCGGGGTATTTTTATTGCAAGGATAATTCAGAAAACAGACAGAAAATACTATTTTTACTTTATTTAATCTATATAACAGAAAGTAAAAAGAGGGTACAGAAATTTGTGCTTTCTAACTCCATCCATCTCATGCTCATCAAAAGGAATCCACTAACAAGGTTGATAAAGTCTTGTTAACAAACTCATTTCAAATCGCATGAAACCGGAGAAATTTCAAATAACACTAGGTTACCTCAACTAGGATATGCACATCCCCAACAATAAGAATATCATATTTCTTCTTGACAGTAGGAAGAGGAAATTCAAAACCTCCAATAATAATTGTTGAAAATTTTCCAATAGAATTGATAATGTGGAGTTGAGGTTGTTTCCTCGGAAAGTGTACCGTATGCTCATTACCATTAACATGAAAAGTGACATTGCCTTTGTTGCAATCAATAACAGCCCATGCAGTATTCAAAAAGGGTCTTCCAAGAATAACAAACATACTATCGTCCTCGGGAATATCAAGAATAACAAAGTCCGTTAAAATAGTAACGTTTGCAACCCCAACAAGCACATACTCACAAATACCGACAGGTATATCAGTTGATTTATCAGCCATTTGCAAAGATATTTCAGTAGGTGTCAACTTATTCAAATCAAGTCTACGATATAAAGAGAGAGGCATAACACTAACACAGGCTCCGAGATCACATAAAGCAGTTTTAACATAGTTTCTCTTAATGGAGCATGGTATAGTTGGTACTCCTGGATCTCCTAGTTTCTTTGGTATTCCACCCTTAAAAGTGTAATTAGAAAGCATGGTGGAAATTTTAGCTTCCGGTATCATTCTTTTATTTGTACAATATCTTTCATATACTTAGCATAAGGATTTATTTTAAGCATATCAGTCAAACGCATACGCAAAAAGATAGGTCTAATCATTTTAGCAAAGCGCTCAAAATCCTCATCATCCTTTTTATTGGATGGTTTAGGAGGAAAAGGCATGGGTTTCTGAACCCATGGTTCACTTTCTTTACCGTGCTTCCTAGCAACAAAGTCTCTCTTATCATAACCTTGATTCTTTGATTGTGGGTTATCAAGATCAACAGCAGGTTCAATCTCTACATCATTATCATTGCTAGGTTGAGCATCAACATGAACATCATCATTAACATTATCACTAGGTTTATGTTCATTACCAGATTGTGTTTCAGCATCAGAAATAGAAATATCATTGGGATTCTCAGGTGTGTCGACAACAGGTTCACTAGAAGCATGCAAAGTCCTATCTTTTTCTTTTTCTTCTTCTTAGAAGAACTAGGTACATCAACATTAAATCTCTGAGAATCTTGCTCAATTCTTTAATGGTGGCCCTCATGATACAAAGGTTCCTGAGTCATTTTACCCCCTCTAGTCATAACTCTAACAACATTATCATTTTTCTTGTTATTTAATTCATTAAGCAAATCATTCTGAGCCTTAAGTACTTGTTCTACTTGGGTGGCAACCATACAAGCATGTTTACTAATGAGTTTAAGTTCACCTTTAACTCTAGACATATAATCACTCAAGTGTTCAATCATATGAGCATTACGTTTCAATTGTCTACCAACATAAGCATTGAAGTCTTGTTGTTTAACCATAAAATTATCGAACTCATCCAAGCATTGGCTAGCAAACTTAGTAGATGGGATTTCACATTTATCAAATCTATAGAGAGAATTTACCTTTACTACCTGTGTCGGGTTATCAAGACCATGTATTTCTTCAATAGGTGGTAAATTCTTAACATCTTTAGCTTTAATACCTTTTTCTTTCATATATTTCTTTGCCTCTTGCATATCTTCAGGACTGAGAAATAGAATACCCCTTTTCTTCGGAGTTGGCTTAGGAGTTGGTTCAGGAAGTGTCCAATCATTTTAATTACTCAACATATTATTCAATAGCAATTCAGCTTGATCAACAGTTCTTTCCCTGAAAACACAACCAACACAACTATCCAGGTGGTCTCTGGAAGCATCGGTTAGTCCATTATAAAAGATATCAAGTATTTCATTTTTCTTGAGAAGATGATCAGGCAAAGCATTAAGTAATTGGAGAAGCCTCCCCCAAGCTTGTGGGAGACTCTCTTCTTCAATTTGCACAAAATTATATATTTCCCTTAAGGCAGCTTGTTTCTTATGAGCGGGGAAATATTTAGCAGAGAAGTAATAAATCATATCCCGGGGACTACGCACACAACCAGGATCAAGAAAATTAAACCATGTTTTAGCATCACCCTTTAATGAGAACGGAAACAACTTAAGGATAAAGTAATAGCGAGTTTTCTCATCATTAGTGAACATGGTGGCTATATCATTTAATTTAGTAAGATGTGCCACAACAGTTTCAGATTCATAGCCATAAAAAGGATCAGATTCAACCAAAGTAATTAACTCAGCATCGACAGAGAAATCATAATCCTTATCGGAAATAAAGATAGGTGAAGTAGCAAAAGCAGGGTCATATTTCATTCTAGCATTCAAAGATTTTTCTTTAAGCTTAGCTAATAATTTCTTAAGATCATATCTATCATTGCAAGCTAAGAAGTGTCTAGCAGTTTCTTCATCCATAACATAACCCTCAGGCACAACAGGCAATTCACATCTAGGGGCAGAATCTTCGTCACCACTTTCATCAATATTATCAGTTTCAATAATTTCATTCTCCCTAACCCTAGCAAGTTGTTCATCAAGAAATTCACCTAGTGGCACAGTATTATCAAGCATATAATTAGTTTCATCATAAGTATCATGCAAAGCAGAAGTGGCATCATCAATAACATGCGACATATCAGAATGAATAGCAGGTGTAGGTGTCGCAAGTTTACTCAAATCAGAAGGTGAATCAAGTACAGAGCTAGATGGCAGTTCCTTACCTCCCCTCGTAGTTGAGGCAAAATCTTAGTTTTCTTATCTTTCAAGTTCTTCATAGTGATCAGAAGATATATATCCCAAGTGACTCAAAGAATAGATCTATGCTCCCCGACAACGGCGCCAGAAAATAGTCTTGATAACCCACAAGTATAGGGGATCACAACAGTTTTCAAGGGTAGAGTATTCAACCCAAATTTATTGATTCGACACAAGGGGAGCCAAAGAATATTCTCAAGTATTAACAGTTGAGTTGTCAATTCAACCGCACCTGAAAGACTTAATATATGCAGCAAAGTATTTGGTAGCAAAGTAATATGATAGTAGTGGTAACGGTAACAAAATTAATAGTTTTGGTTTTGTAGTGATTGTAACAGTAGCAACGGAAAAGTAACTAAGCAAAGATCAATATGTGAAAAGCTCGTAGGCAATGGATTAGTGATGGATAATTATGTCGGATGCGATTCCTCATGCAATAATTATAACATAGGGTGACACAGAACTAGCTCCAGTTCATCAATGTAATGTAGGCATGTATTCCGAATATTTTCATACGTGCTTATGGAAAAGAACTTGCATGACATCTTTTGTCCTACCCTCCCGTGGCAATGGGATCCTATTGGAAACTAAGTGATATTAGGGCCTCCTTTTAATAGAGTACCGGACCAAAGCATTAACACATAGTGAATACATGAACTCCTCAAACTACGGCCATCACCGGTAAGTATCCCGATTATTGTCACTTCGGGGTTAACGGATCATAACACATAATAGGTGACTATAGACTTGCAAGATAGGATCAAGAACTCACATATATTCATGAAAACATAATAGGTTCAGATCTGAAATCATGGCACTCGGGCCCTAGTGATAACCCACAAGTATAGGGGATCGCAACAGTTTTCGAGGGTAGAGTATTCAACCCAAATTTATTGATTCGACACAAGGGGAGCCAAAGAATATTCTCAAGCATTAGCAGCTGAGTTGTCAATTCAACCACACCTGGAAACTTAATACCTCCTGCAAAGTGTTTAGTAGCAAAGTAATATGATAGTAATGGTAACGGTAGCAAAAGGTAACAGTAGTAAAAGTAATGTTTTTGGTATTTTGTAGTGATGATAGCAATAGCAACGGGAAAGTAAATAAGCGGAGAACAATATATGGAAAGCTCGTAGGCAATGGATTAGTGATGGAGAATTATGCCAGATGCGGTTCATCATGTAACAGTCATAACCTAGGGTGACACAGAACTAGCTCCAGTTCATTGATATAATGTAGGCATGTATTCCGAACAAAGTCATACGTGCTTATGGAAAAGAACTTGCATGCCATCTTTTGTCCTACCCTCCCGTGGCAACGGGGTCCTTATGGAAACTAAGGGATATTAAGGCCTCCTTTTAATAGAGAACCGGAACAAAGCATTAACACATAGTGGATACATGAACTCCTCAAACTACGGTCATCACCGGTAAGTATCCCGATTATTGTCACTTCGGGGTTAACGGATCATAACACATAATAGGTGACTATAGATTTGCAAGATAGGATCAAGAACACTCATATATTGATGAAAACATAATAGGTTCAGATCTGAAATCATGGCACTCGGGCCCTGGTGACAAGCATTCAGCATAGCAAAGTCATATCAACATCAATCTCAGAACATAGTGGATACTAGGGATCAAATCCTAACAAAACTAACTCGATTACATGATAGATCTCATCCAACCCATCACCGTCCAGCAACCCTACGATGGAATTACTCACGCACGGCGGTGAGCATCATGAAATTGGTCATGGAGGATGGTTGATGATGACGATGGCGACGGATTCCCCTCTCCGGAGCCCCGAACGGACTCCAGATCAGCCCTCCCGGGAGGTTTTAGGGCTTGGCGGCGGCTCCGTATCGTAAAATGTGATGAATTCTTCTCTCTGTTTTTTCTCTCCCCAAAACACAATATATAGAGTTGGAGTTGGAGTCGGAGAGGCAACAGGGGGCCCACGAGGTAGGGGGGGCGCGCCCCCACCCTCGTGGATAGGTGGTGGGCCCCCTGGCCTTCATCTTTTGCAGGTATTTTTCATATTTTCTGAAAAGTTGCTCCATGAAGTTTCAGGTCATTCTGAGAACGTTTGTTTCTGCACATAAATAACACCATGGTAATTCTGCTGAAAACAGCGTCAGTCCGGGTTAGTTCCATTCAAATCATGCAAGTTAGAGTCCAAAACAAGGGCAAAAGTGTTTGGAAAAGTAGATACGATGGAGACGTATCAACTCCCCCAAGCTTAAACCTTTGCTTGTCCTCAAGCAATTCAGTTGACAAACTAAAAGAGATAAAGAAAAACTTTTACGAACTCTGTTTGCTCTTATTGTTGTAAATTTGTAAAGGCAGCATTCAAGTTTTCAGCAAAGATTATAACTAACCACATTCACAATAACGCATAGGTCTCAAGTTTACTCATATGAATGACATAATCAACTAGCGAGCAATAATAATAAATCTCGGATGACAACACTTTCTCAAAACAATCATAATATAATATAACAAGGTGGTATCTCGCTAGCCCTTTCTGAGACCGCAAAACATAAATGCAGAGCACCTTTAAAGACGAAGGACTGACTAGACAGTGTAATTCATGGTAAAAGAGATCCAGTCAAGTCATACTCAATGTAAACTAACAATAATGAATGCAAATGACAGCGGTGCTCTCCAACCGGTGCGTTTTAATAAGAGGATGATGACTCAGCATAAAAGTAAATAGATAGGCCATTCGCAGAGGGAAGCAGGGATTTGTAGAGGTGCCAGACCTCGGTTTTGAAACAGAGATGAATAATATTTTGAGCGGTATACTTTCATTGTCAACATAACAACCAAGAGATGGCGATATCTTCCATGCTACACACATTATAGGCGGTTTCCAAATAGAATGGTAAAGTTTATACTCCCCCTTCCACCACAAGCATCAATCCATGGATTGCTCGAAACAACGAGTGCCTCCAACTAACAAGAGTCCCAGGGGGAGTTTTATTTGCAATTATTTTGATTTAGTTTGCATAAAGCATGGGACTGGGCATCCCGGTGACCAGCCATTTATCTTGTGAGTGAGGAGCGGAATCCACTCCTCTTGAGAATAACCCGCCTACCATGGAAGATACAGACAACCCTAGTTGATACATGAGCTATTCGAGCATACAAAACAGGATATTTATTTGAAGGTTTAGAGTTTGGCACATACAAATTTACTTGGAACAGCAGGTAGATACCGTATATAGGTAGGTATAGTGGACTCTTATGTAATAATTTTGGGGTTTAAGGGATTGGATGCACAAGCAGTATTCCCGCTTAGTACAAGTGAAGGATAGCAAAAGACTGGGAAGCAACCAGCTAGAGAGCGACAACAGTCATGAACATGCATTAAAATTAATCAACACCGAATGCAAACATGAGTAGGATATAATCCACCATGAACATAAATATTGTGAAGGCTATGTTGATTTTGTTTCAACTACATGCGTAAACATGTGCCAAGTCGAGTCACTTAAATCATTTAGAGGAGGATACCACCCTATCATACCACATCATAACCATTTTAATAGCATGTTAGCACGCAAGGTAAACCATTATAACTCATAGCTAATCAAGCATGACATAAGCACTATGATCTCTAGTTGTCATTGCAAACATGTTTATCCATAATAGGCTGAATCAGGAATGATGAACTAATCATATTTACAAAAACAAAAGAGGTCGAGTTCAAACCAGCTTTTCTCATCTCAGTCAGTCCATCATATATCATCATAATTGCCTTTCACTTGCACGACCGAACAAGGTGAATAATAATAATAGTGCGCGTACATTGGACTAAGCTGGAATCTGCAAGCATTCAATAAACAGGAGAAGACAAGGCAATATGGGCTCTTTTGTTAGATCAACAATAATGCATATAAGAGCCACTTCAACGATTTAATTATGGTCTTCTCCTATCGACCCCCAAAGAAAAGAAAAGAAATAAAACTATTTACACGGGAGAGCTCCCAACAAGTAAAAGAAGAACATAAAATCTTTTTGGGTTTTCTTTTTAATTACAACTACAAGCATGGAAAGTAAACTAATTAAAAGCTACAACTAATTTTTTTGGTTTTTCTTAAGGTTTATTAAACACACAAGAAGAAAGTATAAAAAGGAAAATAAACTAGCATGGATGATACAATGAAAAAGTATGAGCACCGACATCTAGCAATGAGTGTGTGAACATAAATAATGTCGGTGGGAAATACATACTCTCCCAAGCTTAGGCTTTTTGGCTAAGTTGGTCTATGGCCACGGCTGGCCTGGCGGATATCCATACAAATAGTTGGGGTTGTACTGAGATGCAACGGCTATCGCCTGCTGAGCTGCAGCGTGGCGACGAGCGGCTTCCGCTCTCCTCTCGTACTCATCTGCCTCCTCTCTAGTAATACTATATCTTCCTTTTGCCTGATAATCAAAGAAGGCAGGAGCAGGGAGAGTAATATGGACAACACGGCGTCTGTCAAAGATTAGTAGATACTGGAGAGGCGATTCATTCCTCTCGACAAACTGATGGTGAACCATAGCATTAAAGTCTAGGTAAGCAGGAGGTAATTCAATATCATCTTCGTGTATGGCTACACCAAGAAAATTAGCTATGTGGGTTGCATAAATTCCACCAAAGAAATCTCCATTAAATCTATTAAGATGCAACCTACGTGCAACAATGGCTCCCAAATTATAAGATTTATCTCCTAACACAGCACTCCTAAGAATACTGAGATTGGGGACACACATGTGACATGCCTCATCTTTACCATTGATGCATCTACCTATGAAGAGAGCAAAATAATGTATAGCAGGAAAGTGAATGCTCCCTATGGTGGCTTGTGTCATATCTCTAGATTCTCCCACAGTTATACTAGCAAAAAAATCTCTAAATTCAGATTTGCGAGGATCCCTTATACTACCCCATTGTGAAAGTTTGCAAGCAGTGGTAAAATCCTCTAAGTCCATAGTATAAGAATTTTCATAAAGATCAAACAGGACAGTTGGAGAATTACGTGAAGTTGAAAATTCAAACCTCCTCACAAAGGTACTGGTGAGGTTGTGATACTGGCTGCACTTTCCTAAGCATATTTCTTCACGTGAAGTTGAAAATTCAAACCTCCTCGCAAGATTAGCGTTGCGCATTGCAAGCCTGGGAACCACCTTGGAACATTTTCCTAAGCATATTTCTTCCTCTGAAAAATTTTAGTAACTTCAAAATAAAAGTAAACCAAGCTCAATAATATTGATAGCAACTACTCCTACAAGTGCCTAGAGCCTATATCATGCATCAACTCCTTGGAACCATATAAATTTGACATGCAAGCTCAAGAACAGGGTCACCTAAGCAGCAAATATTTGCAATGAATAAATCACTAGAACAAAAACTAATTTGACCAATGGAGGAGTCACATACCAAGGAACAATCTCCCCAAGAAGTTTTGTGAGAGGTGCTTTGAGCAAGGAGATCGAAAATGGCAGCAAGATGAGCTAGAACTCGTGCTTGAGCTGGATATTCGTGTTTGTGGTAGGAAGAAGAAGTGTGTGGGTGCAAGAATAAGTGGAGGAGGGCCGTCGTGGGCCCACGAGGCAGGGGGCGCGGCCAGGGGGTAGGGCGCGCCCTCCACCCTCGTGGGCACGTGGTTGACCCCCCTGCTGTGTTCTCAGTGCCAAATATTCTCAAATATTTCAGAAAAAATCATATTTAAATTTCAGGGCATTTGGAGAACTTTTATTTTCAGGGTATTTTTATATTGCACGGATAATCAGATAACAGACAGAAAAATATTTATATTTATTTTATTTAATATAAATAATAGAAAGTAAAAGTGGGGTACAGAAGGTTGTGCTTTCTAGTTTCATCCATCTCATGATCATCAAAAGGAATCCACTAACAAGGTTGATCAAGTCTTGTTAACGAACTCATTCCGAATAACATGGAACCGGAGAAATTTCGAATAACACTATGTTACCTCAACGGGAATATGCACATCCCCAATAATAAGAATATCATATTTCTTCTTGACAGTAGGAAGAGGAAATTCAAAACCTCCAAATATAATCGATGGAATTTTCCCGATAGAGTTGATACTATGAACTTGAGGTTGTTTGCTCGGAAAATGTACCGTGTGCTCATTACCATTAACATGAAAAGTGATATTGCCTTTAGTGCAATCAATAACAGCCCCTGCAGTATTCAAAAAGGGTCTTCCAAGAATAATAGACATACTATCGTCCTCGGGAATATCCAGAATAACAAAGTCCGCTAAAATAGTAACGTTTGCAACTACAACAGGCACATCCTCACAAATACCGACAGGTATAGCAGTTGATTTATCAGCCATTTGCAAAGATATTTCAGTAGGTGTCAACTTATTCAAATCAAGTCTACGATATAAAGAGAGAGAGAGAGGCATAACACTAACACCGGCTCCAAGATCACATAAAGCAGTTTTAACATAGTTTCTTTTAATGGAGCATGGTATAGTGGGTACTCCTGGATCTCCAAGTTTCTTTGGTATTCCACCCTTAAAAGTATAATTAGCAAGCATGGTGGAAATTTCAGCTTCCGGTATCTTTCTTTTATTTGCAATTATATCTTTCATGTACTTAGCATAAGGATTGGTTTTGAGCATATCAGTTAATCGCATACGCAAAAAGATAGGTCTAATCATTTCATCAAAGCGCTCAAAATCCTCATCATCCTTTTTCTTGGATGGTTTGAGAGGAAAAAGGCATGGTTTTCTGAACCCAAGGCTCTCTTTCTTTACCATGTTTCCTAGCAACAAAGTCTTTCTTATGATAATGTTGATTCTTTGATTGTGGGTTATCAAGATCAACAGCAGGTTCAATTTCTACATCATTATCATTACTAGGTTGAGCATCATCATGAACATTATTATTAACATTATCACTAGTTTCAGGTTCATTACCAGATTGTGTTTCAGCATCAGAAATAGAAATATCATTTGGATTCTCAGGTGTTTCAGTAACAGGTTCACTAGAAGCATGCAAAGTCCTAACATTTTTCTTTTTCTTCCTTTTAGAAGATCTAGGTGCGTCTCTTTTATTTCTCTGAGAATCTTGCTCAATTATTTTAGGATGGCCTTCAGGATACAAAGGTTCTTGAGTCATTCTACCACCTCTAGTCATAACTCCAACAGCATTATCATTATCCTTACTATTCAATTCATTGAGAAAATCATTTTGAGCTTTAAGTACTTGTTCTACTTGAGTGGTAACCATAGAAGCATGTTTACTAATAAGTTTAAGTTCACCTTTAACATTAGCCATATAATCACCCAAATGTTCAAGCATATTTTAATTGTATTTCAATTGTCTACCAAAATAAGCATTAAAATCTTCTTGCTTAGCCATAAATTTATCAAACTCATCTAAGCATGGGCTAGCAAACTTAGTAAATGGGATTTCACCTTTATCATATCTATAGAGAGAATTTACCTTTACTACCTGTGTCGGGTTATCAAGACCATGAGTTTCTTCAATAGGCAAAGGATTAAGATCATATGTTTCTTCAACATGCGGTAAATTAAGACCGTGTATTTCTACAATAGGAGGTAAATTCTTAACATCTTCAACTTTAATACCTTTTTCTTTCATAGATTTCTTTGCCTCTTGCATATCTTCAGGACCGAGAAATAGAATACCCCTCTTCTTCGGAGTTGGTTTAGGAATTGGCTCCGGTGGTGTCCAATTATGTTCATTTGTCAACATATTATTCAATAGAATTTCAGCTTCATCTGGTGTCCTTTCCCTGAAAACAGAACCAGCACAACTATTCAGGTAATCTCTGGAGGCATCGGTTAGTCCATTATAAAAGATATCAAGTATTTCATTTTTCTTAAGAGGATGATCAGGCAAAGCATTAAGTAACTGGAGAAGCCTCCCCCAAGCTTGTGGGATACTCTCTTCTTCAATTTGCACAAAATTATATATATCCCTTAAAGCAGCTTGTTTCTTATGAGCAGGGAAATATTTAGCAAATAAATAATAAATCATATCCTGGGGACTACGCACACAACCAGGATCAAGAGAATTAAACCATATCTTAGCATCACCCTTTAATGAGAACGGAAATATTTTAAGAATATAAAAGTAACGAGTTCTCTCATCTTTAGTGAATAGGGTGGCTATATCATTCAGTTTAGTAAGATGTGCCACAACAGTTTCAGATTCATAACCATGAAAAGGATCAGATTCAACCAAAGTAATTATATTTGGATCAACAGAGAATTCATAATCCTTATCAGTAACACAGATAGGTGAAGTAGCAAAAGCAGGGTCAGGTTTCATTCTAGCATTTAGAGATTGCTTGTTCCATTTAGCTAATAACCTTTTGAGTTCATATCTATCTTTGCAAGCTAAAATAGCTAAAGAAGCTTCTTGATAAAATACATAACCCTTAGGAATAACAAGTGATTCTTCATCATCACTTTCATCAGTATCATCAGATTCGATATTTTCAATCTCTCCAGCCCTAGCAAGTTGTTCATCAAGAAATTTACCAAGTGGGACAGTAGTATCAAGCATAGAAGTAGTTTTATCATAAGTATCATGCATAGCAGAAGTGGCATCATCAATAACATGTGACATATCAGAACGAATAGCAGAAGCAGGTGTAGGTGTCGCAAGCTTACTCAAAACAGAAGGTGAATCAAGTGCAGAGCTAGATGGCAGTTCCTTACCTCCCCTCGTAGTTGAGGGATAAATCTTGGTTCTTGGATCTTTCAAGTTCTTCATAATGATAAGCAGATATAAATCCCAAGTGACTCAAAGAATAGAGCTATGCTCCCCGGCAACGGCGCCAGAAAATGGTCTTGATAACCCACAAGTATAGGGGATCGCAACAGTTTTCAAGGGTAGAGTATTCAACTCAAATTTATTGATTCGAGCTAGCCCTTCTGAGAGAGTGGAAGATGGAGAAGAGGAGGATGATAATTGCATGCCCCCCCTCCGAAGACGACGCAAGCCTCGGTGACGACGAATTCGCTGTGCCAGAGGATCCCGTTGAACAAGAGCGCTTCAAACGCCGGCTTATAGCCACGACAAATAGCCTTAAGAAAAAGCAGCAGCAGCTTCAAGCTGATCAGGATCTGCTAGCTGACAGATGGACTGAAGTCCTCGCGGCCGAGGAATATAAACTCGAGCGCCCCTCCAAGAGTTATCCAAAGTGCAGGTTGCTACCCCGACTGGAGGAAGAAGCGTATGATACGGCTGATCGGCCACCTCGTGGCCGCGATAGAGAGGCATTCCATCCAAAAACTCAGCCTCCACCCCGACGCCATTCAAATAAAAAGGCATGGGGAGATACGCCAGACCTGTGAGACATATTGGAGGACAAAGCAAAGCATGCAAGATCGATCTACGGATCACGAGGGCGCGTCACTCTGCGAGACGATAAACGTCACGCCGGATACAGTAAAAGCAAATCCGGCTGGGCCGAACACAGCGGGCAAGACCCATTCGAGCTGCGTTGTGATATAGCCCAATACAGAGGCGCTGCACACCCCTTATGCTTCACAGACGAAGTAATGGATCATCAAATCCCAGAAGGTTTCAAACCTGTAAATATTGAATCATACAATGACACAACAGATCCCGTAGTATGGATCGAGGATTTCCTCCTCCACATCCACATGGCCCGCGGCGATGACTTACACGCCATCAAATACCTCCCACTAAAGCTCAAGGGACCACCGCGACATTGGCTTAACAGCTTGCCAGCCGAGTCCATCAGCTATTGGGAAGATCTGGAAGCCGCATTCCTCGATAACTTTCAGGGCACTTATGTGCGGCCACCAGATGCCGATGACTTGAGCCACATAATTCAGCAGGCAGAAGAATCGGCCAGGCAATTTTGGACTCGGTTCCTAACAAAGAAAAATCAAATTGTCGACTGACCGGATGCAGAGGCCCTAGCAGCTTTCAAACACAACATCCGCGACGAATGGCTAGCCCGGCACCTTGGTCAGGAAAAGCCGAAATTTATGGCAGCCCTCACGACACTCATGACCCGCTTTTGTGCGGGAGAAGACACCTGGCTAGCTCGCAGTAATAACATATCAAAGAACCATGGTACTTCGGATACCAAGGACGGCAATAGCAGGTCATGTC
This sequence comes from Triticum aestivum, assembly GCF_018294505.1. Lineage (NCBI taxonomy): Eukaryota > Viridiplantae > Streptophyta > Magnoliopsida > Poales > Poaceae > Triticum > Triticum aestivum. Next base: position 476,978,724 of record NC_057806.1, read on the forward strand.
GCAACAAACATAAGCGCCGCATTAACAGCAATAATACCGAGGATACGACAGTCAATGCCGGATTCATAGGCTCTAAACCCGGTCAGCGGAAAAAGCCATTCAAACAAACTACGCCGGGTCCGTCCAGCTTGGACCGTATACTCGATCGCTCGTGTCAAATACACGGCACCCCAGAAAAGCCAACCAATCACACCAACATGGATTGTTGGGTGTTCAAGCAGGCCGGCAAGTTAATTGCCGAAAACAAGGACAAGGGGCCACATAGCGATGACGAGGAGGAGCCCCGGCAGCCACACACCGGAGGACAGAAGAGGTTTCCCCCACAAGTGCGGACGGTGAACATGATATATGCAACCCACATCCCCAAGAGGGAGCGGAAGCGTGCGCTCAGGGACGTATATGCGTTGGAGCCAGTCGCCCCAAAGTTCAACCCATGGTCCTCCTATCCGATCACTTTCGATGGCAGGGACCATCCCACTAGTATCCGTCATGGCGGATTCGCCGCACTGGTTCTGGACCCAATCATTGACGGATTTTACCTCACTCGAGTCCTTATGGATGGCGGCAGCTGCCTGAACCTGCTTTATCAGGACACAGTGCGCAAAATGGGTATAGACCCCTCAAGGATCAAACCCACAAAAACGACCTTTAAGGGCGTCATTCCAGGCGTAGAGGCCCATTGCACATGCTCAATTACACTGGAAGTGGTCTTCGGATCCCCGGATAACTTCCGAAGCGAAGAGTTAATCTTCGATATAGTCCCGTTCCGCAGTGGTTATCATGCACTGCTCAGGCAAACCGCATTTGCGAGATTCAATGCGGTACCACATTATGCATACCTCAAGCTCAAGATGCTAGGACCTCGCGGGGTTATTACAGTCAATGGAAACACAGAGCGCTCTCTCCGAACAGAGGAGCACACTGTGGCCCTCGCAGCAGAAGCGCAAAACAGCCTCTCAAGGCAATCTACCAGTTCGGCGTTTCAAGGCCCGGACACCTTCAAGCGCGCTCGGAGCAATCGGCAAATAGACCGCCTGGCGCGATCTGAGCTTGCGTAGCAATGCGGCCCCCACCCCAGTCCCAGCCAAACAGCGAAGCTTGTGCCATGCGTACATAATTACGCATTAAAAATACCATAGGCACAGGTGGGGAGGGGGTGCACACTGCGGCACGCCCCAAGACGCGGCTTAAAACCACACTAGGGGCTTCCTGTTTGGTTATTTTTCTCTTTTTCAGGCCCTAAATCTCTGGAAACCCTGTCCGGCAGCACTATTGCCGAACACACGATGCAACAACCAAGGAGGCAGACAGCTACGTCACACCACGGAATTCCCAGGTGGATTACAATAACGAGCGAAATATTTGATTTAATACTATTCCTCAGCTTGCCCTTGAAAGGGACATAGTCCCACTCTTTGCTTATCGCACTATATGTATCATTCTGTTTTAACGCACCTTTTTGAATAAACAATGCATAACGTCACGACTATTATTGCATTCTTGTTATCTCTACTATTAAAGGGGGATCGAATGTCGTGATGGTTCGACCTCCCCACATCTCGTTCGATCCCCCCACCTCCTACGACAGCCATCGCACGGTGTCTCACAGGCCCGCACAAAATCCAGCCCGCAAGCCCAAAAAAACAAGGGCCTCCTACGACCCTGCGCTAAAAAAGATCGCACGGAACACCCGTAGTCGTATCATTGGGCCACCTCCTTCCCACGATCCATCCACGAGACCATGATCGCCTCTCGCGAGAACCGCAACGATCTTTTTACAGCACCTCCCACACTTCCAACCCTCCGGTTTACAAGGGGAAAAACCAAAAAAAGAAACAACCCTACCCATGCATGCATGTTTCCTATGCAATCCAGAACTGCCGCTAGACCAGGCAAAATCAACGCACCGGTCCTTTCAAAAAAAAAATCAACGCACCGGTATGCACACATCTATACATGCACGATCTGCTAGGGCTTCTCCTTATTTCCTAACGACCTGACCATGCATGTTCCTCCTTCCTGGTCATGCTCGCCATCGTGCCAGACGGGAGGCCGCCATGTGCACCATTTCAATGGTGTTCCTCCTCGAGGAGCGCGTCACTAGCATGACGCGGGCGGGGAAGTGGTGGACGCGCAGGGTTCATGCCTACGTTTGGGGTGGCCATCGCGCTCTACCTCCTGGCCTCTGAACTCACCAGCATCGGTCGCCGCCGCGGCGTTGTCTCTATCGTCTTCATCGAGATGCTCCTGGTGGTCCTCTATAAAGCCCCGAGCCCCGGACAGGGTTGATCGTCGAGGCGGAAGCGGCTGAGGCCCGGAGCCCCCTCGAATTGCCACGATTCATGGAGGAACAGAAAACAAGCCGGCAGCGTGCCTGAGCTAGGGCAGTGGCGGCTGCAATCCAGGTAGTTTTTTCCCTCATCTCTTATGCTCATTCTCTCTTTGTGGTCTACAAGGGCGTGCTACGGCTGCGCGTACAGACATGGCCATCGCTCTAGCTACATTCATCCCGGTGCAGGACCGCTCGTCTCGGCAATGCAGAATCGCAGGCGAGGGCGCCGGTGACGGCTGCCAGGTGCTCGTGGGGCTACTGAAGGGCGCGGGTGAGGCACGTGGTTGATGCTTGGGACAGCTGCGGAGCGGCGTGCGCGAGTGCAGGGCAGGCAGTAGCCAGGGCGGCGGGAGAGGACCTAGGACACGTTGTGTTCATGTAATCATCTTGTTCGTCTCTCCCTTTTGTTCGTCCTGTGTGACTATGTTTTCCTCTTATATCCTGTAGCTCTAACTATGATTTCCTCTTGCATCCTGTAGCTTTAAGAACGACTTGCGCAGGTAATTTATTTCTGGTCACCAAAACAAGTTTGTTCTTACACTTTGACGTTATGATTTGTCATTATTCACTAACATTGAGAGTACTAATGGGTATAGCATGGTATGATCAAGAGAAGGGAATAATTTTCTATAGGTTATTTTGTTAATGATAATGACACGAAATCACCATGAATATTAATATACAGGAGGGAGTACTATTTTATTGGTGTCATTTAATATCTAATTATTTTGTTTCAAATAAAGTACCAAATTTAGTGATTAATTTTTCTTTACCGCGTCATGCACACATCTCTAATCTTTATGGTGTTGGCTGATGTACATAGACTGTACATGGAACCTTTATGATCTACACTGCCAACTACACCATGTGACAGATTGCTTCAATATAGCTTTTGTCTGCGACGCAAAGAAAATGGTGTGACATGGAGAAGGAAACGAATTGTCTAAGTAATAGAGTTGTCACTTAAGTTTCAGATTCAATTTTAGTCTTTGAAAGTTGTTATCTAAAAAATTTATTCATAAAACTTAGAGCTCATAGAACTTCTATGATACGCCTAAATAAATAATGTATTCGCTATAACCAAACTGATTAAATTATATTATACTCCAAAGTAAAACACATCAAACATTGATAGTGCAATAATTTGATCGGTAACATCTCTCCCGTGGCAACGCACGGGTATTCTATATATATATATATATATATATATATATATATATATGTGTGTGTGTGTGTGTGTGTGTGTGTGTGTGTGTGTGTGTGTGTGTGTGTGTGTTTATTAACGACGCCTTGCAATCGTACACTTTGGTACGGCCAATACACCAGGGGCTTACGTACCCCACAATATGGTGTGAAAAGTCCGAACACTTTCACAAGTGCGGCATCCCGAACTTATAGCATTATATGCATCAGCTTCGAATCATGTCTTTGGTCAAATGTTAGGTTTGCCCGGCTCCTATGTTTTGGTACCTTATGTTCCGCTCTATCGGCTAAGGTAGCGCTAGGAGAACTACTGCGATTGTGCCCCGATTCTGCCGGGCTTAGCACCTCAGTAGAGAAAGCTAAAACTGACTGTCATGATAAGGCGAGAGACTGGTCGTTGTTCGGCGAGGTTTTCGAGTCCCTAAAGACTTATGCCGCTTAGGGCGAGGGGCCGGCCCTGTCCGGCTTAAAGGCGTGTATCGCGCCCCGAATTCGGCCTTCCGAATACCAGGGGCTTCGCCGAAATTTAAAATTATAGAATTCTATGGCTAAGTGAGAGCGATAAAGCATTATTAGTCCGGTTGCCTTGTTCGTTGTGCTGAGCACCTCCCTCGAAGGACCCAAACATGGGAACAAGAGTGCTCAGGTTTATCCCGAACACCCCGGCACTCGCGGCATGGGGGAGAAGCCGAGGACTAGCCATCTCTCAGATTGGATAAACGGCCAAACAGAAGGTAATATTTTAAATTCACACAAAGCGTTGCATAGCGCATATGAAACAAGTTTTCATCATACAAGATCACACGAGCAAGTTTACTCAAATATTACATCCTTTGAACATTCGTCCGCCACAAAATGGGCACCCTTCAGGACACCCTCATAATAAATTTCGGGGGTGCGATGCTCTTTGCCCTGCGGTGGCCCTTCCTTGATCAGCTTCACGGCGTCTAGCTTGGCCTACTTCACCTTCACATGGCGAAAGCCCGGCGTGCACCTTCGATGCAGATGGACCGCTTGATGACCTCCAGCCGTGGGCAGGCATCCACAAGCCGCCTTACCAAGCCGAAGTAGCTGTTCGGAAGGACGTCGCCAGGCCACAGCCAGACTATAAGGCCCTTCATGGCCTGTTCGGCCGCCTTGTGCAGCTCGACCAGCTGCTTTAGCTGGTCGCTCAGAGGCATCGGGTGTTCGGTCCCAGTATACTGAGACCAGAACCGCTTCTCCGTTGAGCTTCCCTCCTCGGCCTGGTAAAACTGTGCGGCATCCGACACGCTGCGGGGCAAATCTGCGAATGCTCCTGGAGAGCTCCGAATTCGGGTAAGTAATCGGTAATTTACTTTCACATGCTTGCTTTGCATATAGAACGCCTTACCCGCCGCTATTTTCTTCATCGCGTCAATCTCCTGGAGGGCCTTTTGGGCCTCGGCCTTGGCACTCTTTGCGCTCTCGAGGGCCGCAGCAAGCTCCGACTCTCGCGTCTTCGAGTCAAGCTCCAACGCCTCGTGCTTCGTCACGAGAGCCTGAAGCTCTTGCTGCACCTCGCCCACACGAGCTCTTGTTTTTCCCACTCGGTGCGCTCCTTGGCCGCTTTCTCTTCGGCCTTGGTTAGCGCTTGCTAGGGTCGCCACCTCGGTCGTGGCCCCTGGCAGATATACGATGATCCTGTCATTTTGCAATTGCGTCTTTTTTTATATATACATATCTATAGACATGGTATTACTTACCCTTGTTCTCCTCGAGCTGCCTCTTGGCAAGGCCGAGCTCTTTCTTGGACCCTTCGAGGTTGTGCTTTAGTACGGCGACCTCCGCAGTCAATGCGGTGGACGCCAGCAGCGAGGCCTGCATACGCATATTGACATACTTATATTAGACTCCTGCGATATTATTTGATCCTCCGTTCGGCTTTTCTTTGTGAACACCGAACAAAGCATCAGGGGCTACTGTCTATGTGGTAATATTTTTCCTATATTTTAAAACACTTACCTCAAAGCCTATTAGAAGGCTGGCACCGGCTTCAGCCAATCCGCTCTTGGAGGACTAAACCTTCTGGAACACCGCACTCATAATAGTACGGTGCTCCTCGTCGATGGAAGCGATGTGAAGCGCTTCCAGCAGATTGTCAGGCGCCTCTGGATGGACAAAGGTCACCAGCACATGCGTCTTGCCCCTCTTGGCAGGAGGCCGCCTGCCCGAGCCCGGAACCACTGGAGGTTCCGGCGCGGTGTTCGGCCGAGGGCCGAACTCGGGCCTCTCAGGGGCCTTGTCCCCTTGGCTCCCGGAGTCTGGGAGGCCGCCTTGAGGCGCCTCTGGGACTGTCTCCCCTCGACCCGGTGCCTCATGAGACAGCACCTCGGTGTCATCCGCAGGATGAGGGGAGGTGGCGGTTGGGACTGGATCGCTATCCATGTCCGACGAGCCCAGGGAGTCGTCTGATGATACATCGATACTAGCTCGTGGAGGCCTGCATAATCATGTTCGGCGTTAGGGAAAGCAGTGCGACAAAGGAATGTTACGAGTTACTCTGGTATCCGAATACTTACGATCTCCCCAGGGGCTTGGCCCTGGGCAACCACTCGTCTTCGTCTTCATCGGCAGTGGTGGAGCTGTTTGGAAGGAGAGTCCTTCCCTTCTTGGACCCTTCGCCCCCCCAGTTGGGACGGCCTTCCTTTTCTTGTCTCCCCCGCCTGGAGGGGGAGCATCTTCTTCTTCCTCCTCGTCTTCGGGGGAGGAGTGGGACACAGAGTTATCGGACGATGAGTCCGATAACACCTAGCGTCGGGAACTCTTTTGGGTTCCCTTGGTCTTCTTGGTCTTCTCCGGCACCTTGTAAGGAGCCGGAGTCAGCATCTCCGTCAGGAGAGCGCCCGCAGTGTCTTCGGGCAAAGGGGCCGGACGGTTAATCTGCCCCGACGTCTCCACCCAGTCCTGTCAAAGGCATGGAGATTAGACCCCGCACATGATTAAGCTAGGGGAAATAAATGTCCTACGGGACGTATTGAACTCACCGAACGCGCTAGGCGCTTTGCGCTTAGTCCGTGGTCCTCGGCGAGAGAAGGAGGGACCTCGGCGCCCTTGAACAGCACCTTCCAGACATCCTTGTGTGTCGTATCAAAGATCTTGCTCAGAGTCTGGTGCCGGGCCGGGTCGAACTCCCACAAGTTAAAATCCCGTTGTTGACACGGGAGGATCCGGCGGATGAGCATAACCTGGACTATGTTGACAAGCTTGAGCTTCTTGCTTGCCATACTCCAGATACATTTCTGGAGTCCATCCAGCTCCACCGATGAACCCCATGACAAGCCCTTCTCTTTCCAGGAAGTGAGCCGTGTAGGGAATCCGGATCGAAACTCGGGGGCTGCCGCCCATTTGGCGTCGCGCGGCTCGGTGATGTAGAACCACGCCGATTGCCATCCCTTTATTGTCTCCACGAAGGAGCCTTCAAGCCATATAACGTTGGGCATCTTGCCCACCATGGCTCCGCCGCATTCTGCTTGTTGGCCTCGTACCACCTTCGGCTTGATATTGAAGGTCTTTAACCACAGGCCGAAGTGGGGCCGGATGCGGAGGAAAGCCTCACACACGACGATGAACGCCGAAATGTTGAGGACGAAGTTCGGGGCCAGATCATGAAAGTCCAGCCCGTAGTGGAACATGAGACCACGGACGAATGGATGGAGGGGAAACCCCAGTCCGCGGAGGAAGTGGTGGAGGAAAACTACCCTCTTGTGAGGTTCCGAGGTAGGGACAATCTGCCCCGCAGCGGGCAGCCGATGCGCGATATTCGCGGCTAAGTATCCGGCTCCATGCAGCTTCTTGATGTCTCCCTCCGTGACGGAGGAGACCATCCACCTGCCTCCCGCTCCGGACATGGTTGGAGAAGGTTGAGGTGGGAAGTGCGGACTTGGGCGCTAGAGCTCGAGTGTGCGAAAACAGATGAGCAAAGGAGGAAGAAGGCGTGGATGAAAAGGTAAATCCTTATCCCTTTATATGGGAGGACGAAACTAAGCGTCCCCACTAGCCTGGTAAAATTCACTTATCCCCCAAGCGCTGTAATCGATGGCGCGGTTGGGTTACCCACACCTGTATTGATGAGAATCCCGTGATAGGGGGACACGATCTCTGCTTTGACAAGACGTGTCAAAAAAATGCCTCGCGTTATGTGCGGGGCTAGTTAAAGGAAACGGTTCGAATAATCACCGGGCCATGGCATAATGTCGTGTTGCCAAAACAAGTCAGCAAATTAGATTTGTGAAAATATTATTCTCTCTACGGTGGTATGTGGAACTTATTTTGCAGGGTCGGACACTATCCTTGTATTCAAATTCTTCTGTGATGTATTCGGAGAAGGAACCCGCCTTGCAATGTCGAAGACAATACTGCATGCCAGACTCATCGTCATTGAAGCCTGGTTCAGGGGCTACTGAGGGAGTCCTAGATTAGGGGATCTCCGAACAGCCGGATTATATCCTTTGGTCGGACTGTTGGACTATGAAGATACAAGATTGAAGACTCCGTCTCATGTCCGTATGGGATTCTACTTGGCGTGGAAGGCAATTTAGGCAATACGGATATGTATATCTCCTCCTTTGTAACCGACCTTGTGTAACCCTAACCCTCTCTGGTGTCTATATAAACTGGAGGGTTTTAGTCCGTAGGACAACATACAATCATACCATAGGCTAGCTTCTAGGGTTTAGCCTCTCTGATCTCATGGTAGATCTACTCTTGTACTACCCATATCATCAATATTAATCAAGCAGGACATAGGGTTTTACCTCCATCAAGAGGGCCCGAACCTGGGTAAACATTGTGTCCCCTGCCTCCTGTTATCATCCGCCTTAGACGCACAGTTTGGGACCCCCTACCCGAGATCCGCCGGTTTTGACACCAAGACCGATTATTGTCACTCGGAGTTAACGGATCATAACACATAATAGGTGACTATAGACTTGCAAGATAGGATCAAGAACACTCATATATTGATGAAAACATAATAGGTTCAAATCTAAAATCATGGCACTCAGGCCCTAGTCACAAGCATTAAGCATAGCAAAGTCATAGCAACATCAATCTCAGAAGATAGTGGATACTAGGGATCAAACCCTAACAAAACTAACTCGATTACATGATAGATATCATACAACCCATCACCGTCCAGCAAGCCTACGATGGAATTACTCACGCACGGCGATGAGCATCATGAAATTGGTGATGGAGGATGGTTGATGATGACGATGGCGATGGATTCCCCTCTCCAGATCCCCGAACGGACTCCAGATCAGCCCTCCCGAGAGGTTTTAGGGCTTGGCGGCGGCTCTGTATCGTAAAACGCAATGAATTCTTCTCTCTGATTTTTTCTCCCCGAAACACAATATATAGAGTTGGAGTTGGAGTCAGAGAGGCAACAGGGGCCCACGAGGTAGGGGGCTGCGCCCTAGGGGGTAGGCGCACCCCCCACCCTTGTGGACAGGTGGTGGGCCCCCTGGCCTTCATCTTTTGTATGTATTTTTCATATTTTCTGAAAAGTTGCTCCGTTAAGTTTCAGGTCATTCCGAGAACGTTTGTTTCTGCACATAAATAACACCATGGTAATTCTGCTGAAAACAACGTCAGTCCAGTTTAGTTCCATTCAAACCATGCAAGTTAGAGTCCAAAACAAGGGTAAAAGTGTTTGGAAAAGTAGATACGAGGGAGACGTATCACCTAGTGACAAGCATTAAGCATAGAAAAGTCATAGCAACATCAGTCTCAGAACATAGTGGATACTAGGGATCAAACCCTAACAAAACTAACTCGATTACATGATAAATCTCATCCAACCCATCACCGTCCAGCAAGCCTACGATGGAATTACTCACACACGGCGATGAGCATCATGAAATTGGTGATGGAGGAAGGTTGATGATGACGATGGCGATGGATTCCCCTCTTCGTAGCCCCAAACAGACTCCAGATCAGCCCTCCCGAGAGAGATTAGGGCTTGGCGGCAGCTCCGTATCGTAAAACGTGATGAATCTTTCGCTCCGATTTTTTCTCCCCGAACGTGAATATATAGAGTTGGAGTTGAGGTCGGTGGAGCACCAGGGGGCCCACGAGGCGCGCTCATGGGGGTAGGCGCGCCCCCACCCTCATGGACAGGGTGTGGACCCCCTGGCCTTGATTCTTTCGCCAATATTTTTTATATATTCCAAAAATATTCTCCGTTGATTTTCAGGTCATTCCGAGAACTTTTATTTATGCACAAAAATAACACCATGGCAATTCTGCTGAAAACAGCGTCAGTCCGGGTTAGTTCCATTAAAGTCATGCAAGTTAGAGTCCAAAATAAGGGCAAAAGTGTTTTGAAAAGTAGATACGATGGAGACGTATCAGGGACGCCGCCTCCAGAGTCGTTAGACGACAACCAGACGGATGTGGAGCCATCGGAGGATGAAGAAGAGGACGACAATGATGAGGAGGAGGAATAGTCGAACAAGGAGGAGGAGGACGACGACATCAATGACGATGACGAGGACGGCGGCGATGAAAAGCCCACGGTCAGCGGCAAGAAGCGTCCTTGCCAAGACGATGCCGCGGGGCCATCCAACAACAACAACAAGAAGAAGGACTAAATTAAGCAGACTGTATATATCTTTGTTTATCCTGTCAATCTCATCGCAGATAGTTAGTAATATGTATTCGACAGAGATCTTCTACATTATCGCACACAGGTTGGTTTGTTGAACTGTGTGCCCTGACGAGCACACAATTCACAAAAAAGACCGTATGGGCTGTCTATAATGATCGCACACAATTCTGATTACCGACCTGTTTGCCGGGTATCACACACATATTTTTACGTCGAGTCGTTGGGTTCACCTCAATCATCACAAATGGTTCATCGGAGTGAACTGTAGGCCATATACCGCACACACCTTGATCTGGCTGCCCATTTATGTTGTTCTATCTCATCGGAAATAGTTCATACAGATCAACAGTATGCCCTTCATTGCACACGCAACTAAAATATGAACCGTGTTTGATGCATCCTCCATCGCAAATGATTTGCACCTTTTTTGACGGTTTTCATACACCACCATTTGCAATTATTGCATCGCACACAGTTTCTCGAAGGGTCTCTGATCGTAGTGTCGCGTTAGCAGCATCCCGCAGTAGTGCATCCTCGTCTCCATCGATTCCACTCTTGGTTATCTCTTACCTTTACTTGTGCAAGCTTATTGTGTTGTATCCCTTGCTTGTGTGTGTGTGCTTGTTGTTGTTGCATCATATAGGTTGCTCATCTAGTTGCATATCTAGACAACCTACTTTGATGCAAAGTTTAAATTGGTAAGAAAAGCTAAAAATTGTTAGTTGCCTAGGCACCCCCCTCTAGTCAACTATATCGATCCTTTTAATTGGTATCTCGGTGTGATTCCGTCCTCATCTACGGCTGATGGGGGAACCTCAGTCTCTCGTGAGGAGTTAAATGTGCCCTTGGACACATTGAAAACCTCCATGACGGCCGAGGTCAAAGGCATGCTTAAGAACTTTCTTGATGGTCTTAAATTATCCACCGCACAGTTGGAAGTGGTCGATCCCACTAACAAGGTGACGGATGCTAACTCCGACAAGGGGGAACCTACTAGTGATAAAGTTCCTTTGTATAGTGGTAGAAGTGGAAACGGGATCTTTGTGTTGGGTAACGTAGCAATAATTCAAAATTTTCTACGTATCACCAAGATCAATCTATGGAGTCACCTAGCAACGAGGGAGGAGTGGATCTACATACCCTTGTAGATCGCGCACGGAAGCGTTCAAGAGAACGGGGTTGATGGAGTCGTACTCGTCGTGATCCAAATCACCGATGATCCTAGCACCGAACGGACGGCACCTCCGCGTTCAACACACGTATGGAGCAGCAACGTCTCCTCCTTCTTGATCTAGCAAGGGGGGAGGAGAAGTTGATGGAGATCCAACAGCACGACGGCGTGGTGGTGGAAGTAGCGGGATTCCAACAGGGCTTCGCCAAGCGCTGCGGGAGGAGGGAGATGTGTCATGGGAGGGAGAGGGAGGCGCCAGGGCTTAGGTGTTGCTGCCCTCCCTTCCCCACTATATATAGGGCCAAGGGAGAGGGGGGGGCACAGCCTTGGCCCTTCCTCCAAGGAAGGGTGCGGCCAAGGGAGGATTCCATCCCCCCCAAGGCACCTAGGAGGTGCCTTCCCCCTTTAGGACTCTTCCTTTCTTGCTCTCTCTTGGCACATGGGCCTCTTGGGGCTGGTGCCCTTGGCCCATGTAGGCCAAGGAGCACACCCCTACAGCCCATGTGGCCCCCCGAGGCAGGTGGCCCCACCCGGTGGACCCCCGGGACCCTTCCGATGGTCCCGGTACAATACCGGTGACCCCGAAACTTGTCCCGATGGCCGAAATAGCACTTCCTATATATAATTCTTTACCTCCGGACCATTACGGAACTCCTCGTGACGTCCGGGATTTCATCCGGGACTCCGAACAACTTTCGGGTTACCGCATACTAATATCTCTATAACCCTAGCGTCACCGAACCTTAAGTGTGTAGACCCTACGGGTTCGGGAGACATGCAGACATGACCGAGATGACTCTCCGGTCAATAACCAACAACGGGATATGGATACCCATGTTGGCTCCCACATGTTCCACGATGATCTCATCGGATGAACCACGATGTCAAGGACTTAATCAATCCCGTATACAATTCCCTTTGTCTATCGGTACGACACTTGCCCGAGATTCGATCGTCGGTATCCTGATACCTTGTTCAATCTCGTTACCGGCAAGTCTCTTTACTCGTTTCGTAACACATCATCCCGTGATCAACTCCTTGATCACATTGTGCACATTATGATGATGTCCTACCGAGTGGGCCCAGAGATACCTCTCCGTTTACACGGAGTGACAAATCCCAGTCTCGATTCGTGTCAACCCAACAGACACTTTCGGAGATACCTGTAATGTACCTTTATAGCCACCCAGTTACGTTGTGATGTTTGGCACACCCAAAGCACTCCTACGATATCCGGGAGTTGCACAATCTCATGGTCTAAGGAAATGATACTTGACATTAGAAAAGCTTTAGCATACGAACTACATGATCTTGTGCTAGGCTTAGGATTGGGTCTTGTCCATCACATCATTCTCCCAATGATGTGATCCCGTTATCAATGACATCCAATGTCCATGGTCAGGAAACCATAACCATCTATTGATCAACGAGCTAGTCAACTAGAGGCTTACTAGGGACATGGTGTTGTCTATGTATCCACACATGTATCTGAGTTTCCTATCAATACAATTATAGCATGGATAATAAACGATTATCATGAACAAGGAAATATAATAATAATCAATTTATTATTGCCTCTAGGGCATATTTCCAACAGTCTCCCACTTGCACTAGAGTCAATAATCTAGTTCACATCGCCATGTGATTAACATTCACAGGTCATATCGCCATGTGACCAACATCCAAAGAGTTTACTAGAGTTCACATTCTAGTTCACATCACTATGTGATTAACACTCAATGAGTTCTGGGTTTGATCATGTTGCTTCTGAGAGAGGTTTTAATCAATGGGTCTGAATCTTTCAGATCCGTATGTACTTTGCAAATCTCTATGTCATCTTGTAGATGCAGCTACTACGCTATATTTGGAGCCATTTCAAATAACTGTTCTACTTGGAGCTATTCTAAATTGTTGCTCCATTGTACGTATCCGGTATCTCTACTCAGAGCTATCCGGATAGGTGTTAAGCTTGCATCGACGTAACTCTTTACGTCGAACTCTTTATCACCTCCATAACCGAGAAACATATCCTTATTCCTCTAAGGATAATTTAGACCATTATCTGGTGATCTACTCCTAGATTACCTTTGTACTCTCTTGCCAGATATGTGGCAAGGCACACATCAGGTGCGGTACTCAGCATGGCATACCATATAGAGCCTATGACAAAAGCATAGGGGACGACCTTTGTCCTTCCTCTTTCTTCTGCCGTGGTCGAGCTTTAAGTCTTAACTTCATACCTTACAACTCAGGCAAGAACTCCTTCTTTGACTGGTCCATCTTGAACACCTTCAAGATCATGTCAAGGTATGTGCTCATTTGAAAGTACCATTAAGAATTTTGATCTATCCTTATAGATCTTTATGCTCAATGTTCAAGTAGCTTAATCCAGGCTTTCCATTGAAAAATACTTTCCAAATAACCCTATATGCTTTCCAGAAATTCTACATCATTTCTGATCAACAATATGTCAACATATATTTATCAGAAATTCTATAGTGCTCCCACTCACTTCTTTGGAAATACAAGTTTCTCATAAACTTTGTATACACCCAAAACTTTGATCATCTTATCAAAGCATACATTCCAACTCCGAGATGCTTACTCCAGTCCTTAGAAGGATTTCTGGAGCATTGCATACTTATTAGCATCTTTCAGGATTGACAAAACCTTCCGGTTGTATCACATACAACCTTTCCTCAAGAAAATCGTCGAGGAAACAATGTTTTGACATCCTATCTGCAAGATTTCATAAATAATGCAGTAATCGCTAATATAATTCCAACAGACTCTTAGCATCGCTACGAGTGAGAAAGTCTCATCGTAGTCAACTCCTTGAACTTGTCGGAAAACATCTTAACGACAAGTCGAGCTTTCTTAATGGTGATACCTACCATCATTGTCCGTCTTCCTTTTAAAATCCATATGTACCTAACAGCCTTACGACCATCAAGTAGTTCTCCCAAAGTCTACACTTTGTTTTCATATATGGATCCTCTCTCGGATTATATGGCTTCGAGCCATTTTGGAATCCAGGCCCACCATCGCTTCTCCATAGCTCGTAGGTTCATTGTTGTCTAGCAACATGACTTCCAAGACAGGATTACGTACCACTCTGAAGTAGTACGCATCCTTGTCATCCCACGAGGTTTGGTAGTGACTTGATCTGAAGTTTCATGATCACTATCATAAGCTTCCACTTCAATTGGTGTAGGTGCCACAGGAACAACTCCCTGTGCCCTACCACACGCTAGTTGAAGAGATGGTTCAATAACCTCATCAAGTCTCCACTATACTCCCACTCAATTCTTTTGAGAGAAACTTTTCCTCGAGAAAGGACCCGATTCTAGAAACAATCCCTTATTGCTTTCGAATCTGAGACAGGAGGTATACCCAACTGTTTTGGGTGTCCTATGAAGATGCATTTATCCGCTTTGGGTTCGAGCTTATCAGCTTGAAACTTTTTTCACATAAGCGTCGCAGCCCCAAACTTTTAAGAAATGACAGCTTAGGTTTCTCTAAACCATAGTTCATACGGTGTCATATCATCAGAATTATGTGGTGCCTTATTTAAAGTGAATGTGGTTGTCTCTAATGCCTAACCCATAAACTATCATGGTAATTCGATAAGAGACATCATGGTATGCATCATATCCAATAGGGTGCAGTTATGATGTTCGGACACGCCATCACACTATGGTGTTCCAGGCTGTATTAGTTGTGAAACAATTTCCACAATGTCTTAATTCTATGCCAAACTCGTAATTCAGATATTCATCTCTATGATCATATCATAGATATCTTAACCTCTTGTCACGACGATCTTTCAACTTCACCCTGAAATTACTTGAACCTTTCAATAATTCAGACTCGTGATTCATCAAGTAAATATACTCAACATCTACTCAAATCATCTGTGAAGTAAGAACATAACGATATCCACTACATGCCTCAGCCCTCATTGGACTGCACACATCAAAACGTATTACTTCCAACAAGTTGCTTTCTAGTTCCATTTTACTGAAAACGAGGCTTTTAGTCATCTTGCCCATGTGGTATGATTTGCATGTCTCAAGTGATTCAAAATCTAGTGAGTCCAAACGGTCCATTTGCATGGAGTTTCTTCATGCATATACACCAATAGACATGGTTCGCATGCCTCAAACTTTTAAAAACGAGTGAGCGCAAAGATCCATCAACATGGAGCTTCTTCATGCGTTTTATACCGATATGACTTACGTGGCAGTGCCACAAGTAGGTGGTACTATCATTACTATCTTTTGGCATGAACATGTGTATCACTACGATCGAGATTCAATAAACCATTCATTTTAGGTGTAAGACCATTGAAGGTATTATTCAAATAAACAGAGTAACCATTACTCTCTCCTTAAATGAATAACCGTATTGCGATAGACATAATCCAATCATGTCTATGCTCAACGCAAACACCAATCTTGATGGTAGAGGGAGCGTACGATATTTGATCAACCATGGAAATACTTCCAACACATATCATCATCTCACCTTTTGGCTAGTCTCCGTTTATTCCGTAGCTTTTATTTCGAGTTACTGACACTTAGCAACCGAACTGGTATCTAATACCCTGGTGCTACTAGGAGTACTAGTAAAGTACACATTAACATAATGTATATCCAATATACTCCTATCGACCTTGCCAGCCTTCTCATCTACCAAGTATCTAGGGTAATTCTGCTCCAGTGGCTGTTCCCCTTATTACAGAAGCACTTAGTCTCGGGTTTGGGTTCAACCTTGGGTTTCTTCACTAGAACAGCAGCTGATTTGCCGTTACATGAAGTGTCCCTTCTTGCCCTTGCCCTTCTTGAAACTAGTGGTTTCACCAACCATCAACAATTGATGCTCCTTCTTGATTTCTACTTATGTGGTGTCAAACATCGCGAATATCTCAAGGATCATCATATATGTCCCTGATATATTATAGTTCATCACGAAGCTCTAGCAGCTTGGTGGTAATGACTTCGGAGAAACATCACTTTCTCATCTGGAAGATCAACTCCCACTCGATTCAAATGATTGTTGTACT
Source organism: Triticum aestivum (assembly GCF_018294505.1). Taxonomy (NCBI): domain Eukaryota; kingdom Viridiplantae; phylum Streptophyta; class Magnoliopsida; order Poales; family Poaceae; genus Triticum; species Triticum aestivum. Next base: position 476,995,123 of record NC_057806.1, read on the forward strand.
CAGACAATCTGAGCACAAGGTCAACAATTGAGTTTTTTCTCCCTTAGTTTGCAGGCTAAGAAAATCGTCGGAGGTCTTATACCTCTTGACATGGGCACGAGCCTGAAATCCCAATTTCAGCCCTCGAAACATCTCATATGTTTCGCGACGTTTCAAAACCGTCTTCGGTGCCTCAATTCTAAACCGTTTAACTGAACTATCACGTAGTTATCAAAATGTGTATGTCAGATGTTCGCAACATCCACAGACGATGTTCGAGGTTCAGCACACTGAGCGGTGCATTAAGGACATAAGCCTTCTATGAAGCAATAAGGACAATCTTCAGTTTACGGACCTAGTCCGCATAATTGCTACTATCAACTTTCAACTAAATTTCTCTAGGAACATAATTAAACAGTAGAACTGAAGCGCGAGCTACGACATAATTTGCGAAGACCTTTTGACTATGTTCAAGATAATTAAGTTCATCTTATGAACTCCCACTCAGATAGACATCCCTCTAGTCATCTAAGTGATTACATGATCCGAGTCAACTAGGCCGTGTCCGATCATCACGTGAGACGGACTAGTCAACATCGGTGAACATCTTCATGTTGATCATATCTACCATACGACTCATGCTCGACCTTTCGGTCTCTTGTGTTCCGAGGCCATTTCTGTACATGCTAGGCTCGTCAAGTCAACCTAAGTGTTTTGCATGTGTTCTGAGACCATGTCTGTACATGCTAGGCTCGTCAACACCCGTTGTATTCGAACGTAAGAATATATCACACCCGATCATCACGTGGTGCTTTGAAACGATGAACTTTCGCAACGGTGCACAGTTAGGGGGAACACTTTCTTGAAATTTTAATGAGGGATCATCTTATTTACTACCGTCGTTCTAAGCAAATAAGATGTATAAACATGATAAACATCATATGCAATCAAATAGTGACATGATATGGCCAATATCATATTGCTCCTTTTGATCTCCATCTTCGGGGCTCCATGATCATCATCGTGACCGGCATGACACCATGATCTCCATCATCGTGTCTTCATGAAGTTGTTTCGCCAACTATTACTTCTACTTCTACAGCTAACGGTTCGCAATAAAGTAAAGTAATTACATGACGTTTATGTTGACACGCAGGTCATAAATAAATTAAGACAACTCCTATGGCTCCTGCCGGTTGTCATACTCATCGACATGCAAGTCGTGATTCCTATTACAAGAACATGATCAATCTCATACATCACATATATCATTCATCACATCCTTTTGGCCATATCACATCACATAGCATACCCTGCAAAAACAAGTTAGACGTCCTCTAATTGTTGTTTGCATGTTTTACGTGGCTGCTATGGGTTTCTAGCAAGAACGTCCTTACCTACACAAAAACCACAACGTGATATGCCAATTGCTATATACCTGTCGGGGAAGACTGATCCACCAACACCTATGGGGACAGGGCCCCTTTCGGTTCGGAGGGGGGCGGAGGCCGCACAAAGAGCGGATCGAGGCGGTACACGCGAGCAGTTTTTACCCAGCTTCGGGCCACACGGATGCGTAAAACCCTACTGCTGCTTGTTTGTGTGTATCGAATTCTTGCTCAGGAGCGATGGACGCTTCCAGACTGAGCGTGAGAGTGTTCCTGATGTTTCGAATGAGCCGAACCTCTTCTACATTGCGCCTGGGCCTCCTTTTATACTTTCAAGGGGTCACCGACAGGTGGCAACGTAGACTAGAAGGGTAAAAATGGAAAAGGATGCGGTAGCTGCAGCTACCGCTACTGTGGACACAGTGCACCCTACCTAACTCTGACGGCAGGGGACAAGGTCATTAAATGCCTGTCTGAGTTGCCTAAACAGTGCAAAAAGTGACCGTTAGGAGCGCCATCGTTCGCCACGATGGCCTCCTCTTCATCTCCGCTTGCCACCGCGCACCCCTAGCTGCGCGGCCTCCTGCCACGTGTGCTTGGGAGAGTCCTAGAGCGACACGTTAGCAGGTGTGCTGGAGCGCGGGCATGAAGTGGGGGGTTTCCCGCGGCAAGCTCCTTGCCGCGGTCGTCGTCTTGTCGTGTTTGGGAGCTTGTTGCTCACCGGGCCTTGCCGGGACGCAGGGCGCGTCGCGGCAAGCTTTCTTGGTATGCTTGAGTGGCCTTCCCGGCAAGCTCCTCTTGCCGGGGTCTTGTCTCTTCCCGGCAAGATCCTCTTGCCAGGGCCTGGGTTGGCCTTCCCGGCAAGCTCCTCTTGCCGGGGCCTTGGTTGGCCTTCCCGGCAAGCTCCTCTTGCCGGGGCCTTGGTTTGAGTACTTTGTTCTTGAATGGTCTTCAAGGGAACCACGGAGGGTCTTGGCGGTCACCCGGCAAGCCTTGCCGCGGGATGCTGCGACCGCCCGTGCACAAGTTCGGGGTACTAGGGTACCCCTACTCTAGTACACCGACAGGAGCCCCCGGGCCTGGGCCAGACACGGTGCCGACCGCTGTTGGGCCAGGCCCAAAACAGTGCACGGGCACGCGCGGCCTAGGTCACGCCGCATATCTCTCCGCTCCCACCGCGCACGCCCAGAACGGCACGCGTCAAACGCGGCGTCGTGGGTGACGCGGGCGGCGTGCGCGGGGCTAAGCCCCTCGAGCATGCGTCAGGCCACGATGATGGGGACGGTTCACGCCCTCCTCCCTAAACGGAGGTAGGCGTGGGGGCGTGGTGCATTTACTGGACGGGGCCGGTGCGCGGTTTTCGGGACGTCCACTCCCCGCGATCACGAGGCGGAGCGAGGCCGCCTCATCCGTCGCCTTGGTTCTGCATCCCCGCCACGCGGCTCCCATGCGCTTGGGGTCGCGGACGGTGGAAGTGGGAAACTGGGCCGTCGCGAGCAGAGGCAGCGGGTTGGCCCCGACTCCCTGCTCTTCCCGTGCCTTGATTCGCTGAGCGGGGCGGCCGAGCCCCCACCTCGCTCCTTTATAAAGAGCGGGAGGGGAGCACAGAAACCCGCACTCTCTCATCTCCTCCTTTCTTCAGCTTCTGCTCCCCTTTCTCTCATTCGCCATGGAGAAAGGGAACCCAGGCCCTTCATCGGTGGCGGCGAGGGTCGCCGCCAGACAGCGCATCTCTCCCTCTCCCGCGCCCGTGGTGGCAGAGCCAGCCATAAGGGGAAGAGGGAGGGGGCGAGGTCGCGGACGAGGTCGAGGACGAGGTCGAGGCGCTCGGGGAAGAGGCGGGCGGGGCGGCGCGCCAGCTTCGCCTCCGCCGGCGGCTCCTCCCCCCACGGCGGTCCATATAGGGGACGACCCTTGCGAGTTCTTCGTCAAGCTGCGCCGGGCGCCTCGTCGTCGCCTCCGGCTTCCAGCTCCGTTTGCGAGCGCGATGGAGTTGGACCCGCCCGAGACACTGAGACTGCACATGAGGGGCTGTGGGATCAGCGGCACGCGAGTCCGCGTTGTATTCCCAGCCCCTAATGTGATGTATCTTGATCGAGGGTGGAAGACGTTCGCCCGTATCCACAGCCTGATGGAGGGGTTTACCCTCCATTTTAAGTTGATGGAGGGCGATCTCCTCTCCGTCAAGGTCTTCGGGTGCTTCGGCACTCGGGCGAAGTGCTGCGTGGACAGCTCCTCCGATAGCGAAGGCTCCTCCTCGAGCGAGAGTGACGAGGAGGAGAGCGACAGCGACGATGAGGGTAGCGGGCGGCGGGGTGGCGGGTCCGACTAGGCGTCGGGCGCCGCTTCGCGCGGCACCGGCGACCCCATCATCCGTGTCGCCGGCTCCTTGAACTCCCCGGGGTCGTCTCCTTGGGCGGCTGGCGTAGGGAGGCTGCGGAAGGGGAAGAGGGCTGGCGACAAGGCCGTCAGGTCGGAGTACGAGGGCGTGGTGCCCTCGACAGCGTGCTGACGTCCTGCCGCCCCGTCTTCGAGCCCCGCTTCCAGCGCCGCCATCGCCGTCCAGCCTTCGGACGGCCCCCGGGATGTTCTCTTGGTGTCTTCTGGCACCCGTAGCTCGCCTAGGCGCTCCTTTTGCCCTTTTCGCCTCCTTGACCTGCCTCCTGAAGAGAGGGACAGGAAAGGGATTACGGGCATCTTATCTTTTTAATTTGTAAGCCTTCGGGCCTTAGCTGTATCTAAAACTTGTAATCCTCTCTTTCATGTTTTTCATCCTCTATGGACTGTACCTGAGTGGGATGTTTTTTAATGAAAAGGGGATGCTTGCCGGGTTATTTGTCTCGCGAGTTGAACCCACGCCAAGGAGCAAATCCTTGGTATCCCTCGGACAGACATTTCATCTCCCGGCAACAGGCCCTGCCGCCTTCCCACGTCGCTCGACCTTTCTCACGCCTTTGACGGAGGCGGGAACGAGGTGGGTGCGGTCTCCTCGTTTCATCCCTTTGCTGCCGCGACTACGACCAAACTTGGCCCCGGGAACGAGCCCCAGGGCCTAGAGTTGAGGGAGCACGGCAGTTTTCGGGAAGAAACGCGGTTTCGCATTCCCCAGTCCATAAGAGGATGCATGATGAGGGATGAAAGACTTATCTGATATTGCAGCCCCCGGCAACTCTGGTTTGCCGTGGACGATTCTTGGCACTCGCAGCCCCCAGCGATACTGGCTTGCCGGGGCCCAGGTGCCGGCGCGCCCTTCTTCTCCTTTTCGTCCTCAAGCAGTCTGGCCAGGATATGCGAGCCCTGCGAACGAAAGAGAAGCAAAAGGACGGACACTCGACCTCTAGCATGCATGCTATAACCCCGGGGTGGAAGGCTTCGGGTACTCTTCCGACGAGGAACTCCAACCCAGCGCCAAGCTCACTCTGTTCTTCAAAGGCGTGGCGGCGGCGCTCCAGCAACTCCGGGAACGGATCCCAAAGCAGTTGGCCGACGAGTCACGCTCGATTTGTGCCGGAGTTCTGGAGAAGGTGCTGGTGAAGGTGGCCTTCCGCAATCCGGGCCTCAACCTCACCAACGTCCTCAAGAGGCTGCCGGCGGACGCTGATCTTGACGCACTTAAGGCCCTCGTCGCACCCATTGTGGACAGGGTGAACGAGGTCAAAAGGGTTGACGGCGGTCGCGTAGATTAGGCCGTCCGTTTTCTTCTTTTCTTGTCGCTGCCAGTCATGTCATGGGAACACTTTATTAGAGGCGCGACAAGTTATTTTTGTAATATAACTCTATCTTAGGCAAAAAATTGCTGTGTTACTTCCTTTACTCGACTCTTGGCTTTGTATGGTTCTGCCCTACGCTTTCTAGGGAAACTTGCCGGTGCAGGCACCCTTGCCGCGAGCGCCGAGTGCGGAACTTCAGCAGCCTGCTGGCGGGGTCGCTACCGACAAGCAACCTTGTCGCAACTAGTTGCAGCTCACTTAAGTTGTTGAGCGGACTCGAAACAAAGTAAGGGCGCTAGCGGCTCACTTAAGTTGCTGAGCGGACTCGAAGCAAAGTAAGGGCGCTAGCAGCTCACTTAAGTTGTTGAGCGGACTCGAAACAAAGTAAAGGCGCAACTAGCTACGAGTTGGTTCCTCCGCGCACAGGTTTTCCATACAAAGCACGGTCGTTCAAGGAAAATAACTCAAAAACTTAAAAAACTGATTGCTCAAGCTTTAGCAACTTAGCTTTTCTGTCGTCTGCTTCCCGGCAAGGAGAAACTTTCTTGAACGGCCTGGTCCACACCATTATCTTCTCCTTCCCCCCCCCGGTAAACCTTGTGGGCGAGGGAACCTTCCTTCTTTTGAGAAAGAAACAGAGAAATAAAGTAATGATATGGAGCCTTGGGCTCGTTATCGCTTACCGGGGTCTGGTGCTGCACAAAGTGTCAGATAACATATGCGAAAAAGGATTATAGCATAAAAAAAACTGACAAGATGTGCGGGGCACATGAACTTTACTGGTGCACGGGGTCTGCGCCCGGCTTTGTACAAAGGATTACATGCAACAGCGGCAAGACTTGTACAAAAGGTGGTTGCCGGAAAAGCTTCCGGCAACCGCGCCCTACGGGTAAAACTTACGAAGATGTTCTATGTTCCAGGAGTTGCTCACCGGAATGCCATCTTCGGTCTCAAGGCGGACAGCGCCGGGCCTAGTGACTCGTTTCACCCGATAAGGGCCTTCCCACTTCGGCGTCAACTTGTTGGAATTCTTGGCGGACTGAACACGCCGAAGAACAAGGTCGCCTTCCTCGAAGCTTCTGGCCTTAACTTTGCGGCTATGGTAGCGACGCAAAGCTTGCTGGTAGCGAGCGGCTCGCACAGCAGCCTGAAGACGGTCTTCCTCGAGGAGCAGCGCGTTATCTTGTCGCAGCTGCTCTTGCTCGAGCTCATCATAAGCGAGCACTCGAGGCGACCCGTAAACGAGTTCCGTGGGGAGAACTGCCTCCGCTCCGTAGACTAGAGCGAAGGGTGTCTGGCCAGTGGCTCGATTTGGCGTCGTCCTGATCGACCAAAGAACCACCGGCAGCTCCTCGATCCAGTTTCTTCCGCACTTGTGCAGTCTGTCGAAAGTTCTGGTCTTGAGGCCTCGCAGCACTTCAGCATTTGCCCTCTCCGCTTGACCGTTGCTTCTCGGATGAGCAACAGAAGCGAAGCAGACCTTGGCGCCAAGATCTTGGACGTACTGCATGAAGGTGCGGCTCGTAAATTGCGTGCCGTTGTCGGTGATGATCCTGTTAGGAACCCCGAAACGGCAAACAATCGACCTGAAGAACTTGACTGCTGACTGTGCTGTCACCTTCCTCACTGGTTCCACTTCCGGCCACTTTGTGAACTTGTCGATTGCAACGTACAAGAACTCAAAGCCCCCGACAGCTCGGGGAAAGGGGCCGAGGATGTCGAGCCCCCAGACCGAAAATGGCCAGGATAAAGGGATCGTCTGGAGAGCTTGAGCTGGCTGGTCTATCTGTTTGGAATGGAACTGGCACGCTTCACACTTGGTTACTTGTGCAGTTGCATCCTGGAGGGCTGTCGGCCAGAAAAGGCCTTGTTGGAATGCTTTGCCGGCAAGTGCTCTTGCGCCAATGTGGTGACCACATATGCCTCCATGTATCTCTGCCAACAGCTGTTGTCCATCTTCACGGCGAATGCACTTCAATTTCACACCGTTGAGTCTTATTCTGTACAGTGTGTTGTCGACAAACTTGTACATACTTGACTGCCGGGCTACTCTTTCCGCTTCTTCCTGCTCTTCGGGAAGCTCTCCTGTCTGAAGGAAACGGACAATTTGCTGCGCCCATGCTGGAGCTTGTGGCTCGACAACAAGGACTAAAGGCGTATCTGTTGCTGCGGGAACATCCGCTTCCACGGCAAGAACCTGCGGCTCTGCCGGAGCGTGATATTCCCCGGCAAGCTTGCCGGAGCAAAACTTGTCGGGAGCGTCTGCTTCAACGGAACAAACCAAGAGGTTCGCCGGAGCAGACTGCTCCTCAGCACTCTTGGCGTCGATCTTGGGGACCTTCTTGCAACTCTGGAGATCGTGGCCCTTGGTGCGGTGGATCTTGCAATACTGCTTGCCGGAGCCGTCCGGCTTGTCGGCGGCCGCCACAGGCTGGGCCTCCGTGCCGAAGCCACCATCCTTAGTTTCCTTGGCGCCACCTCCGTTGCCGGTCTGCTCGACAGCTAGCACTTCCTTGCCCTTTTTCCTTCTGTTGTTCCGCCGCCGGCTTTTCCTTGTCGGGGCGGCATCCTCACTGTCGGATCCTCCTGCTCCTGTACTCTCTCCGGGGAGCCTCCTCCCCTCTTCAGCGCGTGCACACTTGTCGGCCAGGGCGTAAAGCTTGCTGACGTCTCTGATCTTACACATCGCCATCTCCTCCCTCATCCTTCGGTTTCGCACGTTCTGATGGAACGCGCTGATGATCGCGGCGGGGTGGACGTCTGGGATGTTGTGCTGTACACGGCTGAATCTCTGAATGTACTTGCGCAGTGGCTCTCCTTCCTTCTGGGCGAGCAGATGAAGATCGCTCTCTTGGCCATGTGGCTTGTGGCCGCCTGTAAAGGCGCCGACAAACTGATGGCATAAATCTGCCCAAGAGGAGATGGAATTGTCCGGCAAGTGCATGAGCCAGGACCTGACGTTGGGCTTGAGTACCAGCGGGAAGTAGTTGGCAAGGATCTTGTCGTCCCGTCCCCCGGCAGCCTGCACCACGATGGTGTAGATGCTGAGAAACTCCGACGGATGCGTCTTGCCGTCGTACTTCTCTGGTACGTCTGGTTTGAAATTCTTTGTGCTGGGCCATTGGACTTGCCGCAGCTCACGAGTGAACGCAGGGCAACCTACCGCATACGGCAGATCGCCTGGTTCCCCTGGCGCATGCATGTCAACAGAGGGCCCAGCGCGCTTGTCGGACTGACGTCGCGCTTCTCTTTGGCGCTCGATGCGAGTTCGAGCGTCCTCTTGTTGTCGATCATGAAGAACTTGGCGCTGATCGCAACGAGCTCGTGGATCCGACGATGCGGTGGAGTCGCTGTCGAGGTAGATCCGGCGAGTCGGCGATCTTGGCCTTCGGGGCGGTGATTGCATGGTAGTTGCATCTCCGCCCGTTTCTTCGCCACCGGCTCGCGTCCGGCGGTCTTGCCGCGACAGAGAATTGCTTGGTTGCCGCGCAGTGTCGCCGTTGGCGAAGCCGATGAGGCTCTGGATAGTGGCCCTCCATTCGTCGGTCTTGTCCGCCGTCGGAGGGTAATCTAGGAGTAGCTGGGCCCGCGCCAAGGCTTCTGCTGGAGTGGTGGGCGGCGGAGGTGAACGGTGCGAGGAGTGGGGCGTGCTCGGACTCCTAACCATGTTAGAAGGAGCAGTGCCCTGTCCAGGCGACCGTACTTCGCTCGAGCCAGCATGTTGACGTGCATGTTGGTCTTGAGCGCCGCGAGAACCACCAGCTTGATCTTGGCCCAGCGGACGTATGGCGTTGCGAACGCCATGACGCTGCTGGTCCCGCGCCTCCTGAGAGGGGCGCGGTGCGCGCATGGACGCCGAGGTCTGTGCCGCCTTGTCCTTGGACTTGGCCGCACTGAGGGCTCCCTCGTCGACGCCATTCTTCCGCCGGTGTCCGCTCCACCACCCGTTTGCTCTGGAGGCGGTGAAAGCGACGCAGACGGAACAGCTGCCTCCGAATCCTTCTTCTTTGGTGGCATGTCGATGAAGACGATGAAGATTTAGCTCGCGTGCACGCCGGATCGGGTTCGCACAATCTCGACGCCCCCTACCTGGCGCGCCAAAGATGTCGGGGAAGCTGATCCACCAACACCTATGGGGACCGGGCCCCTTTCGGTTCGGAGGGGGCGGAGGCCGCACAAAGAGCGGATCGAGGCAGTACACGCGAGCAGTTTTACCCAGCTTCGGGCCGCACGGATGCGTAAAACCCTACTGCTGCTTGTTTGTGTGTATTGAATTCTTGCTCAGGAGCGATGGACGCTGCCAGACCGAGCGTGAGAGTGTTCCTGATGTTTCGAATGAGCCGAACCCCTTCTACGTTGCGCTTGGGCCTCCTTTTATACTTTCAAGGGGTCACCGACAGGTGGCAACGTAGACTAGAAGGGTAAAAATGGAAAAGGATGCGGTAGGTGCAGCTACCGCTACTGTGGACACAGTGCACCCTACCTAACTCTGACGGCAGGGGACAAGGTCATTGAATGCCCGTCTGAGTTGCCTAAACAGTGCAAAAAGTGACCGTTAGGAGCGCCACCGTTTGCCACGATGGCCTTCTCTTCATCTCCGCTTGCCACCGCGCACCCCTAGCTGCGCGGCCTCCTGCCACGTGTGCTTGGGAGAGTCCTAGAGCGACACGTTAGCAGGTGTGCTGGAGCGCGGGCACGAAGTGGGGGTTTCCCGCGGCAAGCTCCTTGCCGCGGTCGTCGTCTTGTCGTGTTTGGGAGCTTGTTGCTCACCGGGCCTTGTCGGGACGCAGGGCGCGTCGTGGCAAGCTTTCTTGGTATGCCTTGAGTGGCCTTCCCGGCAAGCTCCTCTTGCCGGGGTCTTGTCTCTTCCCGGCAAGATCCTCTTGTCGGGGCCTGGGTTGGCCTTCCCGGCAAGCTCCTCTTGTCGGGGCCTTGGTTGGCCTTCCCGGCAAGTTCCTCTTGCCGGGGCCTTGGTTTGAGTACTTTGTTCTTGAATGGTCTCCAAGGGAACCACGGAGGGTCTTGGCGGTCACCCGGCAAGCCTTGCCGCGGGATGCTGCGACTGCCCGTGCACAAGTTCGGGGTACTAGGGTACCCCTACTCTAGTGCACCGACAATACCCTTCATAAGGACCCTTTTCATCGAATTCGATCCGACTAAAGTGGGAGAGACAGACACCCGCTAGCCACCTTATGCAACTAGTGCATGTCAGTCGGTGGAACCAGTCTCACGTAAGAGTACGTGTAAGGTCGGTCCGGGCCGCTTCATCCAACAATGCCGCCGAATCAAGATTGGACTAGTAACGGTAAGCATATTGACCAAAATCAACGCCCACAACTACTTTGTGTTCTACTCGTGCATAGAAACTACGCATAGACCTAGCTCATGATGCCACTGTTGGGTAACGTAGCAATAATTCAAAATTTTCTACGTATCACCAAGATCAATCTATGGAGTCATCTAGCAACGAGGGAGGAGTGGATCTACATACCCTTGTAGATCGCGCACGGAAGCGTTCAAGAGAACGGGGTTGATGGAGTCGTACTCGTCGTGATCCAAATCACCGATGATCCTAGCGCCGAACGGACGGCACCTCCGTGTTCAACACACGTACGGAGCAGAGACATCTCCTCCTTCTTGATCCAGCAAGGGGGGAGGAGAGGTTGATGGAGATCCAGCAGCACGACGGCGTGGTGGTGGAAGTAGCGGGATTCCAACAGGGCTTCGCCAAGCGCTGCGGGAGGAGGGAGATGTGTCATGGGAGGGAGAGGGAGGCGCCAGGGCTTAGGTGTTGCTGCCCTCCCTTCCCCACTATATATAGGGCCAAGGGAGAGGGGGGGCGCAGCCTTGGCCCTTCCTCCAAGGAAGGGTGCGGCCAAGGGAGGAGTCCATCCCCCCCAAGGCACCTAGGAGGTGCCTTCCCCCTTTAGGACTCTTCCTTTCTTTCTCTCTCTTGGCGCATGGGCCTCTTGGGGCTGGTGCCCTTGGCCCATGTAGGCCAAGGAGCACACCCCTACAGCCCATGTGGCCCCCCGAGGCAGGTGGCCCCACCCAGTGGACCCCCGGGACCCTTCCGGTGGTCCCGGTACAATACCGGTGACCCCGAAACTTGTCCCGATGGCCGAAATAGCACTTCCTATATATAATTCTTTACCTACGAACCATTCCGGAACTCCTCGTGACGTCCGGATTTCATCCGGGACTCCGAACAACTTTCGGGTTACCGCATACTAATATCTCTATAACCCTAGCGTCACCGAACCTTAAGTGTGTAGACCCTACGGGTTCGGGAGACATGCAGACATGACCGAGATGACTCTCCGGTCAATAACCAACAGCGGGATATGGATACCCATGTTGGCTCCCACATGTTCCACGATGATCTCATTGGATGAACCATGATGTCAAGGACTTAATCAATCCCGTATACAATTCCCTTTGTTTATTGGTACGACACTTGCCTGAGATTCGATCGTCGGTATCCCGATACCTTGTTCAATCTCGTTACCGGCAAGTCTCTTTACTCGTTTCGTAACACATCATCCCGTGATCAACTCCTTGATCACATTGTGCACATTATGATGATGTCCTACCGAGTGGGCCCAGAGATACCTCTCCGTTTACACGGAGTGACAAATCCCAGTCTCAATTCGTGCCAACCCAACAGACACTTTCGGAGATACCTGTAATGTACCTTTATAGCCACCCAGTTACGTTGTGACGTTTGGCACACCCAAAGCACTCCTACGGTATCCGGGAGTTGCACAATCTCATGGTCTAAGGAAATCATACTTGACATTAGAAAAGCTTTAGCATATGAACTACATGATCTTGTGCTAGGCTTAGGATTGGGTCTTGTCCATCACATCATTCTCCCAATGATGTGATCCCGTTATCAATGACATCCAATGTCCATGGTCAGGAAACCGTAACCATCTATTGATCAACGAGCTAGTCAACTAGAGGCTTACTAGGGACATGGTGTTGTCTATGTATCCACACATGTATCTGAGTTTCCTATCAATACAATTATAGCATGGATAATAAACAATTATCATGAACAAGGTATAATAATAATCAATTTATTATTGCCTCTAGGGCATATTTCCAACACTTTGCCCATGTTGAACCACCCCTTACTTATGGAGGACTGGTTCCCTCCACTCATTTGAACCATGTTGGTCCTCCTCCTAAGCTTGTGAAAAATGAGGATTTTGCCTCTTGGGTCTATCGCTTTAAACATCATTTAAATCATAGTTCTACTAACATTTGGAGAATTATTGAGCAAGGTTTCTACCCGCATGATCCAAGCAACTTCACTCCTAGAGAAGTCATGGATCATCAATTCAATGAGTCCGCTCTTTTCATTCTCCAAGAGGCCATCCCTCCTGAAGATATTGCGCATCTCCGACCTTTCATCATGGCCAAGGAAGCATGGCAACATGTTGTTTCCATTTACAAGGGAAGAGCAAGCATTCAATGCTCCAACTATGAAGTGGTTCAAGATGAAGCCGACGATTTTGCAATGAATGAAGATGAAGAACCTCGTGAGTGTTACCGGAGATTAACCACTCTCGAGGTCTAACTCCGAGATCATGGGGGCAAGGATACAGATGACAATTGGATCAAGCGCAAGTTTCTCAAAGCCATGATGCCTTACCATAAGGCCATGTACTCCATCATCCATCAAAGGCCGGACTTCCACACCTTGTCCTCAAGTGAAGTGTTGCATGAGTTTGTGGCAATGAGGATCTTGGACAAGACCGCCGACAATGCGGTGTTGCGTTCTCAACGTGCAAAGAAGCCCAACCTCGCCTTGAAGGCCAAGGCTAGTGTGGAAGAAGAGGATGAAGAGGAAGAAGAGGATAGTAACCCCGAAGATACAAAATATGCTTATCATGAGCACATGGCTCTTCCTTTAAGGCAATTTTGAAGCAAGAAGAACTCAAGGCCCAACTTCAACAAGAACAACTCAAGTGGAGCCAAGGGCAAGCAACGTGTGAGGACATGCTCTAATTGTGGCAATGTGAGCCACTTTGTTGCGGATTACCCATATGAGAAGAGGGAAGACAATGGTGGCAAGATTATCCGAAAAGACAAGGCCAAGTCCTTCCCCAACAAGAACAACTTCACCAAGAAGACTCCTCCCAAGGGGTTGGTGGCACAAGAAGAGTACAATGAGGATGATGATGATGATGATGATGATGATGATGATGGTGAGATGGCTACCATGTCCTCCGTTGCCATTGCATCAACTCCACGGGTGTCCCTCTTTGATTCGCCCAACGACAACATCACCGCCAAGTGCCTCATGGCTAAAGCCACTAACAAGGTAACCCCCAACATCAAAACCACCATCATTACTAACCCTTCTTTGACGGATTGCATTGATGAAAGTGAGGGGTCTAATGAGGAGGAAAATTAATTTGAGTCTTTTATGAGTAAACTCAAGGGTAAATCCAAGAAGCACTTTGTTGCTCTCTTGGAACAACTTGGTGAAGCCAATGACATGATCGAGGCTCAGGAAAAACCATCTCTAAGATGGAGGGGCATGGTCGTGACTATGCTGATGAGATATCAGATCTCTCTAATGCGCTTGAGGAAGAGTGTGGTCATCGTTTGGCTCTTGAGGAGTCACACAACGACGATTATGATAAATTAAAGAAAGATCTTGACCATGCTCTTGTTGTATCTCATGTGCTCAATTACGAGAAGGCCAAACTTGGGGTTGATATTGCTAGACTCAAGGAGGAGTTTGATATACTTGATAAGGATCACAAGGCCTTGAAGGGTACTCATTCTAGCCTCAAAGAGTCTCATGATCAACTCCAAGTGAAGCTAACCAAGGAGAAAGCCACATGTCCCCATATGGTTTTAATTGATAATGCAAATGCTACTAACCCGTGTTGTGAGCATGTGCATCTTTTGGAGGAGAATGCTAAGTTGAAGGAGCAACTTGAGAAAGGCCGTATGTCTTGCATACAAGGTGAGATGAACCTCGATGACCTTTTGAGCAATCAAAAGGAAGTTGTGGCCAAGGACGGAATTAGGTTTGCACCCAAGTCCAAGAACAAGAATAAGAATGACAAGGCCAAATGACCTCCTCCTCTCAAGCAAACTTTTGTGAAGGAGGGAGAGAGTGTTTCTAAGGAGAAGAAGAACAATGAGAAGGGTAGTGGTGACAAGAAGGGCAATGCCACACCTTCCAACAAAGCCAACGACTTTAACCCTTCTTATGTGTTATGTCGTGCTAGTGATGGGCATGTTTATGCTAAATTTGTTGGTTCTCCTTATGAGTACATTGAATGGTCTATTTGGGTTCCTAAGACCCTTGTTACTAACATCAAAGGACCCATTACAAAATGGGTACCTAAAAGCAAGCAATGATCTCTTGTAGGTGTTTGCTTCCGGTGGGGGATCATGGTTGCTAAATAGTGGAGCCACAAATCATATGACTGGAAGCAAGGACTTGGTGGTGGACATGCACAAGATTTCATCTATGCCCACCAATGTCGAGTGGGGTGATGCCTCGTCTTCTAAGGTATTGAGTCTTGGCAAGATTGTCATTTCTCATGATCTCACAATCGAGAAAGTCATGCTTGTTGAGTCCCTTGCATACAATTTACTTTTTGTTCGTCAACTTGCACTCATGGGCTTTGCCACTTTCTTTGATATTGATACCATGGCCTTCTTGTGGAGCAAGACTCTTAAAGTACCCTTTGTTGGGCATGTCGAGAACAATCTTTATGTGATTAACTTTTCAGAGCGACCCACTAAGACCGCGACAGGCCTAATGGCTAAAGTTGACGTGGGATGGCTTTGGCATCACCGTTTAACCCATGTCAATATGAGATCTTTGCAAAGTCTTCTCAAGGGGGACCATGTCCGTGGACTAACAAATGTTAGTTTTTTCAAAGATCGTGCTTGTAGTGCTTGTATTGAAGGAAAGCTACATGAGAAGGCTCACCCTCCCACTACTATCATCTACTCGAAGAGGCCCTTGGAGCTCCTTCACTTGGATCTCTTCAGACCTCCATCCTTTGATAGTCTTGGGGGTAGAAAGTATTTGCTTGGTGATTTTGGATGATTATTCAAGATACACTTGGGTATATTTCTTCAAGAGGAAGAGTGAGACCCAACAAAACATCGTCGACTTTGCAAATGAAGCTCAACGCCAACATAATGCAAAGATCTTGATGATAAGAAGTGACAACGGCACCGAGTTCAAGAACTACACCTTGGATGAGTTTCTTAGTGATGAGGGGATCAAGCATCAATATTCCGCACCTTACAACCCTCAACAAAATGGTGTAGCGGAGAGGAAGAACCGGATGTTGATGGATGCGGCAAGGACCATGATGGCGGAGTTCAAGTTTCCATACAACTTTTGGGCCGAAGCCATCAACACCGCGTGTCATGCATCCAATCGGCCCTACCTCCACAAAGGCTTGAACAAGACTCCATATGAGATACTCACAGGCAACAATCCCAATCTCAAGTACTTCCGGGTGTTTGGGTGTAAGTGTTTCATTCTCAAGCAAGGTGTTCGGTTGTCTAAATTTGAGGCCCCTGGAGCTTATTTGTTGGTCATGCTACAAACTATCATGCTTACCGTGTCCTCAATAAGTCCACGGAACTTATTGAGGAGACGTGTAACGTGGAGTTTGATGAGAATAACGGCTCCCAAGTGGAGCAAAGTGGTACTTTTTTTATAGAAGCAAAGTGGTACTTGTGATGTAGGTGATGAAATTCCTCCCCAAGCCATAAGAACAATGGGTGTTGGTCATATCCTACCCATTGAGGAACCCCTTGTGGCCGAAGGAGAAGGACAATGTTCCACTCAAGTGGAACCATCACCAACCCAAGACCCACACGCTTCCGAAGAACAAAGTGAAGGCCCTCAACCAAATGAACAAGATCAAGGGCAAGATCAACCTCAAGTGATCGATGAAGTGATTCCCAAGGTCAAGTTCTCACCACCGAGCAAGTTCAGGATCAAGATAAAGCTCAAGATCAAGAACAAGCTCAAGACGTCGCTCAAGATGATCAAGTTACCGCTCCTCAAATCTCTCCTGAGGAGGAATTGGAGCGTCATGCCGCCAAGATTGCATCCAAGCTCACTACCAAAGATCATCTCATGACAAATGTGCTTGGAAGCTTAAGAAAGGGGGTAAGCACTTGTAGACAATTAGCAAACTATTGTGAACATCATGCTTTTGTTTCTTGTGTTGAACCCCAAAAGGTCTATGAGGCGCTCGAGGATCCGGATTGGCTTAATGCCATGCATGAAGAACTCAACAACTTCGAGCACAAAAAGGTGTGGAGATTAGTGCCAAGGCCAACGGGGAACCATAATGTCATTGGAACCAAGTGGATATTCAAGAACAAGCAAGATGCTCATGGAATTATTGTTCACAACCAGGCTTGGTTGGTAGCACAAGGCTACTCCCAAGTCAAGGGTATTGACTACGATGAAACCTTTGCTCCTGTTGCTCGCCTTGAATCTATTCATTTGTTGATTGCTTGTGCCTCTCATCATAACTTCAAGTTGCAACAAATGGATGTGAAGAGTGCTTTTCTTAATGGTCCTATTAATGAGTTGGTGTATGTCAAACAACCCCCGGGGTTCGAGGATCCCTATTTCCCCGATTATGTGTACCAACTCGATAAGGCACTATATGGCCTTAAAAAGCCTCACGTCTGTGGTATGAGCACCTTACCGAGTTGTTGCAAGATCGTGGGGTTGAAATTGGGAATATTGACCCCACTCTTTTTACTAAGAAGGTCAAAGGGGAGTTGTTTGTATGCCAACTATATGTTGATGATATTATCTTTGGTTCCCCTAACAAAGCTTTCAATGAGGAATTTGCCGCTCTCGTGACCTCGAAGTTCAAGATGTCCATGATGGGAGAGTTAAAGTTCTTTATCGGGTTCGAAATCAAGCAAAGAAGAGAAGGAACCTTCATCAACCAAGCCAAATATAATCAAGACATGCTCAAGAGATTCAAGCTAAGTGATGTCAAGCCGGCTTCCACTCCAATGCCCGTCAAATGACAACTTGACATAGATCCCAATGGTAAAGTGGTGGATCAAAAGGTATATTGCTCCATGATTGGCTCCTTGCTTTACCTTTGTGCATCTAGACCAGATATCATGTTGAGTGTGGGAATTTGTGCATGGTTTCAAACCGCACCTAAGGAAAGCCACTATGTGGCGGTCAAGCGAATCTTTCGATATGGCTTATGTGTAACGCCCGGATAATTAAGCGATAGTAAAACTCTGCTAATGATGCCACGCCACCTCCGTTACTGTTGCTAATCTCTCGCTAGTTCAAAACCGGTTCAAAGTTCAAATTCAAAATATGGCAAACAACAAAAGTTTTCAAACGTTAAAACCAAACTGTTCGGTTAGTGCCAAATATTGCACTGGTAATTATTGTGGAGAAAACTCATTTTTAGAAAAGGCCTAAATATTTTAAATTGAATTAAAACAGAAAAGAAAATAAATAAAAGGAAAAAGACTAAACAAAATCAAAACAAAAGAAAAAAAGAAAGCACCCCCACTGGGCTCCGGCCCAGCACGCCACTAGCCCAACTAGGCAAAAGGCCCAACAGGCCGCCCCTCTCACTCCATAACCCCACCCCGGCAAACCCTATCCCACTGACACCCCCACTCCCCCACTCGCTTGCCTCTCCCCCTCCCCCTCTCCTCTCGATCCCATCTGGATCGGGGAGGGGCCCGACCCCGCCGCCGCCCGGATCGACCGCGCCCGCTGCCGCCCGAGGACCGCTCCGCCGTCACCAGAGCCCACCTTCCTCGCCGGACTGCCCCCCTACATCGTCGTCGTCCCTGTCGTCCTCCACACGCCCCGCTGCCCCTGACCCTACGCATCGTCGTGAGATCCCTCCCTTCCCTCTGTCGCCAGCGCCGTCCATAGCACGCACGCGCAACACCGCGCCGGGCACGCCGTCGCACCCCTGCAGCTCTCGACCGCATCAGCCTCGCGCCCCAGCCGAATCGCCCGCGTCTCTGCCCCGCAACGCTACTGCGTCAGTGCCGCCAGCGCCCCTGCACCACGCTCGCCGGCGACCTGTTGCTGCTGCACTGCTCCCCCCGCCGCGCCAGCTCAACATCCCCGCCGGCCACCGCGACCCCCTGCTCGCGCGCCCGCGCACATCGTTGTGCTCACCGCGCCCGGTCCCCGTGCTGCTGCTCCTCCGCCTGCCTCTCTGTTGCGCCCGCACCAGCGCGCCACCGCGGCCAGGCCGCGCACCCGTCCCTTCGCCCATTGGCCGCAGCGCCCGCACGAGCGCCCAACGCCCACTAACCGGTAGCTCGCGCCCGTTAAGGCCCCAGGGCCTATGACAGTTGGGCCCCACCCCTGAAATGATTTATAAAAAAAGATTTTAATAAATAAATAGATAATAATAAAATTTATCAAATAATTAATTAATTAGTTAAATTAGGTTAATTAATTAATGTTTAATTAACCTAATTAACTAGTGTTAATTAACTAAACAATAATTAGATTAGTTAAACCCTAATTAGACTAAACAGTCAATGACATGTGGGACCCACATGTCAGTTTGACCGGTCAACACCCTATTGACTGCTGACGGCATGATGACGTCAGCAAACACTATTCTGGATAATGTTGAATTAAAATAATTAAATAAATCCTAAAAATGATATAAATCTTTTAAAATTAATATAAAATAAACCGTAGCTCGGATGGAAAAACTTTGTACATGAAAGTTGCTCAGAACGACGAGACAAATCCGGTTACGCAGCCTGTTTGTCCGCCACACATCCCTAGCATATCAAACACACAACTTTCTCCCTCCGATTCATTTGTCTGAAAACGCGAAACACCAGGGATATTTTCCCGGATGTTTCCCTCCTTCACCGGTATCACCTCCTACTGCGTTAGGGCACACCTAGCACCGTTACTTGTCATGTCATGCATCTATATGCATATGTAAGCATTGTATTCATTGTTTCTTCCCCCTCTTCTCTCTGGTAGACTACGAGACTCACGCCGCTGCTGGTGCCCCGACCGACAACGTTGTTGACGACCCCTACTTGCCAGAGCAACCAGGCAAGCCCCCCCCCCCTTGATCACCAGATAAAGCCCATTCCTTCTCTCTACTGCTTGCATTAGAGTAGTGTAGCATGTTACTGCTTTCCGTTAATCCTATTCTGATGCATAGCATGTCCTTGCTACTACTATTGTTACCTTACCTGCAATCCTAAATGCTTAGTGTAGGATGCTAGTATTCCATCAGCGACCCTACATTCTTGTCTGTCTGCCATGCTATACTATCGGGCCGTGATCACTTGGGAGGCGACCACGGGTATATATTTATATACATAATATATGATACATGTGGTGACTAAAGTCGGGTCGGCTCGTAGGGTACCCGCGAGTGATTCACGGATTGGGTCCGAAAGGACGTTTGTCCTGATGGCCCTCTGAGTGAACCTTTGTGGCGGAGCGACAGGGTAGGTGGAAACCACCTAGGAGAGAGGTGGGCCTAGCCCTGGTCGGCGTCCGTGGTTAATTCAATTAACACGCTTAACGAGATCTTGGTATTTGATCTGAGTCTGGCCATTGTCCTATACGCACTAACCAACTACGCGGGGATAGTTATGGGCACTCGATGTCGTGGTATCAACCGAAGCCTTCGTGACATCAGCGACTGAGTGGCGTGCACCGGATTGGACTGGAACGTCTGCTCTTGTATTAGGGAGGCTAGGTCTGTTTCCGGCCGCCCTCGCAACGTGCAGGTGTGCAATGGGCGATGGACCTGGACCCCTGCGCCATAGGATTTAGACCGGCGTGCTGACCTCTCTGTTGTGCCTAGGTAGGGCTGCAACGTGTTGTTCTTCCGAGGCCGGGCATGACCTAGGAAAGTGTGTCTGACCAAAGGGGATCGAGCATGTTGGGAAATGTGGTGCACCCCTGCAGGGAAGTTTATCTATTTGAATAGTCGTGTCCCTTGGTAAAAGGATGACCCGGAGTTGTATTATCAAAAAAACTAGAACCGGATACTTAATAAAACACACCCTTCCAAGTGCCAGATACAACCCGGTGATCTCTCTCTAACCGGGCGACGAGGGGAGGATCACCGGGTAGGATTATGCTATGCGATGATGCTTCATTAACTTAGCATCTACTCTCTTCTTCTGCTGCCAGATGGAGGTTGCCAAAAGCGTAGTCTTCGATAGGACTAGCTACCCCCCTCTTATTCTGGCATTCTGCGGTTCAGTCCACATACACTACCCCTTTCATTTGATACCAATGCATATGTAGTGTAGCTCCTTGCTTGCAAGTACTTTGGATGAGTACTCGCAGTTGCTTTGCTCCCCCTTTTTCCCCTTTCGATACCCGATTGTTGCGACCAGACGATGGAGTCCAGGAGCCAGAGGATCCCGAGGATGATTCTACATGGAGTTCGACTTCGAGGAGTAGTTAGGAGGTCCCAGGCAGGAGGCCTTGCCTTTTCGATCGTTGCTACTTTTGTGATAGCCTTCTTAAGGCAGACTTGTTTAACTTATGTCTGTACTCAGATATTATTGCTTCCGTTGACTCTTGTGTCTTCGAGCATATGTATTCGAGCCTTCGAGGCCCCTGGCTTGTAATATATAGCTTGTATTATTTTATTTGTGTATAGAGTTGTGTTGTGATATCTTCCGGTGAATCCCTGATCTTGGTCGTACACATTTGCGTGTATGATTAGTGTACGGTCAAATCGGCGACATCACAAGTTGGTATCAGAGCCGACTGCCTGTAGGAATCCCCCTTCCACACTCCTTGGCCGAAGTCGAGTCTAGACATTACATTTTACTAACATGGTTGTGTGTCTTACGGACCCACGTCGCAATTTTGGTGGTATTAGGATCTTTTACTCCTCGATCTTTACTCTGGGACTCTGAACTCTCTTCTACTCGGGTTAAACGAATTTACTAACTCTAACATTAGGATCCCGTGACTACATTCACCCCAAAGTTGGATAAGCCCTAGTTGTTCCTTAGAGTAGTATTTTGAACAATATCCACAGTGTCATTTGACTCCTTTGAAACATCTTTGTTTTCAGATGGAACCCATGAGGCAGGTCATGCGCCACACGATGGCCATTGGTGTCTCAGGATCACCTGTTGTGTTAGCGAAGATGATGACCTATCTGGATTATTGCTGGCACCCTGAGTACACCGTGTACGGGCAGTACTAGGACTTTAACCAGGAGCAGTACCGTGCCATCGTCCACCTCTACTCTCGGGAGTATGATTCCACTACCGTGTTGCACACTGCTCATGGTGTTGGAGTGACTACCGACACGGTAGTCCGCGGTGTTGCTTATGCTGCTCTGACACATCTTCGTGGAGAGTATCGGGAGTTGGACACCTCCCCTTTCAGGCACATTGCTATCGCATCCGATGTTGGTGCGGAGGGATACTACACTGTTGCCTACTCTACTGTCACCCGAGAGCCCTTCTACCATCAGAACCTGGTTCTGCATGTTGATGGGCTGGATAGAGCTAACCGAGCTCTTCGCCACAAGTTGTACACCACCCGTCAGCACCTTTACCATCCTCTGACACTGTTGCACCCCCTTGTCCAATCTTGTGATCTGTCGCGTTCTGTGATCTACCTATCCAAGACCGTGATGCCCCAGGGTGTCGGCTGGCCAGATGTGGGAGGATACTCTCCCGCACTTGGTCCTCTTCTGCCACCTGAGTGTCGGGTTCTGCACCAGAGTATCCGCGGACCCCAGGCTACTAACGTGGAGGACTTCCCGTCAGGTCACTACCAGCTGGCAGGCTACACCTACCTCCATAGTTCCTCCTGAGACTGATGTAGTCTTGCTTATTAGTATTAGGTGTCTTCATCGTGAGCCTGTGTGCTGCCTATGATGTCTTTAGCCTATGTACTGGACTCTGTGTATCGAACTCTATGCATGATCCCTTTTGTAAGACATGCCGACTACTATGTAGTATCTATCGTGCTTCTTTCATTGTGCATGCTTCATCGTGAATGATGTTTGTCTTTGCATATTTCACAATGCTGAAATACCCCTATTAAATTTTAGCAGGATGGTTAGACCAGGTGGTCGTGGTCGTGGTGGCTATGCCCCACCTCCGCCTGAGTACATGGCTGGTATGATCCAACAGCTCGAGATGAATCGCCAGTTCATGGAATATGATGGCTCAGTTTCCTCGCCCCAATACGAACCATCAGCCAGCCCAAGTGACTCTGCAGGATTTCATGCGCCTCAACCCAACTGTGTACCGCAGCTCAACTCAGCCTCCAGATGCTGATGACTGGCTCCATGGCATCACCTATGAGATGGAGTCTGCTGATGTAGCCCCTGCCAGCTATGTCACCTTTGCTTCCTTCTTTCTGAAAGGACCCGCTACTCAATGGTGGGACAGCCACAGGTGTACTCTGCCGGTTGGAACAATCATCATCTGGCCAGATTTCCAAGCTGCTTTTCGTGCCCGCTTCATTCCCTAGGGAGTCATGGACCGGAAGAAGCGCGAGTTCCGCAACCTCACCCAAGGCAACAAAACTGTGGAAGCTTATCAGCGGGAGTTTCTGGATTTATCCCGCTATACTGAAGAAGACATTGCAACTAATGCACACAGACAAGAGAAGTTCCGTGATGGCCTTCTAGCTGACATCAAGCTCGCACTTCTAGTGCACGACTTTGCTGATTTCGCCACCTTGGTGAACAAGGCCATCGATGTCGAAACTGGTCTGCAGGAACACCATAGCTCTCACGGGCGCAACCATGACACGGGCTCATCTTTGGGCCCATCATCGCAGAAGCATAGGATATGGATTCCCAATAGCATGTACCAGCCAACTGCACCTGCTCCAAGGCAGTCCTATGCTGCACCGCGTCTGCCTCCCCCACCAACTAGGCAGCCAAGACTTCCAGCTCCACCACCCCGAGCTCCTGTTCCCACTCCCAGTAATGGTCTGTGCTTCAGGTGTGGTCAAATGATACGTCTCCAACGTATCTATAATTTTTGATTGCTCCATGCTATATTATCTTCTGTTTTGGATGTTTATGAGCTTTATTATACACTTACATATTATTTTTGGGACTAACCTATTAACCCAGAGCCCAGTGCCAGTTTCTGTTTTTTTGCCTATTTTAGGGTTTCGAAGAAAAGGAAAATCAAACGGAGTCCAATTAACCTGAAACTTCACGGAACTCATTTGTGGAAGGAAAGCAACCCGGGAGACTTGGAGTCTATGTCAAGGAAGCTTCGAGGAGGCCATGAGGTAGGGGCGCGCCCACCCCCCTGGGAACGCCCTCCACCCTCGTGGGCCCCTCGTGGCCCCCTGACGTACTTCTTCCGCCTATATATCTCCATATACCCTAAAACGATCGGAGAGCACAATAGATCGGGAGTTCCGCCGCCAGAAGCCTCCGTAGCCATCGAAAACCAATCTAGACCCTTTCCGGCACCCTGCTAGAGGGGGAATCACTCTCCGGTGGCCATCTTCATCATCCCGGTGCTCTCCATGACAAGGAGGGAGTAGTTCTCCCTCGGGGCTGAGGGTATGTACCAGTAGCTATGTGTTTCATCTCTCTCTCTCTCTCGTGTTCTTGATTTGGCACGATGTTGATGTATCGCGAGCTTTGCTATTATAGTTGGATCTTATGTTTCTCCTCCCCCTCTACTGTCTTGTAATGTATTGAGTTTCCCCTTTGAAGATATCTTATCGGATTGAGTCTTTAAAGATTTGAGAACACTTGATGTATGTCTTGCCGTGCGTATCTGTGGTTACAATGGGATATCACGTGATTCACTTGATGTATGTTTTGGTGATCAACTTGCGGGTTCCGCCCATGAACCTATACATAGGGGTTGGCACACGTTTTCGTCGTGATTCTCTGGTAGAACTTTGGGGCACTCTTTGAGGTTCTATGTGTTGGTTGAATAGATGAATCTGAGATTGTGTGATGCATATCGTATAATCATACCCACGGATACTTGAGGTGACATTGGAGTATCTAGGTGACATTAGGTTTTTAGTTGATTTGTGTCTTAAGGTGTTATTCTAGTACGAACTCTAGGGTTGTTTGTGACACTTATAGGAATAGCTGAACGGATTGATTGGAAAGAATAACTTTGAGGTGGTTTCGTACCCTACCATAATCCGTTCGTTTGTTCTCCGCTATTAGTGACTTTGGAGTGACTCTTTGTTGCATATTGAGGGATAGTTATGTGATCCAATTATGTTATCATTGTTGAGGGAACTTCCACTAGCAAAAGTATGAACCCTAGGCCTTGTTTCAACGCATTGCAATACCGTTTATGCTCAGTTTTATCATTAGTTACCTTGCTGTTTTTATATTTTCAGATTAAAAAAGCTATTATCTACTATCCATATTGCACTTGTATCACCATCTCTTCGCCGAACTAGTGCACCTATAAAATTTACCATTGTATTGGGTGTGTTGGGGACACAAGAGACTCTTTGTTATTTGGTTGCAGGGTTGCTTGAGAGAGACCATCTTCACCCTACGCCTCCTACGGATTGATAAACCTTAGGTCATCCACTTGAGGGAAATTTGCTACTGTCCTACAAACCTCTGCACTTGGAGGCCCAACAACGTCTACAAGAAGAAGGTTGTGTAGTAGACATCAAGCTCTTTTCTGGCATCGTTGCCGGGGAGGTGAGTGCTTGAAGGTATATCTTTAGATCTTGCAATTGAGCCTTTTAGTTTCTTGTCTTATCACTAGTTTAGTTTATAAAAGAAAACTATAAAAAATGGAATTGAGTTTGTCTCATACGCTTCACCTTTTTAATATCTTTTGTGAGTATGATGGAAAGGATAATTGTGCTCAAGTGCTAGAAGAAGAAATCTATAAAATATTTGGCACTAAATATTTTAATGATGAGCATGATTGCAATATTGTTAGTATGAATTCCTTGAATATCCATGATGCTAATGATATGCAAAGCCACAAGCTTGGGGAAGCTATGTTGGATGAAGATGATATTTTTTTCTCCCCCAAGTTTTGATGAGCAAATTTATTATGATGAATGCCTCCTATCTATGATGATTATTGCGATGACATGTACGCTTTAAAGAATAATGATGAAACTTGTCATCTTGATCTGAATTTTCAATCACATGATTGTTATTTTGTTGAGTTTGCTCCCACTATTATTCATGAGAAGAATTTTGCTTGTGTGGAGAGTAGTAAATTTTCTATGCTTGCAGATCATGAAAAGAATGCTTTAGGTGCTGGTTATGTTTTTGAATTCATTCATGATGCTAATTAAAATTATTATGAGGGAGGAACATATGCTTGTAGGGATTGCAATAATATCAAGTTTCCTCCCTATGTGCTTAAAGTTTTGAAGTTATGCTTGTTTTGCCCTACTATGCTAGTTGATTATTGTTCCCACAAGTTGTTTGCTCAAAAAATCCCTATGCATAGGAAGTGGGTTAGACTTAAATGTGCTAGTCATATTCTTCATGATGCTCTCTTTATGTTACAATTCTTATCTTTTATGTGAGCATCATTGAAATCATCATGCTTAGCTAGGGGCGTTAAACGATAAGCGCTTGTTGGGAGGCAACCCAACTTTATTTTTGTTCCTTGATTTTTGCTCCTGTTTAGTAATAAATAATTCATCTAGCCTCTTTTTAGATGTAGTTTTAAGCTTTTAATTAGTGTTTGTGCCAAGTAGAACCGTTGGGAAGACTTGGGGAAAGTCTTGTTGATCATGCTGTAAAAAACAGAAACTTTAGCGCTCATGAGAATTGCTGCCATCTTTATTTGGGAAGTGTTATTTAGTTAATTCTTTTTGCATATGATTAATAGATAAATTCCTCAGGTCCAGAAATTTATTTGAGAATTTTATGAGTTCCAGAAGTATACGTTTGATTCATATTACTACAGACTGTTCTGTTTTTGACAGATTCTGTTTTCATTGTGTTGTTTACTTATTTTGATGAATCTATGGCTAGTAAAATAGTTTATAAACCATAGAGAAATTGTAATACAGTATGTTTAACACCAATATAAATAAATAATGAGTTCATTACAGTACCTTGAAGTGGTTATTTATTTTCTTATACTAACGGAGCTTACGAGTTTTCTGTTAAGTTTTGTGCTGTGAAGTTTTCAAGTTTTGGGTAAGGATTCGATGGACTATGGAATAAGGAGTGGCAAGATCCTAAGCTTGGGGATTCCCAAGGCACCCCAAGGTAATATTCAAGGATATCCAAGAGCCTAAGCTTGGGGATGCCCCGGAAGGCATCCCCTCTTTCGTCTTCGTTCATCGGTAACTTTACTTGGAGCTATATTTTTATTCACCACATGATATGTGTTTTTCTTGGAGCGTCAATTTATTTTGTTAAGATTTGCTTGCTGTTATTTAGAACATTGTTTTGCATCTTTTATTTCAATAAAAGTAGCATTGATAGCCTTTACTATGCCTATTGTAGAAGTCCACATGTTGCTGTTTGAAAACAGAAAGTTTACCGCTGTTGCAATAATTACCTAGGAAAGTCAGAATGTGATAAAATGTTGAAACCTTTTGCATATTAAGCTCTGATAAATTTAATACATTGGAAATTTTCTTTCATAATTTTTGGAGCTAGGTAAGTATGGATCTTGCTGCACTCTTTACAGACTGTCCTGTTTAGGCAGATTGCTGTTATGTTTGCATTGTTTGCATATGTTTGCTTCTTTAATGACTCTATTTGAGGATAGGACTATTAAATATGCAGAGGAATTTAGTATGTAATGTTGAGTAATAATTTTAGTGATTTGCTACAGTAGAGTACGATAAGGTTTTTGCAATGGTTTATACTAACTTATCTCACGAGTCCTTGTTTAGTTTTGTGTGGATAAAGCTTTTGAGATTTAGGGAAGACCGTGATATGAGAGGAAGTAAGGAGACACAAAATCTCAAGCTTGGTGATGCCCAAGGCATCCCAAGATAATATTTCAAGAAATCTCAAGCATCTAATCTTGGGGATGCCCCGGTTGGCATCCCACCTTTCTTCTTCAACGACTATCAGTTAGTATCGGTTGATCCTAAGTTTTTGCTTCTTCACATGATGTTTTCTATTCTTAGATGACATTTTATTTTGTTTTGCCTGCTGTTTGAATAAAATACCAAGATCTGAAATTATTAAATGCTAGAGAGTCTTCACATAGTTGCATAATTATTCGACTACTCATTGATCTTCACTTATATCTTTCGGAGTAGTTTGTCATTTGCTCTAATGCTTCACTTATATCTTTTTAAAGCACAGTGGTGGTTTTGGTTTATAGAAACTATTGATCTCTCATGCTTCACTTAGATTATTTTGAGAGTCTTAAATAGCATGGTAATTTGCTTAAATAAATCCTAATATGTTAAGTATTCAAGATTAGTAAAATTTTCTTAGGAGTGTTTTGAATACTAAGAGAAGTTTGATGCTTGATGATTGTTTTGAGATATGGGCGTAATAATATCAAAGTCGTGCTAGTTGAGTAGTTGTGAATTTGAGAAATACTTGTGTTGAAGTTTGTAAGTCCCGTATCATGTATGGTAAACGTTGTGTAACAAATTTGAAATATGAAGTGTTATTTGATTGTCTTCCTTATGAGTGGCGGTCGGGGACGAGCAATGGTCTTTTCCTACCAATCTATCCCCCTAGGAGCATGCGCGTAGTGCCGAGGTTTTTGATGACTTGTAGATTTTTGCAATAATTATGTGAGTTCTTTATGACTAATGTTGAGTCCATGGATTATACGCACTCTCACCCTTCCATCCTTGCTAGCCTCTTCAGTACCGTGCATTGCCCTTTCTCACATTGAGAGTTGGCGCAAACTTCGCCGGTGCATCCAAACCCCGTGATATGATACGCTCTTTCACACTTAAACCTCCTTATATCTTCCTCAAAACAGCCACCATACCTACCTATTATGGCAGTTCCATAGCCATTCCGAGATATATTGCCATGCAACTTTCCACCATTACGTTCATCATGACACATTTATCATGACACATTCATCATTGTCATATTGCTTAGCATGATCATGTAGTTGAAATAGTATTTGTGGCAAAGCCACCATTCATAATTCTTTCATACATGTCACCCTTGGTTCATTGCATATCCCGGTACACCGCCAGAGGCATTCATATAGAGTCATACTTTGTTCTAGTATCGAGTTGTAATCATTGAGTTGTAAATAAATAGAAGTGTGATGATCATCATTTTCTAGAGCATTGTCCCAAGTGAGGAATAAAAAAAGAGAAAGTCCATAAAAAATAGAAGGCCCAAAAAAAAGAGAAAGGCCATAAAAAGAGAAGGCCCAAAAAAAATGAAAAAATGATGAAAACGAGAGAAAAAGAGAGAAGGGACAATGCTACTATCCTTTGCCACACCTGTGCTTCAAAGTAGCACCATGATCTTCATGATAGAGAGTCTCTTGTTTTGTCACTAGTAGTGGGAAATTTTCATTATAGAACTTGGCTTGTATATTCCAACAATGGGCCTCCTCAAGTGCCCTAGGTCTTCGTGAGCAAGCAAGTTGGATGCACACCCACTTAATTTCTTTTGTTGAGCTTTCATACATTTATAGCTCTAGTGCATCTGTTGCATGGCAATCCCTACTCCTTGCATTAACATCAATCGATGGGCATCTCCATAGCCCATTGATTAGCCTCGTTGATGTGAGACTTTCTCGTTTTTGTCTTCTCCACATAATCCCCATCATCATATTCTATTCCACCCATAGTGCTATGTCCATGCTTCGCGCTCATATATTGCGTGAAAGTTTATAGGTTTGAGATTACTAAAGTATGAAACAATTGCTTGGCTTGTCATCGGGGTTGTGCATGATGAGAGCATTCTTGTGTGATGAAAATGGAGCATGACTAAACTATATGATTTTGTAGGGATGAACTTTCTTTGGCCATGTTATTTTGAGAAGACATGATTGCTTAGTTAGTATGCTTGAAGTATTATTATTTTTATGTCAATATGAACTTTTATCTTGAATCTTTCGGATCTGAATATTCATGCCACAATTAAGAAGAATTACATTAAAATTATGCCAAGTAGCACTCCGCATCAAAAATTCTGTTTTTATCATTTACCTACTCGAGGACGAGCGGGAATTAAGCTTGGGGATGCTCATACGTCTCCAATGTATCTATAATTTTTAATTGCTCCATGCTATATTATCTTCTGTTTTGGATGTTTATGGGCTTTATTATACACTTTTATAATATTTTCGGGACTAACCTATTAACCCAGAGCCCAGTGCCAGTTTCTGTTTTTTTGCCTATTTTAGGGTTTCGAAGAAAAGGAAAATCAAACGGAGTCCAATTGACCTGAAACTTCACGGAACTCATTTTTGGAAGGAAAGCAACCCGGGAGACTTGGAGTCTACGTCAAGGAACTTCGAGGAGGCCACGAGGTAGGGGGCGCGCCCACCCCCCTAGGGCGCGCCCTCCACCCTCGTGGGCCCCTCGTGGCCCCCTGACGTACTTCTTCCGCCTATATATCTCCATATACCCTAAAACTACCAGGGAGCACAAAAGATCGGGAGTTCCACCGCCAGAAGCCTCCGTAGCCACCGAAAGCCAATCTAGACCCGTTCCGGCACCCTGTCGGAGGGGGAATCCCTCTCCGGTGGCCATCTTCATCATCTCGGTGCTCTCCATGACGAGGAGGGAGTAGTTCTCCCTCGGGGCTGAGGGTATGTACCAGTAGCTATGTGTTTGATCTCTCTCTCTCTCTCTCTCTCTCTCTCTCTCTCTCGTGTTCTTGATTTGGCACGATCTTGATGTATCGCGAGCTTTGCTATTATAGTTGGATCTTATGTTTCTCCTCCCCCTGTACTCTCTTGTAATGGATTGAGTTTCCCCTTTGAAGTTATCTTATCGGATTAAGTCTTTAAAGATTTGAGAACACTTGATGTATGTCTTGCCGTGCGTATCTGTGGTGACAATGGGATATCACGTTATTCACTTGATGTATGTTTTGGTGATCAACTTGCGGGTTCCGCCCAGGAACCTATGCATAGGAGTTGGCACACGTTTTCGTCGTGATTCTCCGGTAGAAACTTTGGGGCACTCTTTGAGGTTCTATGTGTTGGTTGAATAGATGAATCTGAGATTCTGTGATGCATATCGTATAATCATACCCACAGATACTTGAGATGACATTGGAGTATCTAGGTGACATTAGGGTTTTGCTTGATTTGTGTCTTAAGGTGTTATTCTAGTACGAACTCTAGGGCTGTTTGTGACACTTATAGGAATAGCCCAACTGATTGATTGGAAAGAATAACTTTGAGGTGGTTTCGTACCCTACCATAATCTCTTCGTTTGTTCTCTGCTATTAGTGACTTTGGAGTGACTCTTTGTTGCATATTGAGGGATAGTTATGTGATCCAATTATGTTATCATTGTTGAGGGAACTTGCACTAGTGAAAGTATGAACCCTAGGCCTTGTTTCAATGCATTGCAATACCATCTACGCTCACTTTTATCATTAGTTACCTTGCTGTTTTTATATTTTCAGATTATAAAAGCTATTATCTACTATCCATACTGTACTTGTATCACCATCTCTTCGCCGAACTAGTGCACCTATAAAATTTACCATTGTATTGGGTGTGTTGGGGACACAGGAGATCTTTGTTATTTGGTTGCAGGGTTGCTTGAGAGAGACCATCTTCACCCTATGCCTCCTACGGATTGATAAACCTTAGGTGATCCACTTGAAGGAAATTTGCTACTGTCCTACAAACCTCTGCACTTGGAGGCACAACAACATCTACAAGAAGAAGGTTGTGTAGTAGACATCATTAACCAGGACATTGTGCTAGGGAATGCAAACAGAACCAGAATCAACTGGCCCTTCCCACAGCTGGCCGTGGAAGCAACCAGCCCCGCAACAACAATGCCAAGTCTTATGGTCGTGTTCATGCCAACCACGTTGATCTCAATGAAGTTCTAGACCAGCCTGCTACCGTGATGGGTACACTCCTCGTAAATTCAGTACCAGCATCCATTTTATTTGATACAGGTGCATCACATTCATTCATGTCAGAGGATTTTGCATTCGTGCATGGCATTAAAAGCAAAAAGACATGAATGCTTCGCTATTAGTACACACCCCCGCGGGCGAATGTCGAACCTCCATGATTTGCAACGATGTCCCCATTGAAATCGAAGGACTAGAATTCTTTGTCTCTCCCATCGTACTGAAGTCATGTAGCATTGATCTCATTCTAGGAATGGATTGGTTGAAAGCGCATACTGCTTCTATAGTTTGCGCCACTAAGACCGTCCATCTGCTACACCCTTTTGATGAAATAATTACTTACCAGGCTCATCTGGTTCAAAATGCCGAGGCACGACTTTATGCCTTGAATGCATTGAACGTTGCACCACTCGAGGGCATTGAAAACATTCTCGTCATTCGCGAATTCCAAGACGTCTTTCCAGAAGAAATTCCAGGGATTCCCCCTGCTAGAGTTGTCAAATTCATCATTGACTTGAAACCAGGCACCACTCCTATAGCCAAACGGCCCTACAAGATGTCGCCGCATGAACTCATTGAGCTTAAGGAGGAAATCGACAAATCTCTTTGCAAAGGTTTCATTCACCCTAGTTGCTCTCCTTGGGGAGCACCTTCTGTCTTTGTTAAGAAGAAGGATGGGACAAACCGATTAGTCCAAGACTATCGTCCTATTAACCAAGCCACTGTTCAGAACAAATATCCCCTCCCTCGGATCAATGATCTGTATGATCAACTAGCTGGTTCATGAGTGTTCTCCAAACTTGACTTGAGGTTGGGTTACCACCAGGTCCGTTTTCGTGAAGAGGATATCCCAAAGACCGCCTTCGTGACTCGATATGGGTCGTATGAGTACAGTGTCATGTCATTCGGCTTAACGAATGCTCCAGCCACCTTCTCTCGCCTGATGAACTATATATTCATGGATTACCTTGACAAGTTCATTGTGGTTTATCTGGATGATATCCTGGTATTTTCCAAGAACAAGGAAGAACATGCTGAACATCTTCGTCTTGTGCTGGAAAAGCTACGGGAGCATCAACTGTATGCTAAGTATTCCAAGTGTAAATTCTGGCTCCCCGAAGTAATCTATCTTGGGCATGTCATCTCCAAGGATGGTATTGCCGTCAACCCTGAACGAGTCCAGGCTATTCTCGATTGGACTCCTCCGAAGAATGTCAAGCAAGTCCAAAGTTTTCTCGGTCTCACCAGCTATTGTTGTCGATTCATCGAGGACTTCTCCAAGATCGCCAGGCCTCTGACTAATCTGTTGCATAAGGGTGTCAAGTTCCAATGGACAGACAAGTGTCAGTAAAGTTTCCAGGCACTCAAAGACAAGTTGACTACTGCCCCAGTGCTTGCTCCACCTGATACTAAGAAGGACTTCATCATTTACTGCGACGCTTCTGGTCAAGGATTACGTTGTGTCCTAATGCAAGAGCGTAGAGTGATTGCTTATGCCTCTCGTCAACTGCGCCCTCATGAAGAGAACTACCCAGTTCACGACCTCGAGCTTGCTGCCGTCATTCATGCTCTGAAGCAGTGGTGACATTACCTTCTCGGTAATCGTTGCGAGATCTTCACCAACCACCAAATTCTGAAGTATCTGTTTACTTAGCCAGACTTGAACCTCTGTCAGCAGAGATGGATGGAGACTGTTGCAAACTTTGATGTGGGTATATCCTATACCCCAGACAAGGCTAATGTAATGGTTCATGCCTTGAGCCGCAAGTCTTACTGCAATCACCTCCAGGTTCACAAAGTTCAGCCCTCGCTTGTCGAAGAATTTAGAAAGCTGAACCTTCATATTGTCCCCCCTAGTGCACTCGCTCCCCCTCCTCCCGAGTACCGCAAGATGAACCTCCAGGTTGTTACCCAGGGTTCTCTCAATACCCTGGTTGCTATACCGTATCTCATGAACAACGTCAAAACGATACAGAAGTATGACTCTCAAGCCCACAAGATTAAGCGCTACCTCGCTGAAGGCAAGCCCTCATTCTTCACTATTGCTGATGATGGCACCTTGTACTTCAAGGGCCGCCTAGCAGTGCCATGTTCTGAGGAAAGCCAGGATATGACATAGGAGGTTATGAAAGAAGCTCATGATACACCTTTGTCTATTCATTCTGGTAGTACAAAGATGTACCAGGACATCCGTCAAAGATTCCGGTGGTCTAATATGAAGCAAGACATTGCTCGTTATGTTGCTGAGTGTGACGTTTGCCGTCGTATCAAAGCAGAGCATCAAAGGCGTGCTGGAACTATGCAACCTATCTCTATTCCTGAATGGAAATGGGACCATGTTGAAATGGACTTCGTCATTGGAATCCCCAAATTGCAGAAAGGTAATGATGCTATTCTTGTCGTCATTGACTGGCTTTCTAAAGTTGCACATTTTCTAGCGGTCAAAGAAATAATCACGGCTAGTTAGCTTGCAACTCTCTACATGTACAGAATTGTTTCACTTCACGGTATTCCACTGGTTATCAGTTCAGACCGTGGCAGCTTGTTCACTTAAAGATTCTGGGCAAGTTGCCAAGAAGCTATGGGAACTCATCTATCGTTCAGTACTGCGTTTCATCCTCAGTCGCAAGGACAAGTTGAACGTGTCAACCGAATTCTCGAAGATATGCTTTGAGCTTGTGTAATTTTCTTTGGCAAGAAATGGGAAGAATCTCTTCCGTATGCTGAGTTCTCTTATAATAATAGCTATCAAGCTAGTCTAAAGATGGCCCCCTTTGAAGTGTTATATGGACGAAAGTGTCGAACCCCGCTGAACTGGTCAGAAACTAGGGAACGTCCACTCTTCGGTCCAGATATTATCCAACAGGCTGAAGAACAAGTCCGCATTATTTGCGAGAATCTCAAGACTGCTCACTCACGTCAAAAAAGTCATTATGACCGTCATCACAAAGACATGATCTATCAACCTGACAAAAAGGCTTATCTTTGAGTTACACCAATGAAGGGTGCTCACCGCTTCGGGATCAAGGGCAAGCTAGCTCCTCGCTATATCGGTCCCTTCACTATTCTCGAAAGGCGTGGAAAAGTGGCATATCAATTGGAGCTTCCTTCAAACCTTTCTCAGGTTCACGATGTGTTCCATGTGTCACAGCTCCGCCGTTGCTTCAAGGACCCAATCCGAGCAGTGGATCATGAAGTGCTCGAATTGCAACAGGACCTCTCCTATAAAGAGCATCCGATCCGCATTCTCAACCAAGTTGAACGCCGCACACGTCAGAAAGCGATCAAGTTCCTCAAGGTCTAGTGGTCGCATCACTCTGAAGATGAAGCCACCTGGGAGCACGAGGACCGCATGCGTGATGAATACCCCGCACTGTTTCCTTCTACCTCATAAATCTCGGGACGACATTTCTTGTAGTGGAGGAGTTTTGTAACGCCCGGATAATTAAGCGATAGTAAAACTCTGCTAATGATGCCACGTCACCTCCATCATTATTGCTAATCTCTCGCTAGTTCAAAACCGGTTCAAAGTTCAAATTCAAAATATGGCAAACAATAAAAGTTTTCAAACGTAAAACCAAAATGTTTGGTTAGTGCCACATATTGCACTGGTAATTATTGTGGAGAAAACTCATTTTTAGAGAAGGCCTAAATATTTTAAATTGAATTAAAACAGAAAAGAAAATACATAAAAGGAAAAAGACTAAACAAAATCAAAAGAAAAGAAAAAAAAAGCACCCCCCACTAGGCTCCGGCCCAGCGGGCCACTAGCCCAACTAGGCAAAAGGCCCAACAGGCCGCCCCCCTCACTCCATAACCCCACCCCGGTCAAACCCTATCCCACCGACACCCCCACTCCCCCACTCGCTCGCCTCTCCCCCTCCCCCTCTCCTCTCGATCCCATCTGGATCGGGGAGGGGCCCGACCCCGACGCCGCCCGGATCGATCGCGCCCGCCGCCGCTCAAGGACCGCTCCGCCGTCACCAGAGCCCCCCTTCCTCGCCGGACTGCCTCCCCTACATCGCCGTCGTCCCTGTCATCCTCCACACACCCCGCTGCCCTTGACCCTACGCATCGCCATGAGTTCCCTCCCTTCCCTATGTCGCCGGCCATCCACAGCACGCACGCGCAACACCGCGCCGGGCACGCCGTCGCACCCCTGCAGCTCTCGACCGCATCAGCCACGCGCCCTGGCCGAATCGCCCGCGTCTCTGCCCCGCATTGCTACTGCGCCGCTGCCGCCAGCGCTCGTGCACCGCTCTTGCCGGTGACCTGCTGCTGCTGCACTGCCCCCCCCCGCCGCGCCTGCTCTACATCCCGCCGGCCACCGCGACCCCCTGCTCGCACGCCCGCGCGCAATGTTGTGCTCACCGCGCCTGGTCCCTGAGTTGCTGCTCCTCCGCCTGCCTCTCTGCTGTGCCCGCACCAATGCGCCACCGCGGCCTCCTCCCACTCGCATGCGCCGCGCGTGCCAGCCTCCGACGCGCGCGCCCCTCGCGTCGCCGCCCCATGCAGCTAGACCGCGC
The DNA here is from genome assembly GCF_018294505.1 of Triticum aestivum. Classification (NCBI taxonomy): domain Eukaryota; kingdom Viridiplantae; phylum Streptophyta; class Magnoliopsida; order Poales; family Poaceae; genus Triticum; species Triticum aestivum. Next base: position 477,030,750 of record NC_057806.1, read on the forward strand.
GCCCGCGCCGCCCCGCCCCCGCTCCATCCTGTCCTCGCCGGCCCCGCTACTCGCTCGCCTGCGCCGCCCCTCCCCTCGCGCCCTGCTCCGGCCGACGGAGCCAGGCCGCGCGCCCGTCCCTTCGCCCACTGGCCGCGGTGCCCGCACGGGCGCCCAACGCCCACTAATCGGTAGCCCGCGTCCGTTAAGGCCCCCAACGCCTATGGCAGTGGGGCCCCACCCCCAGAAGATTTATAAAATAAATAATAAAAATATATACCAAATAAATTTAATTAACCTAATTAACTAGTGTTAATTAACTAAACAGTAATTAGATAAGTCAATGACATGTGGTACCCACACGTCAGTTTGACCGGTCAACACCCTGTTGACTGCTGACGTCATGATGACGTCAGCAAACACTATTCTGGATAATGTTGAATTAAAATAATTAAATAAATCCTAAAAATGATTTAAATCATTTAAAATTAATATAAAATAAACCGTAGCTCGGATGGAAAAACTTTGTACATGAAAGTTGCTCAGAACGGCGAGACGAATCCGGTTACGCAGCCCGTTCGTCCGCCACACATCCCTAGCATAGCAAACACGCAACTTTCCCCCCTCTAATTCATCTGTCCGAAAACGCGAAACACTGGGGATATTTTCCCGGATGTTTCCCCCCTTCACCGGTATCACCTCCTACTGCGTTAGGGCACACCTAGCACCGTCAGTTGTCATGTCATGCATCGATATGCATCTGTTTGCATTGTATTCATTGTTTCTTCCCCCTCTTCTCTCTGGTAGACTACGAGACTGACGCCGCTGCTGGTGCCCCGACCGACTATGTTGTTGACGACCCTTACTTGCTAGAGCAACCAGGCAAGCCCTCCCTTGATCACCGGATATCGCCTATTCCTTCTCTCTACTACTTGCATTAGAGTAATTTAGCATGTTACTGCTTTCCGTTAATCCTATTCTGATCCATAGCCTGTCCTTGCTACTACCGTTGTTACCTTACCTGCAATCCTAAATGCTTAGTGTAGGATGCTAGTATTCCATCAGTGGCCCTACATTCTTGTGTGTCTGCCATGCTATACTATCGGGATGTGATCACTTGGGAGGTGATCACGGGTATATACTTATATACATAATATATGATACTTGTGGTGACTAAAGTCGGGTCGGCTCGTAGAGTACCCACGAGTGATTCACGGATTGGGTCCAAAAGGACATTTGTCCTGACGGCCCTTTGGGTGAACCTTTGTGGCGGAGCGACAGGATAGGTGGAGACCACCTAGGAGAGAGCTCGGCCTGGCCCTGGTCGGCGTCCGTGGTTAATTCAATTAACATGCTTAACGAGATCTTGGTATTTGATATCAGTCTGGCCATTGGCCTATACGCACTAACCAACTACGCGGGGACAATTATGGGCACTCGACGTGGTGGTATCAGCCGAAGCCTTCATGACGTCAGCGACTGAGCGGTGCGCGCCGGATTGGACTGGAACACCTGCTCTTGTATTAGGGAGGCTAGGTCTGTTTCAGGCCGCCCTCGCAACGTGCAGGTGTGCAATGGGTGATGGGACAATACCCCTGCGCCATAGGATTTAGACCGGCGTGCTGACCTCTCTGTTGTGCCTAGGTAGGGCTGCGACATGTTGATCTTCCGAGGCCGGGCATGACCAAGGAAAGTGTGTCCGGCCAAACGGGATCGAGCATGTTGGGAAATGTGGTGCACCCCTGCAGGAAAGTTTGTCTATTTGAATAGCTGTGTCCCTCGGTAAAAGGACGACCCGGAGTTGTACCTTGACCTTATGACAACTAGAACCGGATACTTAATAAAACACACCCTTCCAAGTGCCAGATACAACCTGGTGATCGCTCTCTAACAGGGTGACGAGGGGAGGATCGCCGGGTAGTATTATGCTACGCGATGATACTTGGTTAACTTACCATCTACTCTCTTCTTCTGCTGCAAGATGGAGGTTGCCAGAAGCGTAGTCTTCGATAGGACTAGCTATCCCCCTCTTATTCTGGCATTCTGCAGTTCAGTCCACATATACTACCCCTTTCATTTGATATCAATGCATATGTAGTGTAGCTCCTTGCTTGCGAGTACTTTGGATGAGTACTCACTGTTGCTTTGCTCCCCCTTTTCCCCTTTCGATACCCGATTGTTGCGACCAGACGATGGAGTCCAGGAGCCAGAGGATCCCAAGGATGATTCTACGTGGAGTTCGACTTTGAGGAGTAGTTAGGAGGTCCCAGGCAGGAGGCCTTGCCTTTTCGATTGTTGCTACTTTTGTGCTAGCCTTCTTAAGGCAAACTTGTTTAACTTATGTCTGTACTCAGATATTATTGCTTCCGCTGACTCTTGTGTCTTCGAGCATATGTATTCAAGCCTTCGAGTCCCCTGGCTTGTAATATATAGCTTGTATTATTTTATTTGTGTCTAGAGTTGTGTTGTGATATCTTCCCGTGAGTCCCTGATCTTGGTCGTGCACATTTGCGTGTATGATTAGTGTACAGTCAAATCGGGGGCGTCACATTATGGTACCCAAGAGGAGCAAATTTCAACCTTGTGGGCTTTTCGGACTCGGACTGGGCAGGAGACAAAGTGGATAGGAAGTCAACTTCCGGAGGATGCCAATTTCTTGGTTGCTCTTTGGTGATTTGGTCTTCTAAGAAGCAAAGTTGTGTGTCTCTCTCGTCCACCGAAGCGGAGTATGTGGCCGTCATTAGTTGTTGTGCTCAACTTCTTTGTATGAGGCAAACTTTAAAGGATTATGGTGTCATTTGTGACAAAGTGACTCTTTGGTGTGACAATGAAAGTGCCATCAAGAATTCTCTCAACCCGGTGCAACACTTCAAGATGAAGCATATTGAGATTCGGTATCACTTCATCCGGGATCACATTAGACGAGGGGAGATCAAGCTCAACTATGTTAACACTCATGATAACCTTGCAGATATCTTCACGAAGCCCTTGGATGAAGAAAGATTCCGCGAGTTAAGGCATGACCTAAATATCATTGATTCGAGCAATGTGGCTTGAACCTCTGCACACCCCACTGTCGGTGTCAAAACCGGCGGATCTCTGGTAGGGGGTACTGAACTGTGCGTCTAGGTGGATGGTAACAGGAGGCGGGGGACACGATGTTTACCCAGGTTCGGGCCCTCTTGATGGAGGTAATACCCTACGTCCTGCTTGATTGTTCTTGATAATATGAGTAGTACAAGAGTTGATCTACCATGAGATCGAAGAGGCTAAACCCTAGAAGCTAGCCTACAGTATGATTGTTGTTGTTGGTCCTACGGACTAAACCCTCTGGTTTATATAGACACCGGAGGGGGCTAGGGTTACACAGAGTCGGTTACAAGGAAGGAGATCTACATATCCCTACTGTCAAGCTTGCCTTCCACGCCAAGGAGAGTCCCATCTGGACACGGGACGAAGTCTTCAATCTTGTATCTTCATAGTCCAATAGTCCGGCCAAAGGATATAGTCCGGCTGTTCGGATACCCCCTAATCTAGGACTCCCTCAGTAGCCCCCGAACGAGGCTTCAATGACGATGAGTCCGGCGCGCAGATTGTCTTCGGCATTGCAAGGCGAGTTCTTCTTCAAACTCTGAGTACCTGTTAAATAGTGTCCGGCTTCTCGTAAATGTTGCGCTTCTTGGCTTCTGCGTCCAATAATGGCCATCTTCCACGTGTCAAGCGAATGAGAGGAGCCAGGGTGTTTTTACATTTACCACCCCATCTATGTGAATGAACTGTCTATTAAAGAGACGAGGATCCTCAGATCCAAACCTCGCCATCCTGCCTCAGCGAGCATTCATCGGAGCGCGCCCGAAAAAATCCATCCCAACATGGCCGGCCAGCGCAGCTCCTGCTCTCGCTCTCGCAGCCCCAAGCCCGGGGATTGGGAGAAGTGTTCCGTCCCGCACAGCCAATTAGTGAAGCTACAGACCCAGGGATTCCTCCAGCCAACGTGGAGTCTTACTGCAATCTCCTCCAGGTTCACAAAGTTCAGCCCTCGCTTGTCGAAGAATTTAGAAAGCTGAACCTTCATATTGTCCCCCCTGGTGCACTAGCTCCCCCTCCTCCCGAGTACCGCAAGGTGAACCTCCACGTTGTTACCCAAGGTTCTCTCAATACCCTGGTTGCTATACCAGATCTCATGAACAACGTCAAAATGATACAGAAGTATGACTCTCAAGCCCACAAGATTAAGCGCTACCTCGCCGAAGGCAAGCCCTCATTCTTCACTATTGCTGATGATGGCACCTTGTACTTCAAGGGCTGCCTAGTGGTGCCATGTTCAGAGGAAAGCCAGGATATGACATAGGAGGTTATGAAAGAAGCTCATGATACACCTTTGTCTATTCATTCCGGTAGTACAAAGATGTACGAGGACATCCGTCAAAGATTCTGGTAGTGTAATATGAAGCAAGACATTGCTCGTTATGTTGCTGAGTGTGACGTTTGCCGTCGTATCAAAGCAGAGCATCAAAGGCCTGCTGGAACTATGCAGCCTATCTCTATTGCTGAATGGAAATGGGACCACGTTGAAATGGACTTCGTCACTGGATTCCCCAAATTGCAGAAAGGTAATGATGCTAGTCTTGTCGTCATTGACTAGCTTTCTAAAGTTGCACATTTTCTGGCGGTCAAAGAAATAATCACGGCTAGTCAGCTTGCAACTCTCTACATGTCCAGAATTGTTTCACTTCACGGTATTCCACTGGTTATCAGTTCAAACCATGGCAGCTTGTTCACTTAGAGATTCTGGGCAAGTTTCCAAGAAGCTATGGGAACTCATCTATCGTTCAGTACTGCGTTTCATCCTCAGTCGCAAGGACAAGTTGAACGTGTCAACCAAGTTCTCGATAATATGCTTTGAGCTTGTGTAATTTCCTTTGGCAAGAAACGGGAAGAATCTCTTCTGCATGCCGAGTTCTCTTATAATAATAGCTATCAAGCTAGTCTAAAGATGGCCCCCTTCGAAGTGTTATATGGACGAAAGTGTCGAACCCCGTTGAACTGGTCAGAAACTGGGGAACGTCCACTCTTCGGTCCGGATATTATCCAACAGGCCGAAGAACAAGTCCGCATTATTCGCGAGAACCTCAAGACTGCTCAGTCACATCAAAAAAGTCAGTATGACAGTCATCTCAAAGACATGGTCTATCAACCTGGCAAAAAGGCTTATCTTTGAGTTACACCAATGAAGGGTGCTCACCGCTTCGGGATCAAGGGCAAGCTAGCTCCTCGCTATATCAGTCCCTTCACTATTCTTGAAAGGCGTGGAAAAGTGGCATATCAAATTGGAGCTTCCGTCAAACCTTTCTTAGGTTCATGATGTGTTCCACGTGTCACAGCTCTGCCGTTGCTTCAAGGACCCAATCTGAGCAATGGATCATGAAGTGCTCGAATTGCAGCAGGACCTCTCCTATAAAGGGCATCCGGTCCGCATTCTCGACCAAGCTGAACACCGCACACGTCAGAAAGCAATCAAGTTCCTCAAGGTCCAGTGGTCGCATCACTCTGAAGACGAAGCCACCTGGGAGCACGAGGACCGCATGCGTGATGAATACCCCGCATTGTTTCCGTCTACCTCATAAATCTCGGGACGAGATTTCTTGTAGTGGAGGAGTTTTGTAACGCCCGGATAATTAAGCGAAAGTAAAACTCCGCTAATGATGCCACATCACCTCTGTCACTGTTGCTAATCTCTCGGTAGTTCAAAACCAGTTCAAATTCAAAATATGGCAAACAACAAAAGTTTTCAAACGTAAAACCAAAATGTTTGGTTAGTGCCACATATTGCACTGGTAATTATTGTGGAGAAAACTCATTTTTAGAGAAGGCCTAAATATTTTAAATTGAATTAAAACAAAAAAGAAAATAAATAAAAGGAAAAAGACTAAACAAAAAAAGAAGAAAAAGCACCCCCCACTAGGCTCCGGCCCAGCGGGCCACTAGCCCAACTAGGCAAAAGGCCCAACAGGCCGCCCCCCTCACTCCATAACCCCACCCTGGTCAAACCCTATCCCACCGACACCCCCACTCCCCCCACTCGCTTGCCTCTCCCCCTCACCCTCTCCTCTTGATCCCATCTGGATCGGGGAGGGGCCCGACCCCGACGCCGCCCGGATCAACCGCGCCCGCCGTCGCTCAAGGATCGCTCCGCCGTCACCAGAGCCCCCCTTCCTCGCCGGACTGCCTCCCCTACATCGTCGTCGTCCCCGTCATCCTCCACACGCCCCGCTGCCCTTGACCCTACACATCACCGTGAGCTCCCTCCCTTCCCTCTGTCGTCGGCCATCCACAGCACGCATGCGCAACACCGGGTCGGCCACGCCGTCGCACCCCTGCAGCTCTCGACCGCATCGGCCATGCACCCTGGCGGAATCGCCCGCGTCTCTGCCCCGCATCGCTACTGCACCGCTGCCGCCAGCGCTCGTGCACCGCGTTCGCCGGTGTCCTGCTGCTGTTGCACTGCTCCCCCCACCCGCCGTGCCTGCTCTACATCCCTGCCGGCCACCGCGACCCCCTGCTCGCGTGCCCGCGCGCATTGTTGTGCTCACCGCGCCTGGTCCCCGTGTTGCTGCTCCTCCGCCTGCCTCTCTGCTGCGCCCGCACCAACGCGCCACCGCGGCCTCCTCCCGCTCGCTTGCGCCGCGCGTGCCAGCCCCCGACGCGCGCGCCCCTCGCGTCGCCGCCCCATGCAGCTAGACCGCGCGCCCGTGCCGCCCCGCCCTCGCTCCATCCTGTCCTCGCCGGCCCCGCTACTCGCTCTCCTGCGCCGCCCCTCCCCCTCGCGCCCTGCTCCGGCCGCCAGAGCCAGGCCGCACGCCCGTCCCCTCGCCCACTAGCTGCAGCGCCCGCACGGGCGCCCAACGCCCACTAACCGGTAGCCCGCGTCCGTTAAGGCCCCCAACGCTTATGATAGTGGGGCCCCACCCCCAGAAGATTTATAAAAATAAATAATAATAATATATACCAAATAATTAATTAATTAGGTTAATTAATTAATGTTTAATTAACTAGTGTTAATTAACTAAACAGTAATTAGATAAGTCAATGACATGTGGTACCCACACGTTAGTTTGACCGATCAACACCCTGTTTACTGCTGACGTCATGATGACGTCAGCAAACAGTATTCTGGATAATGGGTAATTAAAATAATTAAATAAATCCTAAAATGATTTAAATCTTTTAAAATTAATATAAAATAAACCGTAGCTCGGATGGAAAAACTTTGTACATGAAAGTTGCTCAGAACGGCGAGACGAATCCGGTTACGCAGCCCGTTCGTCGGCCACACATCCCTAGCATAGCAAGCACGCAACTCTCCCCCTCTAATTCATCTGTCTGAAAACGCAAAACACCGGGGATATTTTCCCGGATGTTTCCCCCCTTCACTGGTATCACCTCCTACTGCGTTAGGGCACACCTAGCACCGTTACTTGTCATGTCATGCATCGATATGCATCTGTTTGCATTGTATTCATTGTTTCTTCCCCCTCTTCTCTCTGGTAGACTACGAGACTGACACCGCTGCTGGTGCCCCAACCGACTACGTTGTTGACGACCCCTACTTGCTAGAGCAACCAGGCAAGCCATCCCTTGATCACCGGATATCGCCTATTCCTTCTCTCTACTGCTTGCATTAGAGTAGTTTAGCATGTTACTGCTTTCCGTTAATACTATTCTGATCCATAGCCTGTCCTTGCTACTACTATTGTTACCTTACCTGCAATCCTAAATGCTTAGTGTAGGATGCTAGTATTCCATCAGTGGCCCTACATTCTTGTGTGTCTGCCATGCTATACTATCGGGTTGTGATCACTTGGGAGGTGATCACGGGTATATACTTATATACATAATATATGATACTTGCGGTGACTAAAGTCGGGTCGGCTCGTAGAGTACCCATGAGTGATTCACGGATTAGGTCTAAAAGGACATTTGTCCCGACGGCCCTCTGAGTGAAACTTTGTGGCGGAGCGACAGCATAGGTGGAGACCACCTAGGAGAGAGGTGGGCCTGGCCCTGGTCGGCGTCCGTGGTTAATTCAATTAACACGCTTAATGAGATCTTGGTATTTGATATCAGTCTGGCCATTGGCCTATATGCACTAACCAACTACGTGGGGACAATTATGGGCACTCGAATGGTATCAGCCAAAGACTTCATGACGTCAGTGACTGAGTGGCGCGCGCCGGATTGGACTGGAACGCCTGCTCTTGTATTAGGGAGGCTAGGTCTGTTTCCGGCCGCCCTCGCAATGTGCAGGTGTGCAATGGGCGATGGGACAAGACCCCTGCGCCATAGGATTTAGACCGGCGTGCTGACCTCTCTATTGTGCCTAGGTAGGGTTGCGACATGTTGATCTTCCGAGGCCGGGCATGACCTAGGAAAGTGTGTCCAGCCAAATAGGATCGAGCGTGTTGGGAAATGTGGTGCGCCCCTGCAGGGAAGTTTATCTATTCGAATAGTTGTGTCCCTCGGTAAAAGGATGACCCGGAGTTGTACCTTAACCTTATGACAACTAGAACCGGATACTTAATAAAACACACCCTTCCAAGTGCTAGATACAACCCGGGATCGCTCTCTAACAGGGCGACGAGGGGAGGATCGCCGGGTAGTATTATGCTATGCGATGATACTTGGTTAACTTACCATCTACTCTCTTCTTCTGCTGCAAGATGGAGGTTGCTAGAAGCGTAGTCTTCGATAGGACTAGCTATCCCCCTCTTATTCTGGCATTCTGCAGTTCAGTCCACATATACTACCCCTTTCATTTGATACCAATGCATATGTAGTGTAGCTCCTTCCTTGCGAGTACTTTGGATGAGTACTCACGGTTGCTTTGCTCCCCCCCTTTTCCCCTTTCGATACCCGATTGTTGTGACCAGACGATGGAGTCCAGGAGCCAGAGGATCCCAAGGATGATTCTACATGGAGTTCGAGTTCGAGGAGTAGTTAGGAGGTCCCAGGCAGGAGGCCTTTCCTTTTCGATCGTTGCTACTTTTGTGCTAGCCTTCTTAAGGCAAACTTGTTTAACTTATGTCTGTACTCAGATATTATTGCTTCCGCTGACTCTTGTGTCTTCGAGCATATGTATTCGAGCCTTCGAGTCCCCTGGCTTGTAATATATAGCTTGTATTATTTTATTTGTGTCTAGAGTTGTGTTGTGATATCTTCCCATGAGTCCCTGATCTTGGTCGTACACATTTGCGTGTATGATTAGTGTACAGTCAAATAGGGGGCGTCACATTATGGTACCCAAGAGGAGCAAATTTCAACCTTGTGGGCTTTTCGGACTCGAACTGGGCAGGAGACAAAGTGGATAGGAAGTCAACTTCCGGAGGATGCCAATTTATTGGTTGCTCTTTGGTGAGTTGGTCTTCTAAGAAGCAAAGTTGTGTGTCTCTCTCGTCCACCGAAGCGGAGTATGTGGCCGTCATTAGTTGTTGTGCTCAACTTCTTTGGATGAGGCAAACTTTAAAGGATTATGGTGTCATTTGTGACAAAGTGCCTCTTTGGTGTGACAATGAAAGTACCATCAAGATTTCTCTCAACCCGGTGCAACACTTCAAGACGAAGCATATTGAGATTCGGTGTCACTTCATCTGGTATCACATTAGACAAGGGGAGATCGAGCTCAACAATGTTAACACTCATGATAACCTTGCAGATATCTTCACGAAGCCCTTGGATGAAGAAAGATTTCGCGAGTTAAGGCATGAGCTAAATATCATTGATTGGAGCAATGTGGCTTGAACCTATGCACACCCCCACTATCTGTGTCAAAACCGACGGATCTCGGGTAGGGGTTCCCGAACTGTGCGTCTAGGTGGCTGGTAACAGGAGGCGGGGGACACGATGTTTACCCAGGTTCGGGCCCTCTTGATGGAGGTAATACCCTACGTCCTGCTTGATTGTTCTTGATAATATGAGTAGTACAAGAGTTGATCTACCACGAGATCAAAGAGGCTAAACCCTAGAAGCTAGCCTATGGTATGATTGTTGTTGTTGGTCCTACGGACTAAACCCTCCGGTTTATATAGACACCGGAGGGGGCTAGGGTTACATAGAGTCGGTTACAAGGAAGGAGATCTACATATCCATACTGCCAAGCTTGCCTTCCATGCCAAGGAGAGTCCCATCCGGACACGGGACGAAGTCTTCAATCTTGTATCTTCATAGTCCAATAGTCCGGCCAAAGGATATAGTCCGGCTGTCCGGATACGCCCTAATCCAGGACTCCCTTAGTAGCCCCCGAACCAGGCTTCAATGACGATGAGTCCGGCGCGCAGATTGTCTTCGGCATTGCAAGGCGGGTTCTTCTTCAAACTCTGAGTACCTGTTAAATAGTGTCCGGCTTCTCGTAAATGTTGCGCTTCTTGGCTTCTGCGTCCAATAATGGCCATCTTCCACGTGTCAAGCGAATGTGAGGAGCCAGGGTGTTTTTACATTTACCACCCCATCTATGTGAATGAATTGTCTATTAAAGAGACAAGGATCCTCAGATCCAAACCTCACCATCCTCCCTCAGCGAGCATTCATCGGAGCGCGCCCAAAAAAATCCATCCCAACATGGCCGGCCAGCACAGCTCCTCCTCTCGCTCCCGCAGCCCCATGCCCGGGAATTGGGAGAAGTGTTCCGTCCCGCATAGACAATTAGTGAAGCTACAGACCCAAGGATTCCTCCCTCCAGCCGTACACAGAGGGGATCAGTATATCAAGTGGGCGGAGCCGAAGTATGGCGCATCACCGGGACCGGATACCCATCCGGTACCCCGAAAAAGACGTCCGAGGACTGGCCTTCGGAGTGGTTTTATATGGAGGATGTTCCTCTCTCGGATCCTATCCGGATTGGTCTTCCTGAGTTTGACAACGCCCCTTTGAAGAAACGCCTAAGCTGGCGCCCACGGAGCCCACAGGAGGAAGATGATAGAGACGTATTTTATCTGATGGGCCGGATAAAGTTGCTGGCCAAATCAGGACTGACCATAACCGAGGTTATGGCAATATGCATTATGCGGGGGGTGCAGCCACTTCAATATCGAGGCCACCCCATGTGGCACTTCAACGGGGAAGATGATGCCACTCTCTACGGGTGCAAGGGACCGGACTCAGTTGCTATTCTAGCAAAAATTCTATCTGATCTGTATAAGGGGGAAGAAGAGGAGTTCCTTCGCATCAAGCCATGGGATGGATTCTCCATGAACAACCCTCGAAGCTAGGTGAGCTTCCGCTCTTTTTTACTTCCATCCTACCCTTGTTTTCGTGATAAATATTTACCTTGCCGTTTCATCACAGGAACTGCGTAAGGCAGTAGGGGAGATCAATAGCCCACCTCCACAACCGAAGGATCCTGAACGGGTCCTCGACCCCGACCTCAAAGAGGATCCGGACATATTCGTGGAGCTGGTTGATAGGATTTTCTATCAGCTAAGCTGTGATGACGCCATGGTGGCCATTATAGCCGACTACCCTGGGATACTCCCAGCCTCGCAGGTAAATGAGCCGGAGTCCCAACCTTTGAAAAGGATTTCCTTTTATGCACTTCACCTACCGTATACAAACAATGTTTTATAGGGAAGGCCCTCGGGACGCCATGCCGAGCCCGCGGTGACTCGCCAACAAGGGGTTTCAAAGTCGGACAGGCTAAAAAGGAAGGCAGTCCGGACGGAGATGCCGGCGTAGAGGTATGATGCAACACCTCACTCCGTGGTTGTCATCTTTAAAAACATAATAACATCCGTGTTTCCTAGAAGGAAGAACACTCGCCTGACAATATCCGGAGAGGTCGCCGATCACGCCTCTACCAGTCGGGCTCCAGGTCCGGACACAGAGGCGGAAGCTAACATGAGGCACACGTCGGATACTCCTTCTACAGAGGATGTGGATAAGATATCCGCTACGAATTCCGAAGTGGAGAGCGCCATGAATCATAGGCGTCGCCGAGCTGTACTCTGTGATGCTTGTTTCTCCCGAAAGGCGTTTGATGCATTCAACTCAGGAGATGCGTACATCCGTGCTGCTCAATATGGTCTAGCCAGAGCCACGGACCAGTATGTAAAGGATGTACGGGTAAGAAAATTTGATGAGTATATATATCAGTAGCCCCTGAGACTTGAAACAGTTGGCACAACTGATTTAAGGATCATTTATTGTGCAGGTTCTTACAGAGAAGAATACTCAACTGTCACAGGAGCTGGAGGAATGCAAGACCCAACTTTGGGCCGCCGTTGCCGCATTGAAGGAACCTGAAAAGTCCCCAGCTGGTAACATTTGTTTCAAAGAATGATAGGTACCATATAGTGTGCGGCATGGCTGCAGATCTAACAATAGATATTGCAGATGACTTCGGAGAGAATCCGGAGGACCAGCATGTCGAACGTCAGCTAAAGGCTGGCGAATGCGTGCTGACTAAGGTCATGTGGGAGAAAAACAATCTCCAAGACGCCAATACCAAGCTGAGTGTGGAACTGAAAGATGTTCGAGCCCAGCTTGCGGACTCCGTGAAGGAGAATAAGCGGCTTCGACGCGGCATTTTCAGTAAGTGCTTGAATGAACCCTTAAAAGAGTATGGCGGAGAAGCCGGCTAACAGAGTTATGTCTGCAGGTATGCTGACGGGTCGTCCCGCAGAGGAGATGCTCGGGTCTGCGGGTGATCTTCTACCCGAGCTCTCACAACTGCACGAACAAGTTCGGCAGGTGATGCAAGGTATTGCCCAGGCCTTGTGTCCATCCGTCTCCCTGCCAGCAGGCATTGGAGAGCTTGCGGAGAAGCTCAAGGGAGCACGGCGACGCTTCCGATTATGGAAGATATCGGCCTGCCGTCAAGGTGCCAGGGAAGCCTGGGCCATGGTGAAGACGCGGTATACCAAGGCTGACCCAAACCACATGGCCGAGGTCGGACCTATGGGGCCCGATGGGAAAGAGATCCCCGTTAGCTTAGTGTATGGGCAAGTAGAATTAGCCGCAAAGTATTCCCAACAGGATTGTAGGCTAGACAGCCTGTTGGATGGTATAGAAGAGGAATTTAGTATTGTGAATCATTTGTCATGGCGGACCTTTTTGCTTCAACCTCGGAACCCGATAGTCCGGAGTGTATCCGAATACCCACTCAGTTATATAAGAACCGGGGTATGCGTGGAAACCAGGCGTAGGGGTCATTAGTGCTTGAACAGACAAGTACCCAACTAGTTATGTTATATTACATGGGTTGTAAGAAACATCTTCCACGGAGAATAGTTCCGTTAAGGGTTCCTTTCCCTGGGTACGCATGCCCTAAAGTGCATGTTCGGACTGCGAGAGGAGACGCAGGCAAAAACATCTGGGGCACATATGGAAAATAAATAAAAATCATCTTTTGTTCACCGACCGAATATTCCCTTAAGAACGCTAGCTTTTGGCTTCACCCAGTCTGAGGTACACATCCAGCTGACCCAGCAGTAACAATCACAGAGGTGCTCCCCTTATGCCCTAGCGGAATTAACGGGAACGTAAGGCATAAATACAAGAGCCAGGAAACCCAGCTTGGCCAAAACTTAAGTCATATCGATGCATATAATGGCGAAGAAAAGGTACATGCGGAAGAATAACACATGTGCGGGGCATGAAGCCCAGATAAATAATTAAGCTTCTGTGTAAGAAGCTCCCAGGTATAATGAGCGCGGTTAGCGCGTCAATAGTGTGCAAGCAAGGCACAAGTTGGCCCTTGAAGGCCTTGAGAAAGAATAAAAGAAAGAAAGAGAGAAAAGACAGATAATGTATATGCAAAAAATGAACAGAGGAAGGACACGAACATAGAGTCCGGCACTAGGCGTAGAATCTTCGGAGCCTGGTTGCGTTCCATGGGTTTGGCTCAAGTCGATTATTCGATGCGTCCCGCAGACGGTACGCTCCACCGGTCAGAACTTGGTCAATAATGAAGGGACCTTCCCATTTGGGCTCGAGCTTGGTCTTTTTCTTCTCCGGCAGACGTAGAACTAGCTCGCCAATGTTATAAGTTTTGGCCTGTTGAGGGAGTCCTGGGTTAGGGGGTCTCCGGATAGCCAGACTATATCGTTTGGCTGGACTGTTAGACTATGAAGATACAAGATTGAAGACTTCGTCTCGTGTCCGGATGGGACTCTACTTGGTGTGGAAGGCAAGCTAGACAATACAGATATGTATATCTCCTCCTTTTTAACCGACCTTTTGTAACCCTAGCCCCCTCCGGTGTCTATATAAACCGGAGGGTTTTAGTCCGTAGGACAACAGACAATCATACCATAGGCTAGCTTCTAGGGTTTAGCCTCTCCGATCTCGTGGTAGATCTACTCTTATACTACCCATATCATCAATATTAATCAAGCAGGACGTAGGGTTTTACCTCCATCAAGAGGGCCTGAACCTGGGTAAAACATCGTGTCCCCTGCCTCCTGTTACCATCCGCCCTAGACACACAGTTCGGGACCCCCTACCCAGATCCGCCGGTTTTGACACCGACATTGGTGCTTTCATTGAGAGTTCCTCTGTGCCGTCACCAGAAGGAAGGATGTCTCGTCTCGTCTTTAAAGACGGTACTACTGTTGGGGGAGCTTTGGTTGTCGGCAGGCAGCAGTCCGGGATAGTCGGCCATAATGGCCACCATGGCATCGTCGCGTCTTAACTGATAGAATTGCCGGCCTATCAGCTCCACGGAGATAACCGAATCTTCTTCAAGTCCGGAGTCGAGGGCCCGGTCAGGGTCCTCTGGTTGTGGAGAAGGGCTGCTGACCTCCTTTATGGCTTTCCATAGTTCCTGCCGCAAAGTGGCAAGGTGAATACTTACGACAAAGAATGCGGGAAAAATGGGAGCAGGGAAATATAACTTACCCAACTTGGAGGATTGTACATGGAGAATCCATCCCGTGGCTTGATGCGGGAGAACTCCTCTTCCTCACCCTTGAACAGTCCGGACAGAATTTTCACTAGAGCGACAGCATTGTCCGGACCCTTACGCCCGTAGTGGGTGGCGTCATCCGCCCCGTTATAACACCAGAAGGGGTGCCCACGATATTGAAGTGGCTGCACTCCCCGCATTATGCAAATCGACATAACTTCGATTATTGTCAATCTTGATTGAGCCAGTGCTTTGATCTGGTTCATCAGATAGAGGACTTCCCTGTTGTCTTCCGCCTGGGGGCTCCGTGGGCGCCAACTTCGGCGCTTCTTCAGAGGAGCATTGTTGAACTCAGGAAGACCCCGCCGAATAGGGTCCGGAAGGGGAACGTCCTCCATATAAAACCATTCTGGAGGCCAGTCTTCGGACGGCTTCTTCGGGGTACCGGACAGGTATCCGGTATCGGCGATGCGCCATATTTCGGCTCCGCCCACTTGATAAAGTGATTCCTTCTGTGTGCGAGGGACGAGGCAAAATAGCCTTTTCCACAGCTCGAAGTGAGCCTCGCAGCCCAGGAACAACTCGCAGAGAGCAACATAGCCAGCGATATGTAGAATGGAGGCAGAGGTGAGATTGTGTAATTGGAGGCCGTAGAACTCCAGGAACCCACGGAGAAATGGATGAATTGGAAATACGAGTCCCCTTAGTAAATAAGGAACAAGGCAAACCCGTTCCCCCATGGAGGGACAGGGAAAGCTCTCCGCTTGCTCCCCGCCATTGTAGGTGGCAAGCCCGGCTCGAACGGGCACCATATACGCTGGAGGGAGAAATCCCTTGGTCTACAGTTCGACTAATCGACTGTGCGGGACTGAACACCTCTCCCAATCACCGGGATTAGGGCTACGGGGGCGGGAGGAGGAGCTGCGGAGGTTGGCCATGCTGGAATGGATTTTTCCGAAACGCGCTCTGATGGATTCTCGCTAGGGGAGGATGGTATGGATCGGATCTAAGAATCCCCATCCCTTTAATAGACAATTTATTTATCTGGCTAGGGGGCGAATGTAAAAACGCCCTGGCGCCTCGTATTCATTCGGCGCGTGGGAGATAGCCTTTATTGGGCATAGAAGCCAAGAGGTCCGAACATTTATGGGACCGGACACTGCCTACAAACACTTGGAAATTGGAGAAGAACCCGACTTGCAATGCCGAAGACAATACTGCGCGCCGGACTCATCATCATTGAAGCCTGGTTCGGGGGCTATTGAGGGAGTCCTGGATTAGGGGGTCTCCAGACAGCCGGACTATATCCTTTGGCCGGACTGTTGGACTATGAAGATACAAGATTGAAGACTTCGTCTCGTGTCTGGATGGGACTCTACTTGGCGTGGAAGGCAAGCTAGACAATATGGATATGTATATCTCCTCCTTTGTAACCGACCTTGTGTAACCCTAGCCCCCTCCGGTGTCTATATAAACCGGAGGGTTTTAGTCCGTAGGACAACAGACAATCATACCATAGGCTAGCTTCTAGGGTTTAGCCTCTCTGATCTCGTGGTAGATCTACTCTTGTACTACCCATATCATCAATATTAATCAAGCAGGACGTAGGGTTTTACCTCCATCAAGAGGGCCTGAAACTGGGTAAAACATCATGTCCCTGCCTCCTGTTACCATCCACCTTAGACGCACAGTTCGGGACCCCCTACCCGAGATCCGCCAGTTTTGACACCGACACCCGTACTTCTCTGCTTTGGTATCTTCGAGCCTATTGCTGATAGAATGTGGAACGGGCTTTTGCCACGTCGCGCTCCTCCTCCAGGGTGTCCAGACTGTCTTGCCGATCGAGCTCGACTTCTCTTTCTTCGTACATGCGCACTCGAGGTGAGTCATGAATTATGTCGGAGGGCAGAACCGCCTCTGCATCGTACACCATAAAGAAGGGTGTGTATCTGGTAGTACAATTCGGCGTGGTCCGCAGCCCCCAGAGTATGGAGTCGAGCTCCTCTACCCAGTGCGTGTTAAACTCCTTTAAGGACCGCACTAATCTGGGTTTGATGCCGCTCATGATGAGACCATTTGCTCGCTCAACTTGGTCGTTAGTTTCTGGGTGATAGACAGAAGCATAATCGAGCTTGATGCCCATGTTGCTGCACCAGAGTTTTACCTCGTCGGCCGTGAAGTTCGTGTCGTTGTCAGTGATGATGCTGTGGGGGACGGCATAATGGTGTACAACCCCGGATATGAAGTCTATCACCGGTCCGGATTCGGCCATTTTAACAGGTTTGGCTTCTATCCATTTGGTGAATTTATCCACCATGACCAGTAAGTATTTTTTTTTCTTATGGGTTCCCCCTTTAAGAGGTCCAACCATGTCGAGCCCCCAAACCGTGAAGGGCCAGGTAATGGGGATTGTTTGGAGGGCGGTGGGTGGCATGTGGCTTTGGTTTGCAAAAAGCTGGCAACCGACGCAGCATTGGACCAAGTCCTGTGCATCTACCTGGGTCATCGGCCAATAAAAACGTGTACGGAAGGCCTTGCTTACAAGGGCCCGGGCTGCGGCGTGGTGGCCATCGAGTCCGACGTGAATTTCTGCCAAAAGCTTCCGCCCTTCCTCTTCGGAGATCCACCTTTGAAGGACTCCGGTAGTGCTTTTTTTATACAGCTCTCCCTCGTGGACCATGTAGGCTTTAGATCGCCGCACTATGCAGTGTGCCTCATTTTGGTCCTTGGGAAGTTCCTGCCTAGTTAGGTAGGCCAGGAATGGTTCTGTCCACGGGGCGATGATGGCCATTATTACGTGGGCTGAAGGTGTTATTTCGGTGGCAGAGCCTCCGTCAGAGTGTTCGGTATCGGGTATTTTGGCCGGGTCCAGACTATTGTTACCGGTGTCCCCTTCCCATACCATGGATGGCTTAAACAACCTTTCCAAAAAGATGTTGGGGGGACCGCATCGCGTTTTGCGCCGATGCGGGCGAGGATATCCACCGCCTAATTGTTTTCCCGAGCCACATGGTGAAATTCGAGCCCCTCGAACCGAGCTGACATCTTTAGGACGACGTTGCGGTAGGCCGCCATTTTCGGATCCTTGGCATCGAAGTCTCCATTTATTTGGGATATTGCGAGGTTCGAATCCCCACGCACCTCCAGGCGTTGAATGCCCATGGAAACTGCCATCCGAAGACCATGTAACAGGGCTTCGTATTCGGCTACGTTGTTGGAGTCTGTATACAGTATCTGGAGTACGTATTGAACTGTATCTCTGGTTGGGGACGTCAGGACGACGCCAGCCCCCAGACCAGCCAGCATTTTGAAGCCGTTGAAGTGCATGATCCAATTGGAGTATGCGCCATACTCTTTAGGGAGTTCGGCTTCCGTCCATTCAGCGACAAAGTCGGCCAATACTTGCGATTTAATGGCTCGCCGGTTTTGTACGTTATGTCGAACGGGAGGAGCTCAATGGCCCATTTGGCAATCCAGCCCGCGGCGTCGCGGTTGTTTATAATATCATTAAGTGGCACTTCCGAGGCTACTGCAATTGAACACTCTTGAAAGTAGTGTCACAGCTTCCCGGATGCCATGAATACCGCATAGGCTATCTTTTGATAATGTGGGTACCGTGATTTGCATGGAGTGAGGACAGTGGATACATAATATACCGGCTTTTGAAGGGGGAATTTATGTCTGTCCTCTTCTCGTTCGACGACGAGCACTACGCTTACAACCTGATGAGTTGTCGCAATGTACAACATCATTGGTTCGCCGATGTTTGGCGCGGCCAGGATTGGGTTGGTTGCCAATATGGATTTTATTTCTTCCAATATGGCTGTGGTAGCGTCCGTCCACTCGAAGTGTTCGGTGCGCCGAAGGAGGCGATAAAGGGGTAATGCCTTTTCTCCTAAGAAGGAGATAAAGCGGCTTAGAGCCGCCACACATCCGGTTAATTTTTGGATTTGTTTGAGGTCCGTTGGGATAGCCAACTGTGATAGAGCTCGGATTTTGGCCGGATTTGCTTCAATTCCTCTACTGAAGACAATGAAGCCCAGGAGCTTTCTGGCTGGTACGCCGAAAATGCATTTTTCTGGATTGAGCTTGATGTCGTATGTTCGGAGGTTGTCGAATGTGAGCCTCAATTCGACTATTAGAGAGTCGACGTGTTTGGTTTTGATGACCACATCATCTACGTATGCCTCTACTATTTTGCCGATCTGTTTCTCCAGACATGTCTGAATCATGGGCTGATATGTTGCGCCGGCGTTTCTGAGCCTAAAAGGCATTGTGTTGAAACAGAAGGGGCCGTATGGTGTGATAAATGCCGTTGCGGCTTGGTCGGACTCTGCCATATTGATTTGGTGGTAGCCGGAGTATGCGTCGAGGAAACACAATGAATCGTGTCCTGCGGTAGAATCGATAATTTGATCGATGCGGGGGAGGGGGAAGGGATCCTTTGGGCAAGCCTTGTTGAGGTCCTTGAAATCGACACATAGGCGCCAGGATTTGTCCTTCTTTGGTACCATCACCAGGTTTGCTAGCCAGTCTGGGTGTTTTATTTCTCTAATGAATCCGGCCTCCAATAACTTGGCTAGTTCCTCTCCCATAGCTTGTCTCTTAGGTTCAGAGAAACGCTGAAGAGTCTGCTTGACCGGCTTGAATCCCTTTAGAATATTAAGGGTGTGCTCGGCCAGCCTGCGTGGGATTCCTGGCATGTCTGAGGGATGCCAGGCAAATATGTCCCAATTCTCGTGCAGGAACTCTCGTAGTGCGGCGTCCACGGCGGGGTTTAACTGTGCCCCGATGGAGGCTGTTTTTGTAGGGTCCGTTGGGTGGACTTGGAATTTGACTATTTCACCCGCTGGTTTAAAAGAGGTGGACTTGGATCTCTTGTCAAGTATCACATCGTCCCTGTCCACTGTGGAGCGTAGCGCAGTTAATTCCTCGGCCGAAAGGGCTTCGGATAATGCCTCGAGGGCCAATGCGGCTGTTTTGTTTTCGGCGCGGAGTGATGTGTCTGGATCACTAGCGAGAGTGATGATTCCGTTGGGCCCGGGCATTTTGAGCTTCATGTACCCATAATGGGTATGGCTTGGAAGATCGTGAACGCCTCACGCCCTAAAAGGGCGTGGTATCCGCTACTGAACGGGGCCACTTGGAATGTAATTTCTTCGAACCTATAGTTCTCCGGTGTGCTGAATACCATATCTAGTGTGATTTTCCCAGCACAGCGTGCTTCCCGACTGGGGATGATTCGTCTGAAGGTTGTGCTACTTTGCTCAATGCGGTTCCAGTCTATTTCCATTTTTTGAAGAGTTTCCTCATAGATGAGGTTTAATCCACTGCCGCCGTCCATGAGTACTTTGGTGAGTCGAACGCCGTCCACAATTGGACTGAGGACCAGTACAGCTGGTGCTCGGGCTATTCGGAATTTAGGTTCGTCACTGGCATTGAAGGTAATAGCCGTGTCACTCCATGGATTTATTGCTGCCACGTGGCAGATTTCGGCAAGGCCGCGGAGTGTTCGCTTGCGCCTATTATTTGATGCGAAGGTCTCAAAGACTGTTAATATCGTATTGTTATCCCCGGGATGGTGCTCTGTGGCATCTCGAATGAGAAGATCCTCACCACTTTTGGCCACCTGCCGGAGTACCCAACATGCTCTAAGGCTGTGTGTTGGTATGGTATCCGTTGTACTATGAATTTTTTAGGGTCCGTTGAGCCATCCCTCCAATACGGTTCCACGCCCTGTAGAGGGTTTTTGCTTCTTTGTAATTAACTCGGGTGTCTTATGATAGTGCACCCTTTTACTTCGGACTGGGTGTATATTCGGAGCCGGTTATCCCGAAATATCGTTTCGGTTTTCCAGGCGCTTTCCATCGCACAGTACTTTCGTACTATGGACGCCAAGTCGGCGAAGCGTGATATGTCACGGGACTTATGGCGTTAAGGATTCCCTTGTCCGTGGAATTATTGCAAAAAAATGAGACTGCGTCTTCCTCGCGACAGTCCTTAACCTTGTTCATCACAAGGAAGAATCTGGCCCAATAATGATGTACTATTTCCTGGGGCTCTTGCCTGATGTGGGAAAGACCGTTTATGTTTGGGTGGGTGGGTGGATTTGAGTCCGAACCCTTACCCGATCTGAGACCCACGGGCCGAGGAGTTTCCAATCTTGGAAGTTCAGGTTCCAGGATGTTGCCCGATAAGTCTGGCCCGCTGCCCGACTCTAGGTTCAGGGCTTGGGTGATGTCCTCCCGTAAATGGGTATCCGGCTCGGAGAGCTCAGGAATCCGGGCATAGTTAGTCCTCAAGATAGAGGAAGAATCGCCGCATTGTTCCTCCACCACCGCAATATGATGGGTGACCGGTGGAGAGTTAATCTCCCTTTGATTGGGTTTAAGCCCAATCCGATCATAGTCTGTAGCGACTCCAAGGCGGCGATGCGATCCAAGAGCTCTTTTAGGGAAGAGAGCTCCATTGGATCCATCTGCTCGGCAAATTCCGAGCCGACGTGGAGGCTGTTTTCGATGACCCGAGAAGTCATCGTCGGTGCAGCAACCGAACGGGCGGTCATGATGAAACTGCCTAGTCGGAGAGTTTGGCCGACAGCCAGGGCTCCCCCGGCGGTAATGTTGTTTTTAACAACGAGACAAGGCATCCTTCCTTACGGTTACGGCACAGTGGAACTCTCAATGAAAGCACCAATGTCGGTGTCAAAACTGGCGGATCTCGGGTAGGGGGTCCTGAACTGTGCGTCTAGGTGGATGGTAACAGGAGGCGGGGGACACGACGTTTACCCAGGTTCGGGCCCTCTTGATGGAGGTAATGCCCTACGTCCTGCTTGATTGTTCTTGATAATATGAGTAGTACAAGAGTTGGTCTACCACGAGATCGAAGAGGCTAAACCCTAGAAGCTAGCCTATGGTATGATTGTTGTTGGTCCTACGGACTAAACCCTCCGGTTTATATAGACACCGGAGGGGGCTAGGGTTACACAGAGTCGGTTACATGGAAGGAGATCAACATATCCGTACTGCCAAGCTTGCCTTCCATGCCAAGGAGAGTCCCATCCGAACATGGGATGAAGTCTTCAATCTTGTATCTTCATAGTCCAACAGTCCGGCCAAAGGATATAGTCCGGCTATCCGGATACCCCCTAATCCAGGACTCCCTCACCCACCATACTCATCGTGATGTCTTGTTTAGGTGTAGGCATGGACATAGGGGGAGTGTTGTTCTCTCAATGAACTCTCCCTCCCCCCCATTATGCATAAATTGATCAACTCTTTCACACTAGCCATTTTTTATGGTGCTTGTGCTTCAAAGACAAGTCTTGATCATGGGCCCAAGGTTAAAATCTTCGCGGTGCCATATAAATTGACTCATACATAGGTGGCCTCGGCCACCGCCCTCCTTTGAAAGGAGGTTGTTCGAGTAACTCCCTTAGGATGTTGTTTGTGCTATGAGTTACTCCAAGTTGCTCTTGGTTTCTTGGTCTTTTTTAGAACTTGGAGTATCTCTTCCTTGTGTTGTTCTTTTGAGTTTCTATCCCAAGCCTTTCCCTATGCTTCAACCCCTAGTCTACATAAGCCAATTGTTCTCTGTTTGGGATGTTCTGTCTCACTGCCGGTGGTACTACCATTGTGAGGGAACGGTACTACTGCTCCAAGCAGTACTACCGTTCTGTCCAGCGGTACTACCGCTTGAGCGGTACTTCTGGGCCTCCTGCCCGGATGTAGTACCGGGGCGGTACTACCGCTACTCCTAGTGGTACTTCCGCTTAGCGGGACGCGGGGGAGTATGTATCGGGCAGGGGAGTTCTAACTCCCCCATACCCATTCACTCTCCCTTCCCATGTCTCTCTCTCTCAGGCGCTGAAGAACAGCCTCGGCCGCCGCTCCGGCTGGCCGATTCCGTGTCGTCTTCAATGATTCCGACCGGTGGAATCGTTCCCCACCACCTCCTCTCACCATGGACCCCGGTATTGCCCTCGTTCGTTGCTCCTATGGTTCTCTCCTTTGAATCTAGGTTTCTAGGGTAATGCATGGTGGTTTCTCGATTTTTGGCTAAATCGGGGCTTGAGTAGGACGTTGAATGACTGCTAGATAGGAGAATTGAAGATTTAGTGGAGCATTTTTGATTTTGTGACCTCCGGTACTAGTGGATTTGGGGGTTCCGTGTGCCCGTTCCCAGAGTGGTACTACCACTCCTACGCAGCGGTACTACCACCCCAGTTCTGCGGTACTACCGCTAGAGGCCATAACTTCCAGAATGCTCCCTAACCCTTCCTTTCTCACCTATGTTTCTTCCTCGCTTATGCATAGTCTGTATTCGTGTTTTCCCTTGCGGTTTTGTGTCACTTCAGGTGGTAGTAGCTCCAAGGTCCATCGCAAGAATGCGAATCCCCCCTCCAAGCATGGTCGCACCTATCATGCCAGAATCATGTATTCCTAAGATGAGGAAGAGATTGTCCCCACACCTCTGCCTGCCTGTCGTCAGTCTGCCAGGAACAAGGGCAAGTCAAATGTCAAGTCAACCGCTACTCGCAAGAAGAAAGAACCGGTCAAGACAGCTGCTGAGTTGAAGCAGAATGAGTATTGGCAATATCGTGAGCAAAATCCCTACCTCATTCCTCAAGATCCTTCTCTTGTTGGCTCACCATTCTGGAATAAGGACCAATCGCTTGTATACCTTGATTAGATCAAGGGAAGGAAGAATACGTTTGTCAAGACCAAGTCAATCGACATGGAACATATGGAAAAGTACCAGGCATACTTTGGAGAAGCTCGTGCCCTCTGTGAATAGCTCAACATTGTGCCCCTCATGACTTTCAACCATGACTTTGATGCAGAGTTGGTTGCTCAGTTCTTTGCAACCATCTAGTATGGCAACAACTCGGAGCGCACATTGATCTGGATGACCAATGGCAGGCAGTTGCGCACCGGTCGGGGTGCGTTTATGGCACTTCTTGGATATCCTGACGAGGGGCTGAGGAAGCCTCTTGGCCTTATGATAGAGGAAAAGGTGTCCCGTATTTCGATGAGATGGTGGCTATCATTTTGGAGGAAGTCGAATTTGACGATCCGACTACGAACGTGCGAGGACGTCGCACCTTAGCAATCGCTAAACCAACTCCGAGAGGTTATTAACCACGCCGGAGCACGATCAACCTGACCATGAAGGTCTGTTTCCTACAGGCAAACGAAGAACAAGCAAGAAACTAAGATTTCAATCAGGATATTGCAATATAAGAGGAAAGCTTTACTGATCAAGGTGGGTTCTGTGACGCCTTTGTCTGGTCATTGAACACAAACGAAGTACGCGAAGTTGCAGCTATGGCGAACTTTAATCTAAACAAAACCCAAAGTCTAAACGACACCCTAAGGGCTATATACATGGAGGAAGAGGGCGGAATTTTGTGACCCTTGGAGGAGGGGTCCGAAACTAACCCTAACTCTTGTTTCCCCACACATACGGACTCTAAAAACAACCTATACTTAAGTATTTCGAAAATACATGGGCCTGGCCCAATAATAAGGTGATGTGGCACTTAGAATAGCCTCTGGACAAAATTTATGAAGTGGCATCTTGTATATTTCGTCCAAGGCTTCATGCACTCCTTATGGTGGCTTAAAAGTCCTGAAATCATCACTTGTAACTCCGTTCTTGTTCCCCTTGCGCATGCCATCATCTCCATGCTTGAGCTTGCTCCAATGTTCATCCCTCTTATCCATGCCAGACCCTTCATTTGTAAGCAAAACAAATGTATCCAATTTAGGCAACATCATATTCTCATGAACATTAGAATCATTACCAAGAAACGAAAGTACCTGATAATTTAATTGGCGTGCGTGAGCTCTAGTAATTGGTCTAATATGTATAGCAGCAGGGGCTGTGGGTGTAATAATGGTATTGCTGTCCTCATCACCTTCGTCCTCACCATGAGGGGGGCCTACTCACAAGGATGAGCTGAAGCCTCATATGATTATCACCAAGACTGAGAAGGGCGTCAAGAAGGAGGTCAAGCCATTCTTTAACTATAACACCCTCGATGCGACTATAGCTCCCACGTGTCGAGGCACGACTTAGAGACATAATCGCATTGAAGGCATATGTCGCAAGTCAGGCAATCATCACAAACATCCCATGTAATATAGATAATAAAAGGGATAACATAGTTGGCTTACACTCGCCACGTCAATCAAGTACATAAATAACATACATCATCCAAACACTCATGGCCCGACTACGGCGCCAAAATAAAAGATAACCCAACATGCGACACGGTCCCGATCACCCCCAACTGGCCACCACTACTGATCATCAGGAAAGGAAACATAATAACGTTGAGAGTCCTCGTCGAACTCCCACTTGAGCTCAAGCGCGTCACCTGGAGCGGAATCAGCAGGCCCTGCATCTGGTGTAATAGTAATCTGTGAGCCACAGGGACTCAGCAATCTCGCACCCTCGCGATCAAGACTATTTAAGCTTATAGGTAAGGCAAGGTAAATATAAGTGGAGCTGCAGCAAGCGACTAGCATATATGGTGGCTAACTTATTCGCAAAAGAGAGCGAGAAGAGGAGGCAAAGCGCGAGCGAGAAACTAGAGAGCAACCTGCGCAAGCATTACTCCAACACCGTGTCCACTTCCCGGACTCCGCCGAGAAGAGGCCATCACGGTAACACACTCAGTTGATTCATTTTAATTAAGTTAAGGTTCAAGTTATCTACAACCGAACATTAACAAATTCCCATCTGCCCCTAACCGCGGGCACGGCTTTCGAAAGTTCAAATCCCTGCAGGGGAGTCCCAACTTAGCCCATGACAAGCTCTCACGGTCAACGAAGGAATAGACCTCCTCCCGAGACGTTCCGATCAGACTCGGTATCTCGGTTCTTCAAGACACTTCAACAGGTTAAAACAAGACCAGCAACACCGCCCGAATGTGCCGACAAATCCCGATAGGAGCTGCACATATCTCTTTCTCAGGGCACACTCAGATTGTCTTAGGTACGGGTAGGCAAGCCCAGAGTTGCCCCTGGTGGCCACCGGCAGCTGACAGGTGGACCAACACTCAGAGGAGCACTGGCCCGGAGGGGTTTAAATAAGATGACCCTCGGGCTTCGGAAACCCAAGGGAAAAAGAGGCTAGGTGGCAAATGGTAAAACCAAGGTTGGGCATTGCTGGAAAAGCTTTAATCAAGGCGAACTATCAAGGGGTTCCCATTATAACCCAACCGCGTAAGGAACGCAAAATCCGGGAACATAACACCGATATGACAGAAACTAGGGGGCAAGAGTGGAACAAAACACTAGGCGAGAGGCCGAGCCTTCCACCCTTTACCAAGTATATATATGCATTAAGATAACATAGCAATATAATGATATCCCAACAAGTAAATAAATGTTCCAACAAGGAACGGTCTCCAATCTTCACCTGCAACTAGCAACGCTATAAGAGGGGCTGAGCAAAGCGGTAACATAGCCAATCAACGGTTTGCTAGGACATGGTGGGTTAGAGGTTTGACATGGCAATTTGGGAGGCTTGAAAGCAAGTGGTAGGCATCATAGCATTGGCATAGCAAAAGAGCGAGCAAACTAGCATAGCAAAGATAGTAGTGATTTCGAGGGTATGATCATCTTGCCTGCAAAGTTGTCAGAGTTGACTAGATCCTCGAAAGCAAACTCAATGGGCTCCTCGTTAGCGGACTCGTCTTCTGGCTCTAACCAAACAAGACAAACAAGCAACAAGGACACAATCAACCACGTGCAAGGATCAAACAATATGATGCAAGGATGGTATGCTATGCGGGATGCGATGCGGGATGCATATGCAAGATGTGACAGGAAATGCAAGATCCTGGCCTCAACTTGGAAATCCAAGTGTGCCACTGGAAAGATGAGATGAAATCGCTTGAAAATGATATAAAGATCACCGGAATCGGAGTTATGGTTTGGAAATGGCAAGCGATTCAATTATGACACCGGTCTGCGATTTACAGCAAGTGGTCATCTAGATGCAATGAGATGAACATGATACAGCACCCAAACATGACAACAAAATACATGGCAGGGATGCTTCAAGATGCTTAACAAAAGTCTAGCACTGAGCTACGGCCAATTCATCCATTAACAGGTTCAAACAAGCATGGCAAAAATGCATATGGCAAACAGATCTCAGACTTAGTGAAATTAACACTTGTCTGGAATTTTAGATCAGGTAGCCCTCTTTGGAGCAACAAAACTACATGCTACAGGACCTGAACATGACAAAGTAAAATATGGCATGGAGCTACTCAAAAATCTTAACAAAAGTCCCTTAGTGACCTTGAGCCAAAAGGGATCAGAAAATATAATAACAAGCATGTGAACATAGCAAAAACATAATCAGTTCTCCGACTTAGTGAAAACTGGCTTGCTGAAAACAGATATCAAGTAGGCATGTTTACGAGCTCGATGCACTCACTACGGAGCAAGTCATGACAAACTAAGCATACACCCATCAAAAATACACAGAATACAAGCTAGACATGGCATGAAACAATAGCATAGCATGCACGGATCAACTACAACATCATCGGCAAAATTGCAAACAAGTTGACAATCTGCCCAGATTCACAAAGTAGCAAAAGTAGAGCTCGATTGACTCAAGCTAGGGTGCTCCATAATTGCAAACAAAGACATGGATGGATAGAGCACTACAAGATTAACAAAACATCCTTAATGATCATCCTCAAAAGAGGCACGGATCACTAGGAAACAACATGAACATATGGCCATATGAAAAAAAATAGATCAAGGACTTAGTGGAATTGCTAAGTCCCTGAAATCAGCACTACCAAGTGCCTCACTTTGCAAGCTTGCACTAGTCACCACACACATCACAAAAATACATGGGTTGCACCTTTGGAAAGATGGCAAAACCCTTAACAAAACATATGTAGAGCTCATGGGCATATCATACACACAATAATCATGGCAAAAATGACAAATATGCAAATGGAGTAGCAGATCTGACAAATATCTCAAGTAGCCCTCTTCTAACAGCATTTCGGGCATCAAGATGAACTCAAATGAAAATGATGCAATGGAATGAAATTATGTACTCTCTGACATGAACATTTTGATATGCTATATGCCCAAAACGGAGCTACGGATGAGGAGATACGACACAATGAACAGGAGCACATGAACTGCAGACTTAGGGAAAATTGAGAGGTCAACCCCTAGGGTTTCAGATCCAGATCGGATCTCGCCGGGGCACGGATGCCGAGGTTCGCCGGCCGGACTTGACGGGCTCACCGGCGAGGACTTGGAGCGCGCCGGGACGTCGTGGACGTCGAGGAGGAGGGAGGAGGACGACCGGGCGGTGGTGACGATGACGGTGGCCGGCGTTGGCGGCGTTCGCCGCGGCGGAACGCCGGCCGGATCTCGCGCTGACGAGGAGGTGTGGCACCGGCGAATGGCGGAAGCGGCGGCCGGAGCCGAGGAGGGAGGCGGCACGGTGCGGGGACTCCGGGCGCGGGCGGCGACGCGCCTTCGGGACGGGAAGGGCCCCGCCTGGGCTTTGCGGGCCGGAGCGCGGGTGGCGGCGCGGGGATGTGGGCGCGGCGCGCGGGTGAATGGGCGGCTGCCACGTGGCACGGACACGGCGGCGGACACGTCCGCCGGTGGAAATTTTGTCCGGCGGCTCGCGAGGTGTGGATCTAGGGTTAGGGGAAGGGGAGACCCGGGATTTTTCGAGGAGGGCCTATTTATAGGCATAAAGGGAGCTAGGAGAGTCCAAATGAGGTGCGGTTTTCGGCCACGCGATCGTGATCGAACGCTCTAGATGATGGAGCAGGCTTAGGTGGGTTTTGGGCCAAATTGGAGGGGTGTTGGGCTGCAACACACACGAGGCCTTTTCGGTCCCTCGGTTAACCGTTGGAGTATCAAACGAAGTCCAAATGATACGAAACTTGATAGGCGGTCTACCGGTAGTAAACCAAGGCCACTTGGCAAGTCTCGGTCCAATACGGAAATGTTTAATCCCCACACATGAAAGAAAGGTAGAAATGACCACCGGAGGAGAAACGAAGCGCCGGAATGCAAAACGGACAACGGGGAAAATGCTCGAATGCATGAGATGAACACGTATGCAAATGCAATGCACATGATGACATGATATGAGACGCATGACAACGAAAACAACACACGGAGACAAAGACCCGAACCCAAGAAAATAAAATAACTTAACACCGAAAACGGCAAGAGTTGGAGTACAAATAGGGAAAGTTACATCCGGGGTGTTACATTAACATTATGCATCGCATCTTGCAGCAAACTCTCTTTCCTTGCATTGGCAACTTGGACATGGTGCGTGGCCATCTTGTGGATATGCTCCTGTTGTGCCACTCTGAGAAGGGCACGGATGCCGTCTTAGATGTCTCTCGCGTCATGTGGAAGGAGCTAGTGAGTTCTACCTACGGAGATCACTGACCAATTTATGCTCCTTTCATCTTCAAGATGATTTAGACTACCTGGAGCTCCACTTTCCCTGGTGTGCCTCTTGAGACCGGACCCTTGACTCCTCATGACGTTCTCAACTTGCGTCAGAAGGAGCTGTGGACCTCTACTACACGTCCTAAGGCAGCTGTGTCTTCTACTTCTAGAGAGGATCAAGGTGATGATGGTGGTCCTGCTCCCGGCACAGAGCATTCTTCTGGCCAGTCGGGTTGGGCAGCCAAGCTCAAGCATAAGGTGAAGAAGCTCTTCAGCCTTCAGACCGATGTTCAGCACAAGATGTACTTGGCACATGTGGATGCCAAGAAGGCTCGTCAAGAGAGGAAGGCGATCATGAGGAAGCTTGAGATCCCGGTTCAGGATGGCTCTGAGGACCGTATCACTCCGAAGGACAAGTGGATCTCTTCGTACTCTCACTAGACGGACTCGGATGAGTCCAATGCTGCTACTTCTGCTCCAGCTCAGGATCAGGAGTTCGAGGAGGAGTTCGATGGGTCTGCGGAGGAGTCTGCTGATGGGTCTGATTTTGAGGAGGAGTCTGACGAATCCATGGGCGGAGACTAGTGCCATCTGGAGTTGCGTTAGGTCACTCTCTGCCCCTTTTGGTGTCTCGATGCCAAAGGGGGGAGGTTTAGGACTGGGTATTTGTCTTTCTGCAAGGTTTTGTTGAGTCACAAGCTTGGTTCTTGTTGCTTCTATGTTTCTTCTTGTGAACTCTTTTCCTTCATTTTCTTTGGTTTGTTGTGAGACTCTATCATATGGTGTAAGACATATGCTACCCTGGTTAATCTTATTATGTCTCTATGTGCGTAAATGTTTGATCTTGTGTTTTATTAATTTCCTTGCTTAAATATCCCTTATATCATTGCAAGGATTGCCCGGTCTATAAAATATAGGGGGAGTGTTAATCCAAGTATGTGTGTTGTGCAGTCCAAACCACATCTATTGAATGCACATATCTAGGGGGAGCATGTCTATATTTTATAGATTCTTGGGTTTGCTTATGCTCTTTATATATCTCCTTGTGCAAATCCCGTATTGTCATCAATCCACCAAAAGGGGGAGATTGTAAGGGCACATTTCTCCCTAAGTAGTTTTGGTGATTGATGACAATGCATTTGCGGATTAATCATGTGCATTGAGCATTTCAGATATCTCTTGGCTAGGCACTAGACGATTCGACGCCCCTCGGAGCCTTTCAAAGACGGCGGTTTTTCTATGTTTCTTTTCGGTGGATTTGAGTCGTAGGAAAGCCGTACTATTAAGAGAGGGTTCGCTTTGGAAAGGTATGGGTGGAATCAATACGTACACAGTCCCATATGCACCCACTGCCTCCTTCCCATCACCAGAGCCTTTCCTATGTTTCCTGTGGTGTTTTCAGCATCTTGCTAGCGGTAGTACCGCCCGTGCCTACGGTGGTACCACTTATGCGTAGTACCGATGGTACTTCCATGGTACTACCGCTTAGGGATTCCCCCAAGCCTGCAACTTTCGGTTGCCTATTTGTCACTCACGATAGTAAGGCGGTAGTACTGCTTCGGCGGTACTACAGCCCATACTACCGCCTCCACTACCACTTGCGGGGTGTTCTCGTGTGCAAGGTTCTGTTCTCGCTTTGCGTCAAGCGGAAGTAGAGCGGCACTAGGACGGCAGTACCGCTTGGCATGGTACTGCCGCCCCTGGCACCCTCTACTATCGCTGCCTCTCCAGGACTAAGACTCGAAGCGGTAGTACTGCTCGGGTCAGCGGTAGTACCGCTCCAGCGGCACTACCGTAGCTACACTATGTGTAGTCTTAGGCTTGTGCGGAGTTGTACTGCCTAAGCGGTAGTACCGCTTAGCTGTGGACTAGGCAAAAAATGGTTGGATTTTTGCTCCCCTATATAAAGGGGGGTCTTCTTCCTTCTTAGGTTGACCTCTTCCCTTCCAAGCTCCATTGTTGCTCAAAGCTCCATTTTCACCCGATCTCTCTCCCTAGCCAATCAAACTTGTTGATTCTCTAGGGATTGGTTGAGAAGGCCCCGATCTACACTTCCACCAAGAGAAATTTGATCCCCCCCACTAATCCCTTGCGGATCTTGTTACTCTTGGGTGTTTGAGCACCCTAGACAGTTGAGGTCACCGTGGAGCCATATTCCATTGTGGTGAAGCTTCGTGGTGTCGTTGGGAGCCTCCAATTAAGTTGTGGAGATTGCCCCAACCTTGTTTGTAAAGGTTCGGTCGCCACCTCCAAGGGCACCAATAGTGGAATCACCACATCTCGTATTGTGTGAGGGCGTCAGGAGAATACGGTGGCCCTAGTGGCTTCTTGGGGAGCATTGTGCCTCCACACCGCTCCAACGGAGACGTACTTCCTATCAAAGGGAAGGAACTTCGGTAACACATCCTCGTCGCCACCGGTTCTACTCTTGGTTATCTCTTACCTTTACTTGTGCAAGCTTATTGTGTTGTATCCCTTGCTTGCGTGTGTGCTTGTTGTTGTTGCATCATATAGGTTGCTCACCTAGTTGCATATCTAGACAACCTACTTTGATGCAAAGTTTAAATTGGTAAAAAAAGCTAAAAATTGTTAGTTGTCTACTCACCCCCCCCCCTCTAGTCAACTATATCGATCCTTTCAGCCGCAATCATGATCGTTGAAGCCTTGAATCCATTCGAAGTGACACCAGAACTTGTCATCACGCAGACACGGTGAGAAACCCTAACATCACGTCCTCACCACCCTAAGGAGTCGACAGGACTCTGTCGACTCTGTCCAGACAGACGAACTTTAGAAGGATAGAAGCCCGGAAGACCAACTCAAAGAAGAAGCGTTGTGAACCGTCTGAACACCGTCCATGTGAGGACTAAAAAACCCATACCTAAATGGCTAGCAGGAGCCGAGTGTCGGTGTCAAAACTGGCGGATCTCGGGCAGGGGGTCCCGAACTGTGCGTCTAAGGCGGATGGTAATAGGAGGCAAGGGACACGATGTTTACCCAGGTTCGGGCCCTCTTGATGGAGGTAATACCCTACGCCCTGCTTGATTGTTCTTGATGATATGAGTATTACAAGAGTTGATCTACCACGAGATCGTAGAGGCTAAACCCTAGAAGCTAGCCTATGGTATGATTATCTGTTGTCCTACAGGCTAAACCCTCCGGTTTATATAGACACCAGAGGGGGCTAGGGTTACACAAAATCGGTTACAAGGGAGGAGATCTACATATCCGTATTGCCAAGCTTGCCTTCCACGCCAAGGAAAGTCCCATCCGAACATGGGACGAAGTCTTCAATCTTGTATCTTCATAGTCCAACAGTCCGGCCAAAGGATATAGTCCGGCTGTCCAGAGATCCCCTAATCCAGGACTCCCTCAGTAGCCCCTGAACCAGGCTTCAATGACGATGAGTCCGGCGCGCAGTTTTGTCTTCGGCATTGCAAGGCGGGTTCCTCCTCCGAATACTCCATAGAAGATTTTGAACACCAGAATAGTGTCTGGCTCTGCAAAACAAGTTCCACATACTACCATAGAGAGAATAATATTTCCACAAATCCAATCTGCTGACGCGTTTTGACAGCATGACGTTACGTCATGGCCCAGTCGTTATCTGAACCGTTTTTCTAGTACTGCACATATTGTGAGGCGGTTTTCTCGACACGTCTTGTCGAAGCAGAGATCGTGTCCCCCTTATAAGGGATTCTCATCAATATGGACGTGGGTAACCCACTCGTGCCCATCGGTTATGACTCCTCGATTTTAGGCAAGTCCAAAATGGCCGCGAGGAGGATGCTTGATATTCAGCCTCTTTATAAAGAGGCCAAGGCCTGTCCTTTCTTCCTCTCGTGCTCAATCGAATCCTTCCCACGCCTCGAGTTCCAACACCCAAGGCTCAGGTCAGGCGCTTCAGACCTTCAACCATGTCCGGATCCAACCTCCAAGGTCAGTGGATGCCTTCCTCTGTCACAGAGGAGGACATCAAGAAGCTGAGAGAGGCCAGGTATCTGACCGCCGAAATCTTGCATAGGCTGCCCGCCCAAGGGCAGGTCATCCCCACTCCCGAATCCAATGAGAGTGTTGTGTTCGTCTCTCACTTCCTCTGAGGGCTAGGCCTCGCTCTGGACCCCTTTGTTAGGGGGCTCATGTTCTATTATGGGCTGGATTTCCATGATCTGGCCCCGAATTCCCTCCTTCACATCTCGTCGTTCATCATCGTATGTGAGGCCTTCCTCCGCATTACCCCTCACTTCGGCATGTGGCTCAAGACCTTCATTGTGAAGCTGAAGATGATCGAGGGGCGGCACGCAGAGTGCGGAGGTGCTGTAATAAGCAAAAGCGCTAATGCTCCATGGCCAGAGGGTTCCTTCCCAGAGGTGTCCAGTTTGTGGCAGCGGGAGTGGTTCTATATAACCGCTCCCCAAAGTACCAAGTGGATAGCCACCCCTGCCTTTCGCTCAGTCCCCCCACCACAACTGACGTCATGGATCAGCGAGGGGCTAAACTGGGGTCCAGTAAAGGATGTGCCGATATCGCAGAGTCGCATCCGAGATCTCTTTGAGTGAGATGTCAGCCTGGTCATGGTAATGAAAGTTATGCTAGTTCGTCGAGTCCAGCCCTGCAAACGTCGAGCCCTCCGTGTGTGGGAATTCAACCCAGAAGGACCGCGGACTATTCAGCACTTCCTCGGCATGACGCTCGAGGAGATGTACAAACTGTTCTTCGGACCCCAAATAGAGCGTCCGGACACCACCGAGGATGCGGGTTTGAGCTACAACCGCCATGATACCCAAGTAAGTAATCCTACGGCCAAACACGCTGTCCTTTTATTTATCATGACATCATTCTGAAAAGTTGCTCTTTG
This sequence comes from Triticum aestivum, assembly GCF_018294505.1. Classification (NCBI taxonomy): domain Eukaryota; kingdom Viridiplantae; phylum Streptophyta; class Magnoliopsida; order Poales; family Poaceae; genus Triticum; species Triticum aestivum. The sequence continues at coordinate 477,064,954 of NC_057806.1, forward strand.
ACCAGGACTGGATAACAAAGGCGAAGATGATCAGGTGTTCGCCCCCCCCCCCCTTCCCGAGGGCTTGGCCAATCCAGTACTAGACAGAATGCTAGAGCCGACGCCTTATCAGGTGCCCTCGAAGGAAGATAAAGGGGAATAAAGAGGCTGAAAGTGAGCCTCACTCGCTGCTTGTCCAAACCGGGGGAATGAGCACCTCCGCGAAGGTGGATAACCAGGGAGAAGAATCTGACATTCCCTCTCCCCGAGGAAGGAAGAGGACCACCTCTGAAGATCCAGAAACAAAGGTTTCCAAACGGGGGAAGAAATCTTTGCCAGAGGGTCCTGCCTTGGGAGGTACTCTTGCCGCACAGTGTCCGCAAGGGAATCAGCCCTCTACCGAGCTGTAAGTAATCAAAAAAGTACTTAGTAGTGAAAATATCCTACCTTACTTCTGAAGACAATATCCGAAGCTTATATCTTGTAGTTCGGATTGTAGCCCTTCTCGACAGAGTTCGTCTTCATGGGATCTTCTTCCGGAGATGATGGAGAGCGAAACACCTCCCCCTGCCACCCCGCCTCATGAGGCGGGCGACCCTGAAGTGTCGTCACAGAGGGTTTCTCCTGATCCGTCAAGGCTAGAGGGTAATCCCTTGGCCACCCGGAGTCCTCAGTATTCGGCTCCTAAAGAGAGCAACAGAAAGAGTCCGGAACCGTACAGTATGCGGTCGGACGCACTAAAGGATATTCTGGAGCAAGTTGCCATCTCAGAAGCGCATCGTACGCTAATGGGTACGGTAATTGAAAGGATTTCATCCACTGAAAGCGGATTGCATGAAGCTTTTATGAGTCTGCTGCGAGGCTTTGAGGTACGTGAAATAGTGTATGTTTTGATAGTACCGCACACGTTAGGTGTGCCCTATGCAGATAGTAGCCCCTGAGACTCTAGTTGGCGTCGAAAATGGTGGCAAACAGAGGATCATAGTCCCAGGTAATAACCAGACCGCCTTTATGTGCAGGTGGCTGAAGCTCCGGTGGCCAACCGGACTGATGGGTTTGCCGAGCTAAAGCGGCAACTTGATGCGGCAGATGCTGACATCGTGCTTGTCAACAAGCGGCTTGACGAGGCACGGGGTAAGTGATTCTCCGGTGATCAACACATAGTAAGAGGAGTAGGATGCCGGTATCTTTAATATGTTGTGACTGCAGATGGAGCTGCCACCGTGGAGTCCCTTCGAGCGGAGATTGCCCGAGCCAAGGAACAAGCAAGGAATAGCGATGCGGCCACCCTAAAGGCGGTCGAAGAGCTGAGGGCCGAACAGGCCACGCATCGCCAGAGCAAGGAAAGGATAGTCAAGATGGCCGTTGAGTTGAAGTATGCCGCTGACCGTTACCAGCTTCTTGAAAAAGAAAGCCGAGCGAAGGCGATAGACCTGGAGAAGGCCATGGTAGCAGCCAAGGAAGCCCGCTCCAAAATCAGAGCGGCGAAGGAGGAGCTGCGTCAAGCTGTGGATATTGTGGTTGGGAAGCCCTTCTTGTTGCGGACTAAGTTCGGAGATCCAAAGTATGCTCCTCTTGATCAACTATGGAGTTCTGCGGACACCTACGTGGATTTGGCAGCAAGTGCTGCTGATGTGGCCGAATACATCAAGGATCAAAAAGTTCGTGAAGTGGAAAAGTTGTTCTGGTCACAATTCCATGCTCCAGTGCGTCTGATGCTGTTGAATGAGCGAATGGCTGAATAGGCCGAGCTCCATAGGTTGTCCGGACTTGCCATGAGGTCTGTTGTGGATCACCTATGGCCGGGAGGGCCAAGGCCGAATAGTTACTTTAGTTTAGTGCAACAATTCCTTAGTGTTGTGCCGCACATCGATGCTATGAAGAGGTCGGCGTGCATAGAGGGTGCGCGGATGGCCTTTGCCCGTGTCAAGACATACTGGGCAGAGATGGAGGCCACCACTGTTGCAACACAGGGTTTAGCCGTGGGCCGAGTGGCTGCCGAGCACTACTTTGAATAAGTCCTTGAAGGCGCTCGTTCGATAGAGGCTCAGTGCTCGAAGAATATTATGTTCTAGTGACATGTATTCCCATTGTAAAAACAATGTTTTATTGAATTGTAAAGGATGTGTTTATACTTTTACCTGAAAGTATTATGATGCCTCCTATGCAACCGTTTATGTATATATGTATATAACCTGAAAGTTTGCAGTCGTCGGCTTCCGCCCTCACGCATATAATGCGGGGGTGTTCGCAAAAAAGGTGTATTCACACTTGATCCAACGTCTTGGTCCATGAAGGAGGTGGTAGCGCAGCGAACGAGGCAATCGGACTATATTGCTTTAACACTTTCACTTAGCCATAGGAGTTTGATGGTGGGGCTACTATATAGCCCCTAGTACTTCTGCGCTCGTCCGAATACGGGGCGCGTACGTACATGACCGGGAAACGACCCTTCATTAATGCGGAGGAATCCTGAAGATTCTGTTGAGTCATCGAGTGGTTGACTAGTCTCGCGCTACATCATGACAGTCAGTTTTTGGCTTTCTCTACTGAGGTGCTCATCCAGATGAACCAGGGCACAATCGCAATAGTTCTCCCAGTGCTACCTTAGCCGATATAGCGGAACGTAAGGTACCAAAACATGGGAGCCGAGCAAACCCAACATTTGACCAAAGACATGATTCGGAGCTGATGCATATAGGGCCAAACTCGCGACGCCGAACACTCCCTAAGGTATTCGGTCTTTATAACATATGTCTGGCTAAACAATGCCCTTAATAATAAACCCCGAGTGTCCAGGTACGTGCAATATCCTGACGTGGCCACATGCCAATAACATCAGCATCCTTCTCGGTTGTATGGAGTATCCAGAGGATGTAAGCAACAAGAGACAGTAAAAAAGGTTTATGCAGGGTCTTAATCTGAAAAGAAACCTTTGAGCGGGTCCCTGCTAGACGTCTGCGCCTGTGTCTCCGTTGTGCCGTGTCCTGGATGGGTGTAGCACGATTGTCATCTGTAAAAGAGAAGAACTTAGGTGAAAGTTGTCGTGCCAGAAAATTGGTTATGAAAATTCAAGATAAGTCAAGTTTGAACCGGACTAGCCCTGATTACACACGGGAAGCCCCTGGTGCCGTCTATGAGGGTTTGACCATCAAACCAATCTCATGTGTATGTGGTGATGCACCGAACTTGTCTAACCATGTCCGTGGTCTTGACGACCTGTCATTTTTTCTAGTTGGTGAGGCCGTCTAGTGTTCGGCTGTTAAAGCCGCCGCACATTCTTCCGCGCATAGAGAACGCTCAGTGTTTCCACTAACTGTGATGGTGTTCCATGGACCGGGCATCTTGATCTTGAGAGAAGCATAATGCGGTATTGCATTAAAACGAGCAAAAGCCACTCTTTCGAGTAGTGCTTGATAGCCACTTCGGAATGGGGCGATGTAGAAAGTTAACCTTTCGCTTCGAAAGTTGTCGGGAGAGCCGAATACAACCTCTAGTAATAGAGAGCCTGTACAGCGGGCCTCTGGGCCTGGTATTACTCCCTTGAAGGCAGTATTACTGTGGCTTATTTGTATCAGGTCTATCCCCATTTTACGGACTGTGTCCTGATATATCAGATTTAGACTACTGCCGTCGTCCATGAGGACTCGTGTGAGATGGTATCCATGTATTATTGGGTCTAACACCAGGGCAGCCAATCCTCCGTGTCGGATGCTTGTCGTGTGGTCCCCGCGATTGAAAGTGATCGGGTAGGCCAACCACGGGTTGGACCTAGGGGTGACGGGATCTATGGCCCGTGTGTCTCGGAGTGCATGTTTGCTTCTCCTCTTCGTCACATGGATCATGTTTACTGGTTTAACCTCTGGTGGGAATTTTTTCTGTCCTCCAGTGCTTTGCTGGTGAGGTTCACCCTCATCTTCGCTTGGTGTCTCCCCCCTTGTGTTTGGCTTTTAGCTTACCGGCTTGTTGGAACACCCAGCATTCTCTATGGGTGTGATTTGCAGGTTTATGGGAGGGTGCCATGAATCTGACATAGTTTGTCAATAATCCTATTTAGGCCAGACGGTCCCTCTCTGCTGCCTTTGAAAGGCTTTTTCCGCTGACCAGGTCGAGAGCCCCTGAATCCGGCGTTTACCGCCGTATTAGGGCTATCTTCTTTATTTCGATGCTTGTTTTTATTGCGTCGTGGTTTTCCATTGCCATCCCTGACTTTGGATGTGCTTGGGTCGCTGGTGCTACTGCTTGGGTCGCTGGTGCTACTGCGGGCTAACCAGCTATCTTCGCCCGCACAAAAGCGGGTCATGAGGCTTGTCAGGGTTGTCGTTGTTCTCAGTTTTTCTTGGCTGAGGTGTCTGGCGAGCCATTCATCTCGGACGCTGTGTTTTAAAGCTGCTAAGGCTTCGGCGTCCGGACAGTCGACGATTTGGTTCTTCTTAGTGAGAAACCTGTTCCAAAGCTTTCGGCTGACTCTCCGGGCTGTTGAATTATATGACTTAAATCGTCTGCATCCGGAGGTCGGACATAGGTCCCTTGAAAATTAGCCCGAAAAGCGTCCTTGAGCTCCTCCAAACTTCCAATTGAGTTTTCGGGGAGACTTTTTAGCCAGTGTCGAGCTGGTCCTTTAAGCTTGAGGGGCAAGTATTTAATGGCATGGAGATCGTCTCCGCGAGCCATATGGATATGGAGGATAAAGTCCTCAATCTAGACACCAGGGTCTGTGGTCCCGTCGTACTCCTCTATGTTCACTGGTTTGAATCCTTCTGGGAATTCGTGGTCCAGCACCTCATTGGTGAAACATAAGGGGTATGCGGCACCCCTGTATTTGGATGTACCATGGCGTTCTGATGGTTGTAGTATTCAGTTTTGATTTTGTGCCGGAGCGCGTTTCCTGGATCCATAGATGGATCTGGTCGTACCGGATTTTTGGCGCAAGTCCTCACGTAGATTGTGTGTTGACTTATGTGTGACCTTGTTAGTCACTCTATCGCGGTCACAAGGTGGTTGATCCGGCCGGTTGGCCGTTTCATTCTTCGGCTATGTGGGCTCTAAGGCCTCATCGTCAAATTCAAGTAGTGGCTTGCGCTTTGGATAGCTCTTTGTGTGGTAACTTCCACCATACTGTTCTTCGTTATCGAGCAATTTGTTCCACCTGCTATTGAGCGTATTTTGTGCGGCCTTAAGCCTTTGCTTCTGCTTCTTCAGACTCCTCGCTGTGGCAATAAGCCTTCTGCGTAGGTTCTCTTGCTCCAAGTGTGTTTCCGGGATGATGTGTGCATCTTCGTTCGGACTGTTTTCCTCCCCAGAGGGGGTTTGATGAGGTTTATCCTCGATGTCACCATGTTCGTACGTCGGATCCGTACTATGTTCGCCGCTTGCAGCTTCGTCATGCTCTGCCGCCGGGGCGATGTGGTCTTCGTTTCCTCTGGAGTCGACTGGAGTGTTATTTTCTCTTGCGTTGTTATCGTTGTTTTTGCTATGGCGGGACTTAGAGCAGCGCCGCTGATGTTGGCGCTTGGGTTGCTTCTTGGAGGGGCCGTCCTCCGCTGTCTCTTCGCCATTGCCTTCTTTGGGTGTATCCACCATGTATATTTCATGTGATGAGGTGGCGGTCCAGCGCCCTGTGGGCGGTGGTTCCTATTCGTCTCCTGCATCGTCGTCCATACAGTCGATGTCTTCGGAGTCGAAGTTGAGCATATCGGTTAAATCGTCGATAGTGGCTACTAAGTGGGTGGTGGGTGGGCAGCGAATTTCTTCGTCGTCCGCATCCCATTCTAGCCGGACATAGTTCGGCCAAGGTTCTCCTGACAAGGAGAGAGACCTTAATGAATTTAGCACATCGCCGAAAGGCGAGTGCTGGAAGATATCCGCGGAGGTGAACTCCATGATCGGCGCCCAGTCGGATTCGATGGGCACGGATGCAAGTGGCTCAGAGTCCGTGGCTGGAGATGAATCCAGTGGTTCGGCAACACGGCTCTCGTAAGGGGTGAAGTCAGTATCTGGCTCTATCGCCACTGAGATGCGGCTTCCATGGCAGGGTCTATCCCTCCGCTCTCGGATGGTGCGATTTGCTCCGGATTGACGGCCGGGGTAGCTGCAGATGTGATCTCCTGAATATTGTCCGACGGCAGAGTTATGTCATGCTCGTCTTGACTGTGCGGAGCACCTGACATGGGCTCAAATCCGTCAAAGATCAAGTCTCTGCGGATGTCGGCAATGTAGTTTAAGTTTCCAAACCTGACCTGATGGCCAGGGGCGTAGCTCTCGATCTACTCCAGATGGCCAAGAGAATTGGCCCGCAGTGCGAAGCCACCGAATACGAAGATATGTCTGGGGAGGAAAACCTCACCCTGGACCGCATCATTACCGATGATCGAAGGGGCCATCGAGCCTTATGGTGACGGCACAGTGGAACTCTCAGTGAAAGCACCAATGTCGGTGTCAAAACCGGCGGATCTCGGGTAGGGGGTCCCGAACTGTGCGTCTAAGGCGAATGGTAACAGGAGGAAAGGGACATGATGTTTACCCAGGTTCGGGCCCTCTTGATGGAGGTAATACCCTACGTCCTGCTTGATTGTTCTTGATGATATGAGTATTACAAGAGTTGATCTACCACGAGATCGTAGAGGCTAAACCCTAGAAGCTAGCCTATGGTATGATTATATGTTGTCCTACGGACTAAACCCTCCGGTTTATATAGACACTAGAGAGGGCTAGGGTTACACAGAGTCGGTTACAAGGGAGGAGATCTACATATCCGTATTGCCAAGCTTGCCTTCCACGCCAAGGAAAGTCCCATCCGGACACGGGACAAAGTCTTCAATCTTGTATCTTCATAGTCCAATAGTCCGGCCAAAGGATATAGTCCGACTGTCTGGAGACCCCCTAATCCAGGACTCCCTCACCGAGGTATCGGGATTCCCCTCCCTGCCACTAGCCACCGGAGCGGCAGGAGGAGGGAAGGTGAATCCATGGACTCATTGGCTGAGCCTGGAGGGGAAGTGTCGGTGTCAAAACCGGCGGATCTCGGGTAGGGGGTCCTAAACTGTGCGTCTAGGATCAATGGTAACAGGAGGCAGGGGACACGATGTTTACCCAGGTTTGGGCCCTCTTGATGGAGGTAATACCCTACGTCCTGCTTGATTGATATTGATGATATGAGTATTACAAGAGTTGATCTACCACGAGATCGTAGAGGCTAAAACCCTAGAAGCTAGCCTATGGTATGATTGTTGTATATCCTCTATCGACTAGCCTGGCCTCGGTTTATATAATGCACCAGAGGCCTAGGATAACAAGAGTCCTAGCCTAATACGCCAGTGGGGAGTCCTTGTCTTGATCACCAAGTCTTGTGGAATCTTCCATGTATGCGGCAGTTGTCTGAACTGGCCCATGAGTATACGGCCATGGGGGTCCTCGGCCCAATCTAACAGATCGGGAGACGACGTGGTGAGTACCCCCTGGTCCAGGACACCGTCAGTAGCCCCTGAACCGGTCTTCAAGTTAGGGACGCTCCTCAATTCTTCCGAACTGTTCTTCATCTTCGGTTGTCGGTCTTGAAAACTGGTTCAACAAATCTTCTCATCTTCGATCTTGAGGATCGCCGAAATGCATTCAACAAGTTTACACATCGTGTATCCGAGGAGCCCCTTTAAGTTTCCGGCCTTTATCAATGCCTTGTTATTTTTATGCCACACCTCGGGTTTGAAGTTGTTCCCGGGAGGCAGTGTCCTCTTGCATCCGAGCCCTAACGCCGGACTGCATTCGAGGTATTTTTTGCAGCCGAGTACCAATGTCGGACTGCTTCCGAGCTCCAACGCCGAAATGTATCCCAGCTCCAACGCCGGACTATATCCAAGATGTCATAGATCATCTTGGTCCAAAAAAGTTGAAGGAGTTTAGCCGAGCTTAATGCTGGAAATGCCCTCTATGGAGCCAGCCACTAGCGCCCGAGCTTTATGCCGGGCTACTTCCGAGGTGGTGCACCACCCCGACTGTGGGCCGATTTTTTTGTCAATATTTTTGGTTGGTGCAATTTATTCTCTGCCGGGATATATAGCCAGTAGCTCTCAAGGTGTGTATCGGCTTAAAACCCGAGATGCACTTAAAGGATGACGTAAGACCGCTGATCCCAGTAGCCGCTAAGACTCAGGTTGATTTGCGAAATCGGCCTGAGGATCAAGTCCTAGCTTGGCAGAATACTTCGGGATACAAAAAGCGGCATGCTCAGTCCTCGAGACTCACGTTGGGTGCGGCCGACCGACCTGAGGATCATAATCTCCTCGGAAACTGTATTGCACTTAAAATTTTCTGCATTGGATAGGCAATGCAGTAGCCCACGAGACACTGGTCGGGTGGCAACACCAGATCAGGGGATCGATGTACCCCTTTAATATTTGTAAATAATAATCCCGAAGCCCAGTAGCCCCCGAGCCTTAATGCGGGCACGGGTGGCCGAATTAAGGATCGATATCCATAGTAAAATCACAAATTATGTGTAATGACTCTATGTATCCAAGTACTTTACGTCATTAATGCTCGGGTCCGCATTGTACAAAACTTTGGTGACCGACCATCGGCTTCCACCTCCTCGGCCAGTAGCCGAGGAGTGTTTGTCCTACTTTATAAAGCCTTTATGAGCGCAAAGATTTACGACAAACAAGGCAATCTGGCCATACGGTTTTATAAACAAAGGTATGCAAAGAGATATGTTATATTATTGTTTAACATAAGAAATGTCTTCCAAAGAAAATAGTCCCGCTATCGGTTCCTTTCTTTGGGTTGTCATGCTAAGCATGATCATGAAACCTCAGCTCTAATGTAAGAGCACAATATTGAGGATTTAGTTTGGGAGACCACTTACTAGCCCCCGGTAGTGTTCGGCGACAGTCGAGGTCGAGCCGTAAACACTTCGGCCAATGTTATGAATGGCCCGTCATTTAATACAGTCATCGGATCGCTGACCAGTTTACGCTTATTGTGACACTCAGTTTTCGGCTTTCTCCACTGAGGTGCTTAACCACATGTGAGCTGGAAGCACAATCGCAGTGGTTCTCCCTTTGCACACCTAGCCGAACAAAGCGGGACGTAGGAGGCAAGCGCAGGAGCCGGGCGACCCAACTATTGACCGAAGACACAATTCGAAACCGATGCATATATAGCAATATCCGAGACTGTTTTTGCCAAATCTCTAAAGGTGTACGGTGTTGCACTGTGAGACTTTTGCTGAAAACACACAAATAGTTTGAACGTGCCATAAGCTTGGAAAACCAAAAAATGTCAGTAGAAACTTGACGTCCGAACAAGATCAAGTTTCCGGTGCCAATCCAAAAGTTGGAAAAAAAATTTGCTTCTGTCTTGCTTTAACATGACACATCCGATCTCAAGACTTCACGCGGGTCAGCCTACGGCTTCAAGCTCCTCATCCCAAAGGCGGAGTACTTCTACGAAGTCAGTTTAGCAAACTAAACTCAAGCGGCTTTCAGAGAGAAGACAGGCTATCCGGCTATTGACCATAAACTCGAGTCGAAAAAGGAGCGGTAGAAAAAGACTTTGCAACGACCAAGAAGAAAACACATTTACTATAAAACAACTCATATAAATTTTAAGAGCCCCCAAGTGACTTGGGTAAAAGAATTTTATGTATAATGATTGTATGTACCAAAGTACTTATATCATATATGTGTTCACCCGAACTTTAAACGCGTCTTAACCGACCGTCGGCTTCTCCCTCTTCGGCCAAGGGCCGAAAAGTGTCATGTACTCCACCTGTCGAGAGTATCGATGGTGTTCCCGATGACCAGGCAATCAGGCCATAAGGCTGTAACAGACAAAGCGCGCTCAGGGAACTTATGCTATATTACTAACGAAGTGTAAGAAGCATCTTCAAAGAAAATAGTACCCCCACCGATACCTTTCTTCGGTGCTCATTATTAGTATGAGACTTGTCAATAGATTTTTTGTACTCATGAGTTCCATTGTGTGCCGACCATGATTGAAAACAATAAGAGCGCTAGCTTTCGGCTTCACCCAGTCTGAGATCAGAGCTCGGATGACCCGGTCGTGACAATTGCAGAGATGCTCCCTTTACTCCCTAGCCGAACAATCGGGAACGTAGGGGTAAGCACAGGAGCCAGGCAACCTAGCTTGCAAAACGCTTAAGTCAATATGGTGCATATTGTGGCGTAATACACGAACAAGGAACGAAGCCATACAAGTATAATCATATGCAAGAGAAAAAGCTTCATAAAGGAAGCCCCCAAATAAATGGGGTATTTGAATTTGTGCGTCACAAACAAAGTTTGGACAAGGAAATTTTTTACAAGCAACTTTTTTCCAAAAAAGTATAATGCTTGGTCGAACCGAACACAAGTTAAAAATTTAAAACTTTGAGCATGAAGGCAACTTAGCTGGTTAATGTGTTCAGTATTGATGATGCGGCCCGAGCTTGATGCGAGACAAGGTTCCATCCCCCAAGCCGGTCCCAAGGTGGCGGAGCAAAGAGCTCGGCACTCCGAAGTGGTGACATAGCACGGTCAATGCGGGCCGGCAGAGTGATGCCGAAGTCCCTGGCATGGGGTAATGAAGTGTTGACGTAGCCCCCCGTCCAGCCAAGGTGATGTGGTATGTCAGTACACTGAGTTGACGATACTGCCCAACCCGGATCATTTTCCTGTGCACAAAAAAGTGCAAACCGGAGATAATAGTAATAATAATAATTAAAAAAATCGTTGCATAATAAATAATTTATGCAAAGTGAGTAATAAAAAGAAATATGGCATGGCGCCGAAGTCAATGTCGATGCAGGGCGTCGGCGTGATGCGGTAAAGGCATGGCAAAGCCTGAATTCACAGGTCGGTCCGAGTTCCAGATGCGGCGTTCGCCGGACCATGTACGAAAACTGACCGAACCACCATGCGACCGTCGTTAATGCGGTCATCATTTGATAGACCTATATACATATGTTGAACAAACCAGAGTAATAATTCCTTGGGAAAAATGAACCCGAACAAGCAAAAAAACTAGGATTAATAGCACCTGGTTTATTTGTTGTAGCAATCCGGAGAAAGGTGATTCCGAAAATTGGGACTCGATCCGCACACCAATTGTCTGATGGGCGATAAAGCGACGGTATGACGATGCTGGCAAAGGTTGGCTTGCCGAGGCAAAGCCCTCGGTCCAGCTAACGTGACGGAGTTGGTCAGCTAGTGACGCCGAAGTCTCTGGAGTAGGTTGATGAAGAGATGGCGAAGCCCCCGGTCCAGCCGAGATGTCGAAGCCTCGATGTCAGTCGATGAGTCGAAATAGGTCGGCATGATGGACACCGGCTTGAAGAAGCAATAATGCGGCTCTGCCGATGCAGGTCGTGATGTGGTCGATGCCAGCTTAATGAAGTGACCGTGCGGCGATGCCGGTATGCCCGCTCTGTGTAATCCGTGGGGCGGAGATGTTGGTGATGATTTATCCTTCGTGATTCCGGACTCTTGTTCGGCTTGCCGAGATGATGATCCGAAGAAGTTGAGCTCGGCTCAACAAAGTAACGACATGTCTAGCGCATGTCGGCAGCCTTGGAGCAATATTGCCGGACTGGTTTGACACCAGCATGATGATGAAGATGACCTCAAGGGAGGCTTAAAAATTTACGGGCATGTGTTTAAAAACAACGCACAATACCCTAGAAGAGAATTCCTCTAAAAAGGTTGTCCAATATCACGTTCATAAAGAAACATGAATTCGGGTCGGATCCATATTCGCGCAGAAAACGGATCCAAAAATTGGTCCACTCATCGGAAGGTTCCCGGAGTTTGAACCATCGGATCGAGCTGAAATTTGGAGGGGTGGTAGATATGGGAATTCCGCAGTAGATGAACGGTTGGATCTTCCAAAGGACCTCCGAGCTAGGCTCTGGAGACCACGCCCTAAACTCGTCCAGATTCCTGTCCAGATTTGACAGGGCTCCGGTATATCGTAGATTGTCGGAGATTCCTCCATCGGAACTCGGCGAAATTTTGCATGGCTGTTGTAGACATAATTCCGCACTATTCCACCGAAGCAATCGTCAAACCGACGCTCGAGGAGGTGGTGACGGCGAATACAAGTTCATTGTCCATAAAAACAGCACGGCCGCCCGAGGGCAATGTTGACGTTGAGCCCTCGAGCTCCATGAATGACTCCTCTATGATCATGATAGAGATCGGAGTTGATGTTGAAGAAGGCTCACGTTTGAACATGACGATCGGAGATGGAGCACGGTCCTCGGTCGAGCCAAGGTGATCAGTCGAGCCGGCGACGAAGATGTCGCCGTCACAGTTGACCTGCGGGCGAGCCATTGATCCTTTTGCCGATCACACAGCGGAACTCTCAATGAAAGCACCAATGTCGGTGTCAAAACCGACGGATCTCGGGTAGGGGGTCCTGAACTGTGCATCTACGATCGATGGTAACAGGAGGCAGGGGACACGATGTTTACCCAGGTTCGGGCCCTCTTGATGGAGGTAATACCCTACGTCCTGCTTGATTGATATTGATGATATGAGTATTACAAGAGTTGATCTATCACGAGATTGTAGAGGCTAAAACCCTAGAAGCTAGTCTATGGTATGATTGTTGTATATCCTCTATCGACTAGCCTGGCATTGGTTTATATAATGCACCAGAGGCCTAGGATAACAAGAGTCCTGGCCGAATACGCCGGTGGGGAGTCCTTGTCTTGATCACCAAGTCTTGTGGAATCTTTCATGTATGCGGCAGTTGTCCGAACTGGCCCATGAGTATACGGCCACGGGGTCCTCGGCCCAATCTAACAGATCGGGAGACGACGTGGTGAGTACCCCCTAGTCCAGGACACCGTCAAAAAGAGTTTGTCGAAACCGCTGGTTACGAGGGAAAGGGAAGGAAAACTGTACAGGCCAGTGACAAAACATAAAATACTAGGAACTCTAAAGTCTAAAGCAATGGATTGCCCTCCACAAATAAATATAATTTAGATCACATGATCTTATATCTATATCTATACCTACTATTAAAGGAAATATATATTCTTGGTTTGGTTCTGTTTTGTTTCGTCCTATTTTGTATATTTTTACGTGCATTATTTTATTTAGTTATGTCCATTTAACAAACAGATGTGCAAACAAAAGAAACCAAGACGATACGAATGAAACTAAAACGTACGTGTAAAGGAAACTTAATTAAAACAAAGCGAAGCGGCCGGCCGACTGGCCACACATCTTACCTGACCCAAAAATTATACATGGGAGGTGGGAAGTGGATAGCTTATTACAAAGAGTCCAAATCCTATTTAGATACCTGCAGGATATTGGTCCATTACGCCGGCATCCTCGGCTGGAGAAACTTCATGGTGTCGTAGAGGAGCTCCAATCCGTGGTGGCGGCGGCAGTCTAGATGGCTGGGTTGGCGAGCTCTCCCGTGTTACTTGGTCAATTCTTCAATTAGAAGTTCGCTATGGTGCTTTCGGCCAACATACGCATGTACGATACATGCTTGATTACTTCAAGTCGATGGACGTTACGAAGACACGATACAAGGTGACGCAGCGCACAAACCTAAGGAAGCAGCTGGATCGATTCTTTCCTAGCTAAACACTTGCACGCAGCAAACTAGCTACGAGCTGCCTGGTGCCGGCTAGCTTGATTCTTTCCCAGCTAAACACATAAGTACTACATGCTAAGCAGGTTGTGGTGGATCGATTTGGCGGCAATTACTCAGCTCGATTATTTTTTCCCTGAGAACTTGCACGTGAGTCAACTAACAGATGCACGACCCTAGCTTCAATGAGTCAAGTTAGTCTTTTATTAATAACGGTTTGATTTGATTTTATTTTCTGTTGTTCCCAGACGAGCGTTCATGCATCAGCTTTCCATAGCTAAACTGACTACACAATAAGTTCCTATTCTACAAGGAAAGGGAAACGAGCTATTTTCATATTCCTACAATTCTGTTTTTTCGTCGGCCCATGTATTTCTATCTGACTTGATATGGGTTTTATGTAACTTGAAGCGTGCTAGAGAAATATTTTTGCAAGAGCTGGGATCCTCTCAGCGCAGTGCAGATCAGCATGCATGTTACCTTTCTTTGTTCATTTTCAAGGAAAATTACCTTTCTTTGTTTATCTTCAAGGCAAAATTCATATTATTATTTTCATCATGCTTCCAGAAAAACTGATACTTACTTATGCTATTTTGCATATCTTAGTATATGCAAAGGAGTAACTGAACAACTAGCTCACATTGATCAATCAAGGTTAGCTTTTCTATAGTATTAATTGTTGAATAGTCATGCAGAGTACGGAAATCCAACTCGGTGCCCGGGCTCATCTGCTCCAGCTCAGGAAAAAAATAAAAATAAATACTAGAAAAATTCAAAAAAATCGATTTTTTTTTGGGTGGTATATAATTTGATGTGTGAACTCCACTCTAAATTTCAATGCATTTGGACATTTGAGCAGCTCTCGGCAAAAAAGATAAATCGGGTCACAACAATGCGTGAACAGTAAACATTTTTACAAACCTCGATTTTGTCTTTTTTGCCGAGAGATGCTGAGATGTGTAAATGAGTTGAAATTTGATGCGGACCTCATGCATCAAATTTGAAGGAAATATGCCCTAGAGGCAATAATAAAGTTGTTATTTATATTTCCTTATATTATGATAAATGTTTATTATTCATGTTAGAATTGTATTAACCACAAACTTAGTATATGTGTGAATACATAGAAAAACAGAGTGTCCCTAGTATGCCTCTACTTGACTAGCTCGTCAATCAAATATGGTTAAGTTTCCTAGCCATAGACATGTGTTGTTATTTGATGAACGGGATCACATCATTAGAGAATGATGTGATGGACTAGACCCATCCGCTAGCTTAGCACTATGATCGTTTAGTTTATTATTATTATTTTCTTCATGACTTATACATGTTCCTATAACTATGAGATTGTGCAACTCCCGAATATCGAAGGAACACCTTGTGTTCTATCAAACATTACAGCGTAACTAGGTGATTATAAAGATGCTCTACAAGTGTCTCCGATGGTGTTTGTTGAGTTGGCATAGATCGAGATTAGGAGTTGTCACTCCGATTGTCGAAGAGGTATCTCTGGGCTCTCGGTAATGCACATCACTATAAGCCTTGCAAGCAATGTGACTAATGAGTTAGTTGCGGGATGTTGCATTACGGAACGAGTAAAGAGACTTGTCGGTAACGAGATTGAACTAGGTATGGTGATACCGACGATCGAATCTCGGGCAAGTAGCATACCGATGACAAAGGGAACAACGTATGTTGTTATGCGGTTTGACCGATAAAGATCTTCGTACAATATGTAGCAATCAACATGAGCATCTAGGTTCCGCTATTGGTTATTGACCGGAGATGATTCTCGGGCATGTCTACATAGTTCTCGAACCCGTAGGGTCCGCACGCTTAACGTTCGATGACGATCGGTATTATGAGTTTATGTGTTTTGATATACCGAAGGTAGTTCGGAGTCCCGAATGTGATCTCGGACATGACGAGGAGTCTCGAAATGGTCGAGACATAAAGATCGATATATTGGAAGGCTATGTTTGGACACCGAAAGGGTTCCGGATGAGTTCGGGCATTTACCGGAGTATCGGAGAGTTACCGAAACCCCCCAGGGAATCAATGGGCCTTATTGGGCCTTAGTGGGAGAAAGGAGGAGGCGGCCAGGTGGAGGGCGCCCCCCTCCCCGCCCAAGCCCAATCCGAATTGGGTGGGGGGCGCCCCCTCCCCCCTTTCCTTCCCTCTCTCTCCCTCTTCCTTCTTCTCCTACTCCAACTAGGGAAGCGGGGGAAACCTACTCCTACCATGGGCTCTACGATATTTACATGCACGGCCGGCGCTACACCTGGTCCAGTGAGCAAACCAACCCCACTTTGGTTCGGAACGATTGCGTACTCTACACCCCGTCCTAGAGACGGCGCACCCCCACTGCCTGCTTCGGTGCCTTTCCTGTGTGGCATCTGATCACTGCCCTTTACTCATTGACTGCGTCCCCCGCTCTGCTGGCGGCAGGCGCTTTCACTTCCAAAGTTTTTGGCCTACTCTCAACGTTTTTGGCCTACTCTCAACGGTTTTCACCAGACAGTGCTGGATGCTTGCAACTTGGAGGCCCCCGACCCGGACTCGTTCTGGCGATTCTTTGCGCGACTAAAAATCACGACCCGCAGCTTACAAAGATGGAGCTCGCGTGTTGCCAACAGCACCACCACCCAACTTGGCGTCGCTAGTGAGCTTATCTTGAGGTTTGACGCGGCCCAGGATCTTCGGCCACTCACTCCCGCTGAAGCTTGGCTCCGGCGTGAGCTCAAGCGCAAGTACCTCGGTCTTGCGTCTCTTGAGCGCTCCCTCGCGCGACAACACGTCAGACTTCGCTGGCTCAAAGAGGGAGAGGCTGCTTCCGCCTTCTCGAAGATCCATGAGGCTCAACATGCTCATAAAAACAAAATCATCGACCTCTCTGTGGACGGAATGCGAGTTTCCGGGGAGGCCGACCTCGCCCGGGCTGCCTTCGACCATTTCTCGACCATTCTCAGACCCCATACGGATCATGGCCTCACGATCGACCTTGCAGCCATTGGTCACCCCTCCTTTGACCTGTCCGAGCTTGAGGCCCCTTTTACACCCGACGAGATCTGGGATGCGATCAAAAGGTTGCCCTCCGGCAAATCGCCCGGCCCTGATGGATTCACAACGGAATTCTTGCGATCATGTTGGGGTATCATCAAGAACGACCTCTGCGCCGTCTTCGACAAGCTCTACGCGCTAAATGGGAGCGCTTTCCAGTGCCTCAATGAGGCCCTCATCACCTCTATCCCCAAGAAACCAGACGCGGCCAACTTGTTTGATTACTGCCCGATCAGTCTCATCCACATCGTGGCGAAGCTCTTTGCCAAGGTTCTCTCCTTGCGGCTGGCCCCCTGTCTCGCCGAGATGGTCTCCTGCAACGAAAGTGCATTCGTCGCTGGGAGGAGCGTGCATGACAATTTCATCCTCGTCCAGCAAACAGCCAGGCAACTCCACCAACTGCGTCTCCCTCAGGTTCTACTCAAGTTGGACATTCCCGGGCCTTCGATTCTGTCTCCTGGCCTTTCCTTCTCCAGGTCCTTGAGCACCTAGGCTTTGGGCCAAGATGGCGCGAATGGGTTTCCATTCTCATCTCCACTACCTCCACGCATGTGATGATTAATGGCACCCCCCATTCCCCACCACCAGGGCCTTCGTCAGGGCGACCCCGCTTCGCCCATGCTCTTCACTCTCGTCATCAACGCCCTAAACTCGCTACTCTAGTGTGCGGTCGCCAAGGGCATTATCAGGCGTCTCACGACGCGGCAGGCTGCTTCCAGCGTCTCCCACTTCGCAAATGACGTGGTCATTTTCTGCCACTCTGACCCCCAAGAGCTTGCAACTGTCAGCGGCCTACTCGAATTCTTTGGAGCTGCCTCGGGCCTTCACACAAACTTCGCCAAGTGCCTCCGGCACCAATTCGGTGCACTTCCGAGGCTTCTGACGCCATTGCTTCTTCCCTTGCCTGCCCGATGGTGGCCTTCCCCATCCAATACCTAGGCCTCCCCCTCTCCCCGCGCAAGGTGCCGGCCTCCCACCTCCAACCACTCCTAAACAAGTTGTTGCGCAAGCTAGCAACTTGGAAGGCCGCGCTCCTCTCTCGCGGCGAGCGACTTGCTCTGGTCAGGCAGGTGCTGACGGTGATGCCCGTGCACATTCTATTGGCTATGGCGCTGCCCCCCTCCCCCATTCTCAAGAAAGCCAACCGGATCATCTACGATTTCCTATGGAATGGACGTAAGGATGCTCGGGCTGGTTGCTGCCTTGTGAGTTGGGCGAGAGTCTGCCGCCCTGTTGAGCTCGGCGGCCTTGGCATTCGTGACTTACACCGCACTGGCATCTCCCTCTGTGTCAGACGGCTTTGGCTCCACGCTTCTGATAGCTCCCGGCCTTGGTCTCATTTGCAGACACCATCGGACCCCGAGGCCATGCAATTCTTCCGGGCCTCGGCGACCTGGACTTTGGGTAACGGCAACACATGCCGCTTCTGGACGGATAAGTGGCTCTCCGGCCGTGCTCTTCAAGATATCGCTCCGAACCACGCCACCCTAGTACCCAACCGACGCCGACGGTCGCGGACTATGGCCGCGGCCCTCCATGACCGCACTTGGATTCAGGACATCCAGGGCCACCTCAGCCCCACGGCCGCGCTCGAATACCTGGACGTCTGGCTTATGCTGTGGGAAATCGAGCTCTCTACGGCGCCCGACGCCATCCACTGGAAGTGGACGGAAAGCGGAGTTTACACCGCATCCTCGTGCTACAATGCGCTCTTCACCGGCTCCACATCCTCCGCGCACTGGCGTCTTGTTTGGAAGTCCGGGGCTCCTCTCTCGGTCAAATTCTTCGCGTACCTCGCATCCATCAACCGATGCTGGACCTCCGATCGGCTGGCCCGCCGTGGCTTGCAGCATGAGTCGGCGTGTGTTTTCTGCTCTCAGCATGCCCAGACGCTTCACCACCTCCTCGTCGACTGCGTCTTCACCCGCATCATCTGGCACGACATCCTCTCCTGGTGCTGTCCCGCGGCTACCGTGCCGGACGGATCGCTTGGATTCTTTGATTGGCTTAGCTTGGCCACGATCCAGCTACCCCAGGGCCAGCGGCGAGTGATGAAGCTATGTACCTAGGGTAGGGTCATAGGCCTGACCTAGACTTCCTCCCCGAGGACATCACCCTAAAGCCAGCAGCATTCAAAGGGTACCATCATCCACTCGACCAGAGACATTCCACTCATAAGAATCAATGTCACTCGACCGTCACAGAAATCACTCAACAAACAGGAGATCTGAAGCCACTCTACACAACAACGGTCGGGAGTTTACTCATAGACTTAACTATCATTTATAGCACTTTAATACGGACATTACCTGTAACGCTCCTTCTTTATATATATTGAACCCCACATAACGGAGGGGAGCTGGGGTCCTAGCGCACTCTATATAAGCCACCCCCTCCTCCAGGACAGGGGTTCACATCTTTTGTAAACTCACACACGCATATAATCCAGTCGACCGCCTCAGGGCACCGAGACGTAGGGCTGTTACTTCCTCCGAGAAGGGCCTGAACTCGTAAACTCGTGTGTACAACTACTCCATAGCTAGGATTTGCCTCCTCATACCTACCCCCCATTCTACTGTCAGTCTTAGATCCATGACAGCGAGGGCTCTCCACCATTGCCCTTCTCACCGCTTGGGCAATCTGGTGCCACCGTAACGCCATCATCTTCGACAAGGGCACACCCTCTACTGCCTCCCTCTTGGCCGTGATTCAAAACGACGCCCGCTCCTGGGCCTATGCCGGAGCGAGAGGACTTAGTGCTATCATCCCTGCGGGCTAGTTATCTTGTTTGGGGCTGAGCATCCCTTTTCTATGCTCGCTCCGTGTCATGAGCGCGCCTTCTTGTGTACGCGACCGTGACACCACTCTGTATGTTCTCCCCCCTATCAATCAAATGATACGCCAACCGCGGCGTATTCGCGAAAAAGAAACCTACTCCTACTGGGAGTAGGACTCCCCATTGGGCGCGCCATAGAGAGGGTCGGCCCTCCTCTCCTCCCCTCCTTTATATACGGGGGAGGGGGCACCCCATAAACACACAAATTGACAGTTGTCTTAGCCGTGTGCGGTGCCCCCTCCACAGATTTCCATATCGGTCATATCGTTGTAGTGCTTAGGTGAAACCCTGCGTCGGTAACTTTATCATCACCGTCATCACGCCGCCGTGCTGACGAAACTCTCCCTCGGCCTTAGCTGGGTCAAGAGTACGAGGGACGTCACCGAGTTGAACAAGAGAAAAAATCACCACACTAACATCGTTCGGATCTAATTATGCCATGACGACGGTCGTTTCGATGAATAGTGGGCACAATAATTTTTCTCCCGTTGCAACGTACGGGCATATGTGCTAGTTTTTTTTTTTACGGAAGGAGTACATCAAAGGAACCGAACCATGAACTTGCTAACAATTGTGCAACCAAGGAATGCTCCGACTGCAAAGATCCGGCTGGTGGCTGCATCGGTCCTGCGCCCGATTTCTCCGTTGCTGCCTGCCAGCGTGCCAAGTGGCTTTGCCATCACAAGAACTGGTGCACACAACATCTCCGTTCAGTCCAGGTACGGGTCCGGTCCGGTACATGCTTTGCTAGTTTGCTTGTACCAGACCAGCGGTCAATCGAGCAGAGTATGCCGTTGAAACCGTGAGGCAGCAGCAGCATTTCTGTCTGATCACTCTGAGTAAATCACCAGCCAGCATCCCCCTTGCACATCACTCACTCCTGCTGGTGTTCATTCCCTTCAGAAATGCAAAAGGGCAGCAGCTGTTGTGTTCTACTCTACTGGACACCACCGCCAATGATGGGAGCCAGACTAGAAAAGCGGAAACAGCTCAGGCACGCACAACACCAGTGGAGTCCTCTGACCAGAGGTGCAAACTGTCGGGGAAGAGAGGTACAATCATGATCAAACACACACGGAACAGGCGTGGTACCCAGTCTAGGATGATACTGCTTCCAACCTTTACTTAGAGCAACTTCAATGGAGCGACTCATTTCGTCTGCCGGCATCCGTTTGGGTCGACGCGGACAAAAGTGACGGCCCAACGCGCCGATCCAAACTTAAATCGTGTTCGTCCGGCGTCTGCGCCGACCCATTTCCGGCCCAAAATTGCGCCTGGAATGCATCGGCGCGGACGCGAAGCGGACGCGCCGCGCGTCTCCTCGCCATCCGCCGCGTCCCCACCTGGCGGCCACCCAACCGCCACCGGTCGTCTTATTTATGACGACCACCGACAGCGGGCCCACGCGTCAGCCAGTGCGCGTATCCTTTTTTAACCACGCGTGCGGCGGGGTCGGCCTCATCCACTTCTTCCGTCCACATCTGGCCCCCCACCACTTCCTTTGCTTCCTCGCCGGCGACCGCAAACACTAGCGCGCGCCATGGGCCTCTTCGGCAAAAGCAATGGCAAGGGGAAGGGCACCCCCGGCGCCTCGTCATCTCGTGCTCCCCCTCCCCCTCCCCCTCCACTGCCGGCGCGTTTCTGCCCTGGACGTCGGCGCCTGCACATCCCGGTGCACCAAGCGCGGTGGCACTGGGAGTACAGGCAGCCCCTCCCCTACCCCGACGTGACGCTACCGCACCATTGGCATTTGGATCCAAACCGGATCCCGGTGCCGGCGGTTCCGCGGACCCAGCGGGCGCACGACGACGAGGTGCGCCGGCGCCGCGCGCTGCTCACACCGGAGCAGTGTCGGCTGCCCGGGTACGCCGCCGACTCTCCTAACTGGGAGGCTTGGTTCGCCCTCCAACACGAGGAGCAACGGCGCTCGGGTGTCGACGCCGTCCGCCGCCGTTCCCACCGCCACCCCCACAGGTAGAGCCGGGGGACATGGAGGCGGAGGCGGAGTACCAAGCCGCCCTCGAGGAGGCCCTGCAGCACGCGCTGGAGGCTAGCCGCATCGAGGAGGACGCGCACTGGGATGGGCTGGAGCAAGCCCTTGCCCTGTCGGCGGCGGGGGACTCCGTCCACACCCCGCTCTTCGTGCCGCCGCCGCCGCCGTCGCCGCCCGTACAGCCCAAGCCGGAGCCGGAGCCGGAGCGTAAGCGCTCCCCACCTCCGCCCACTTGGCCGAAGGAGGCCTACTCGTGGACGGGCCAGTACCGCGGATGGGTGAGCGCGCTTCCCGTCTACTTCGCCGCGACGCCGGAGGAAGAGGCGGCCCACCTCGAGTGATGGAAGGAGCACTGGCTCCGCCAGGAGCAGGGCGACAACGAGGAGCAAATGCGCTATGAGGCCATGCTTCAACGCGACGCGGAGGCGCTCCGGCTCGAGGAGGAGGAGGAGCGCGCGCGGCTTGCCGCAATGCCGCCGCCCCAGCAGACGCCGGAGGAGGCTGCCCTGGCAGCGTACCAGGCGGCGTTCGGGTGGGCTGGCCCTGCTCCGGTCTGCATCGACCTCACCGACGACGACAACGTCAAGGGCAAGGGCAAGGCCGACGACGTCTAGGGCAGCGTGCGGGGCGGCAGCAGGCGGGCGCAGACTTTTTTAATGTTTTTATTTAATGTTTATTAGATGTAGGTGGACTTTGACCGGCGTTTGACCGACCAATTTTATGTTTAATTATGTTTATTTCGTGCAACTTGTTTTTTTTTCACGCCGCCACATTTAGGTCGGCCTCCCTGTTGGGCGGTCAAGCCGATCCGTTTTAAAATGCGGACACCGGCGTCCGTCTGGCCGACCCAAACGGACAAAAAGCAGACAAAGCACGCGTTCGTTGGGGTCGCCCCATTGGAGTTGCTCTTACACCATAGGTCCATACTCGCATTAATATTTTACACCCAGTATCGAATTCACCATCCTTTCCTTACAATTTTCCAGTATGTATGCTAGTACATGAGAAGAAGAAAAAAAAGAGCAACTAACGAACGAGCTCACCGGCTAACGAATGAGGGGGTAGAAATTCTGCAGTGGACAAAGCAAACAACACCAGCGAGGAGCCATCATCCCTCTTTGATTCTTCGGAGCCGGATGCAAAAGCAAATTCTTCACGCCCCTAACACTTGGTTCGCCATTTTATGCAAAGCAACACCCAAACAAGTCCTGCAGGTCGCTCGCTCAATCACGGCGCTCCGACCATACTTCTCTTAGGAGCTCGTATCTTACATTTGCCACGGCGCCTTCTTGTCGAGCACTGAAATGCGCGACTCCGTTACAAGGCGACGGCGGAGAGCTCCGGTCGTAGAGGGACATCAAGGGGGAGCCTAGGTCGTCCAGGTCGTCGTCACTGGTGTACCCTCTCCTCTGGACCATCAAGGCCCTTTGCTCCACCTCTGCGCTGCCACTCTTCTCCGCTACACCCTCCAATGAAGGGGCGCGGTACGCAACAGGAGCAGCAGTGCATGGGAATGTACTGATCAGATTTTTCTCCGTGAAGCGCTCAAGCAAGCTCTGTGCGATATTAATGACAAAGGTCAATAGAGTTTAGTTATAATTACCTTCATGACATTCTGTGTGCACAACGTAATGGATTCATTCAACTTCAGCAAGGGAGGACATACCTCAGAGTTCAGCTCCTCTAGAACTATGCCAGGAACAGGATCAGGGCAAAACTCGTCTGGAGTGAAGTTGCAGAGTATCCTTGTTACTAGTGGAAGGCCAATCGACGGGCAGACCTATCAAAAAATTCAAAATTTCAACTACACCACATCTGACAGTTCCATATAAGATAAAATCGTAACAATTTAACATCTTGTGTTTTGAGGACATAGGACTCCTATGATACGAGTGTAGCAAGGAGTTATGCACGGACACAGACCTCTTTCCTGATGGACTTCTCAAGAAGCATGTCCTTCGGAAGCATCAGAAGATCACTCAACTCATTGAGCAGCTTAAAAGAATTGGATTCAGCTCCATCTCTTCTGCTATTGCCATCTCCCTCTGCACCTTGGCCATCCTTGCGAGAGTCATCACCGTCCATGCCAAACATATCCGTCAACAATCTGGACCAGCTTCCAACCTGGGGAGTCATTTCACGTGTCAACATTTAATGGTAGAATTTGTTTGGAAGGAGTGAACTAAGATCATCGAAATGCCCTACTCTAGTTTGTTCTTCATGGAATTGAAAGCATCAAACCAAAACAATGTGGTTTCAATCTGCACTTAGGTACATACCGCATTCTTCAGCTGTGCGCCTGATCCAAAGCTTAAGTTGCCAGCTGGAATTGGCAGAACCGTGGAGTCGAGAATTGGGTCAGATATTGGATCAGATGGTATCTCATTCTCTGATTCACGGAGGATGGCGTTAAATAAAGCCACGTCTAAACGGGCTACACATTGCTCCATCACCTGATGATAGCAGAACAGCTCATAAACACATTTCAAAAGAATATTATTCTTTTCAAATGATGAAAGGAAACTTAAAGCTTACCAGTTTGGCTAATACGGGTAAGCAGCCACATTCATGTCCACCAGCACGAAGAGGACATATTCGGCTGAATGCATCGCAAAATGCAGCCTTCCAAAGATCAATACAAAAAGTGCTTTGATGCTGATCAGCTGAAGAATGCCCTAACGGTTTCCTAACGCTTGGAGTTGATGAATCCTCAATAGGAGTTTGCATACAGGGAGTCAGTGCCTGGGAAGAGAAACACCGATCAGAATATTGACTGAATTGGAAACATTTTCAGTCATGTTTTACAACTAGCAGGTCAAATTTAAGGCTCTGACAAAATTGCCAGCATAAAACAAGGTGAACCTTTACCTGCCACCACACAGACTCCACAATCCGAGAAAAGATCCAAGATTCAATCTTCTCTAATGCAGCCAAGACAGTGCCAGTTTCCTGCCAATGATTGGGAAACTGCGTGATAGTAGGTCTAGCCTGCTTGCCACTGGAATTCATTTTCCATCGCATTGGCAGGGAATTCTTGTAAAGATTTCTTGCGTTACTCTTACTGTTCGTAGTGAAAGCATTCATAACTGCAGTTGATTGGCTTGAAATGCCAAAGGTTTGTGCAATGATCTCCCGTAGGACAATTGTGTTTGATAACCAGAATGTCAACCTACATCAAAATTAGATTCTTAAATAAAATTAGCAAGAGTTAATAAAGTTAAGACATACTATAACCCGTTTATTTACCTTGGAACATCATTGCCACAAGACTTTGCTACAAGCACAAGCCCAGAAACAGAGTTTTTTGCAACAGAAGCTTTCTTATCTGGGGACCAAAACTTTGATGCATGGATATATAACCTGGACAGACGCCGAGCTGGTGTATGCAGTTTATGTGATGAACATACATGCTCTGGCACAATAGAGTAGAGAGAAACCTCGAGGGCAGCAACTTCACGAAGCTCTTGCTTCAGCTTTTCAATTTTTGATTCTAATTCCTCACTCTTCTCATCATTCTTTTCATATGCTACTGAGTTGTCATCATCAAGTATGTTCTGTTCAGTATCAGCAATTTCATCATCAGTGCCAGTACTCTGATCACATTTCGGAGCTTCGTCTAAGACATCAATTTCCTTTGCTTCTTCAATGGCTATCTCACTGGTCTCTACACCCTCAATGCCCTTATCATCAGTCGCTATAACCTCAATGGCCTTATCATCAGTCGCTATCACCTCAATGGCCTTATCATCAGTCGCTACGCCCTCAATGGCCTTATCATCAGTCGCTACACCCTCAACGGCCTTATCATCAGCAGCTGTGCCCTCGGAGGCCTTATTATCATCGGCCCTGCCCTCGGTGGTCTTATTATCATTGGCCCTGCCCTCGGTGGACTTATCATCGGTGGCTCTGCCCTCAATAGCTTTATCATTTGTTTCCTCAGACACATCAGATGAAGGACAAGAAGTAACTTCCACAGTTTCTGGCTTTTGAACTTCAACAGTTTTAACACCATTAGCCGCTTTGCTTGGCTTCGGTGCTTTGTTCGGACTATTGTTTGGTGAAATATATTGCAGCTTCTTGTTGACTATACGAGTGGAATTAGTTCTGGCCAGACGTGAGCTGTTTGGCTTGGTCTCCTTTTTTGCTAGCTTCTTCGGAACCCTTGAGACTCTTTTCACTTTAGTATCTTCATTACTGTTAGACTCACCTTGAGATGAAAAGGAGTCCCTAGCTGCTTCATACTCTGATTCAGCTTCCTTCCCTAGTTTAGCATGTCGTTCCACTTCCACATGAGTTGAATGGTCATTTCTCTCTTCCCCGTTCTCCCTAGCACCCATTTGAGTGTACTAGAAACTTGATACCTAGACAGAACATTAACAAAGTTAGTAACATGAGCAAATGCCTAGCAGCTTGAGTGAGCCAATAGGCATGATAGAGAAAGTGACATCCAGGAAGGTCAATCATGATGATTATGCCATGGCAAGGGGCACATGGAAAACGATTGCATATAACGAGCTTTAACTGAATAAAATGTGAAGTTTGTGTAGAATTGTGCAGACAGTGCAGTAGAAGTTCAGAGCAAACAAGTAATCTCCACTGTACTCAACATAGAATGCAGATTTCAGTAAGGCATTCGCTTCACTGATTAATTTGTTACCGACTAGCATAATAGTAAGAAGCAAATGTTCATGCCGTAAAAGTGTAAAAGAAGCCGGATCAAACAGCTAGTAGTCCTCCATCAAGCCTCGAGATCTGGACAGCTAGGCAAAACACACACCAAAAGACACATCTAACCAACAAAATTAATGCCCCAACAGCAGCAAGAGAATTGGGTACGGGCAATGTGTCTCCTAGTGCAATTCACTTGAGGGGGAGGGAGGTGGTTGGGAGGCACATGGCGGTGGGGCACGGTGAGGGTGTACGACCGTTGGACTGGGTTGCATTGGATGGAGAATGAGGTCCCAACTCCCAATTGGACACAAAGCTGTACCGAAACTGGACTGCAGGGAGATCTGACAAGCTGTACCAAATGTAAACTCGGCACCGGCGAAGTACGTGACTCCAAGAACAATGGACGCGTCCTAGTCGTTGCCCGGAATTCCCCATCACCGGTCAGGCCAAGCAAGAAACTATGCAACTATGCAAGTGTAGTGCAGTGCTCCGATCCATATGGTTGCAAGCAAATGGCCACCGCGGAGAAGTTCAAAATTGGCCAGACTAACTGAATTCCAGAAATGCGGATGACAGAATGCGGCACCAGAACCCAAATGCGTATTCAAGAACAGAACAGGAAAGAAGCGGACGGCTCGGTTCCCTCGATCCGCGAACGCGAATTAACAAGACACCGCCACGAACTGGCTGCACGGGTATGGTTTCGGTCCGAAGTGGTTCGACTAGCTAAGCATTGAAGGAATGCCGGATCCACATCGGCAGAACTGGCAAGTACGACGAGGAGAGAAGAAGAGAAGAAGCAATGTACAGCCACCAAATCTAGAATAATCGACCACTTCAGAACGGGAAGCTCTCCGCTGCGCAAACAGCAGGGATTCGGGGATGGGTTTTGTGGAGGGGAACGGCGAGAAGGGGGTCCTCACCGTGGTTCTTCTTGCTGCAGTGGCCGCCTCGGTCCCTGCGGCGCGAGCGGGAGCGGGAGCGGGAGACGGGAGCCGCGAAACCAAACCAAAGCGAGCGGTTGCTCCTCCTCTGTTTCTTTTTCTAATAATAATATAATGCCGGGCGAGCGGCACCGGGCGCTTCCGGAGGGGTCGCAGGGGCGGCGCAGCGGCCTCGACTGGGCGCGGTGCGGAATGTTGGGGTGGGGCGGCGGCCGGCGCGGGAGGGGGAGAGGGGACGGCGCAGGCGGCCAGCGGCCAGTGCAGGGGCTGATGATGCTACGGCGAGGGGAGGGGCGTCACAGGCGTGCAGCGCGTGGGGGTTGCGGTGGTGGGTTTGGGCTGGCAATGCTCTCATGTCAATCGACGCGCGCTTCGAGGTCTTCCGATCGGGTCGCTTCACCGGGCGGTGTGGTTAAGCGACCGCTTCCCGCCGGTCTTTTTCTTTTCGTATTTTTTAGCAGGGCTGTTTTCTCGCCCATTCTTGCAAGACTTGTTTTTTTTAAAACACTTGGAAGAATAAACTGTGCTCTCGGTTTTTCCTGTAGGGATCTTTGATCTTAGTTTACTATATATGCATACTGAACATATTCCGTTCCGGTGTCATCACATGGTAGCCTAATAGGGAAACATATTCTTTGATCTTTTTGTTCTTGTTTTCTCTCTCTCCTCGGCATGGCAACGCTCTTGCGATGGCAGTTCCCAGGGGTTTGAGCATTGTATGAGACCGTGATTTGATCGTGTTTTCCTCGCTGTGATTTCTCCCTTCCCCTATTCTTGCCCTGCGCTTCTTGTGAAACCGATAGTTTTTCGTTGCGCTGCCTCGTTCGGGGTGATTCAGGGGCAATCCTTGCATTGCTGCCCACCCTTGGCGATGGTGGGACGAGGTCCTGTCGAGGCTACCAGCATGGTGACAACGGGGGATGGTGGGTGTACTGGCGCGCAGGTGGATCATCTTCTTTTGGTTGAGAGGGATGGTGCTTTTGCATCGCCGCCGATCGTCCTGGAAGTCCTTGTTGCGGCCCTTGATTCTACGCGGGAAGCGGGTGCTTCTGGCTCCGCTTCTGGCGTTGAAGACATGATGGAGCGTCTTACGACAGTCGAGGCGTATTCGGTGATGGTGGATGATGACGACGAAGCTGATCCGGTCGACCCGGATTGCGCACTGATGGGCAAGGTTCTCTCTCCCACTGTTCTTCACACCAATACTATTTCTTCGGCAATGAGACCGGCCTGGGGTAATCCAAAGGGCCTGCTGATTCACCCAGTGGGAGACAACCTGTTTGTGGCAGAATTCATCAATAAGATGGATAGAGATCGTGTTCTGGAAGGCTCACCGTGGATGGTGGGCAAACATGTTGTTTTACTCAAGTTTTTTGATCCAAATGTACATCCGCTACAAGTGGAGTTCAAAACTCTCTCTATTTGGGCACGCATCATGGCCCTCCCGCTCAGATTGATGAAGGCCAAGCCGGGGATGGAATTTGTTAAGCCAATTGGTAGGATTGAGCGTGTGGAATCAAATGTAGAGGGAAGATGTTCGGGTGCTTTCATGTGTGCTCGTGCATAAATCATGTACACGAACCTCTGGTTCGGTATGTTACTGTCAATTCTGTGAAGACGAAGACAATTGAGCCATATGCTATTATGTACGAGCGTTTACCTTTCTACTGCTTCTCATGTGGTTTGTTGCGACACTCTTCTATGCTATGTCCAAACCCGGGGACACGTGATGTGAATGGAGACTTACCTTACGCTGCCAAGAAGTTGTGTGCTCCAGAGGAAATGTCCGGGAGATCTAGTGGGGTCAAGTCGAGAAGCAAGTCTTTTAATTCATCTTTTGATCCCAAGAACCAGAGTAGTAGATCACCTTCTGCTGATGTTGGGCATGTTGATGCCGTTGTAGGGGAACGTAGCAGAAATTCAAAATTTTCCTACGTGTCACCAAGATCTATCTATGGAGAAACTAGCAACAAGGGGAAGGAGAGTGCATCTACATACCCTTGTAGATCGCTATGCGGAAGCGTTCACGAGAATGGGTTGAAGGAGTCGTACTCGTCGTGATCCAAATCACCGGAGATCCTAGTGCAGAACGGACGGCACCTCCGCGTTCAACACACGTACAGCCCGACAACGTCTCCCATGCCTTGATCCAGCAAGGAGAGAGGGAGAGGTTGAGGAAGACTCCATCCAGCATCAGCACAACGGTGTGATGGTGGTGGAGGAGTGTGGTACTCCAGCAGGGCTTCGCCAAGCACCGCAAGAGACGAGGAGGGAGAGGGGTAGGGCTGCGCTAAGAAGGAGAGGAACTCGTGTGTATGGCAGCCCAAAACCTCAAGTATATATAGGGGAGGGGAGGGGCTGCGCCCCCACCTAGGTTTCCCACCCCTAGGGGTGGCGGCCAGCCCTAGATCCCATCTAGGGGGCGGCCAAGGGGGGAGAGAGGGGGCGCACCACTAGGTGGGCCTTAGGCCCATCTGAGCCTAGGGTTTGCCCCCTTCCACTCTCCCTTGCACCTTGGGTCTTGGTGGGGGGGCGCACCAGCCCACCTGGGGCTGGTCCCCTCCCACACTTGGCCCATGCAGCCCTCCGGGGCTTGTGGCCCCACTTGGTGGACCCCCGGGACCCTCCCGGTGGTCCCGGTACGTTACCGATAAAACCCGAAACTTTTCCGGTGACCAAAACATGACTTCCCATATATAAATCTTTACCTCCGGACCATTCCGGAACTCCTCGTGACGCCCGGAATCTCATCCGGGACTCCGAACAACATTCGGTAACCACATACAAACTTCCTTTATAACCCTAGCGTCATCGAACCTTAAGTGTGTAGACCCTACGGGTTCGGGAACCATGCAGACATGACCGAGACGTTCTCCGGTCAATAACCAACAGCGGGATCTGGATACCCATGTTGGTTCCCACATGTTCCACGATGATCTCATCGGATGAACCATGATGTCGAGGATTCGATCAATCCCGTATACAATTCCCTTTGTCTAGCGGTATTGTACTTGCCCGAGATTCGATCGTCGGTATCCCGATACCTTGTTCAATCTCGTTACCGGCAAGTCTCTTTACTCGTTCCGTAACACATCATCCCGTGATCAACTCCTTGATCACATTGTGCACATTATGATGATGTCCTACCGAGTGGGCCCAGAGATACCTCTCCGTCACACGGAGTGACAAATCCCAGTCTCGATTCGTGCCAACCCAACAGACACTTTCGGAGATACCTGTAGTGTACCTTTATAGCCACCCAGTTACGTTGTGACGTTTGGCACACCCAAAGTATTCCTACGGTACCCGGGAGTTGCACAATCTCATGGTCTAAGGAAATGATACTTGACATTAGAAAAGCTTTAGCATACGAACTACATGATCTTTGTGCTAGGCTTAGGATTGGGTCTTGTCCATCACATCATTCTCCCAATGATGTGATCCCGTTATCAACGACATCCAATGTCCATGGTCAGGAAACCGTAACCATCTATTGATCAACGAGCTAGTCAACTAGAGGCTTACTAGGGACATGGTGTTGTCTATGTATCCACACATGTATCTGAGTTTCCTATCAATACAATTCTAGCATGGATAATAAACGATTATCATGAACAAGGAAATATAATAATAACTAATTTATTATTGCCTCTAGGGCATATTTCCAACAGCCGTACGTGGCAACTCTTCCCCTCAATGTAGGTTGTATGATGGGGAAGCTGAGGGGTCCTCTCGTCTCAAGAATAACCAGTCAGGCGGAGGATGTGGTCGATCTTCTCGTGGGTGAGGCCGTGGCCGGACTAACGATGCTGGTAAGGAAAGTAAACTGATTCAAAGATTGATCGACAACATGTCTGGACAGAAAAGGAAGCCCATCAAGAATCCAGCTGTTGCAAATTTGTCCGATGAGCATACTTCAAATTTTGTGAGTGATCTGGCAATTGTGGTCTCTGACAAATCTAGCAAAGATGGTGGCACTTCCACAGAGGTGGGAGATTAAGTCTCGAACAAAAAAAACAACGTACTTCACCTTCCCACCCACCCAGGTTCAAGGCATGGTACTTGCAATTTGGGTTTGTTGCACCAATTATACTGTAGGGGCCTCCCTTACAGTCTTTCTGTTAAAAAAACATACTTCACCTTATCGACTGGCGGATCCGGTGGAAGCTGCAGAGCAGCCCCGCCAGACGCAATGAGTATTATATGTTGTAATTGTCGAGGATCGGGGTCGACCTCGATAGTTGACGAGCTTCGCTGGCTTGTGAAGCTTCACCGACCAACCCTCCTCTTTTTGTCTGAGACAAAGATGAGGGATCCCCTTGTCCATAATTTTATGTGGTCTTTTTGTTTTTCGGGTTGCTTTGCTAATAGTTCAGAGGGTCAAAGTGGTGGACTAGCTCTTTTTTGGAAGGATTCGGTGACTCTCTCTTTGAAGGCATGCAATTCCAGATGTATTGATGTTCATGTATCTTCTGACTTGGCTCCTATATGGAGAGCTACTTTTGTTTATGGGGAACCAAGGAGAGAAGATAGAGTTCATTTTTGGAGCCTTATTCGGCGTCTGAAGACGATGTGGAATGGTTCGTGGATTATTTGTGGGGATTTCAACGAGGTTATTTCTCAAGATGAGCACATTGGCCCTCATGACCACTCGGAGCAACAAATTGTTGCATTTCGTGAGTGCTTGCGGGACTGCGAGTTAAGGGACTTGGGCTTCTCCGGTCCTAAATTTACTTGGTGCAATCGTCAGGACCCAAAGAGCCATGCTAAAGTCCTTCTTGATAGGGTTGTGGTGAACAGTGCATTTACATATTGTTATGATGGTTGTTATGTGGAGAATATTGTTGCCACTTCTTCTGACCATTATGCCATCCGAATTGGGCTCTCTCATTCTGTACAGGAAGATGTGCGTCGCCCGGTGCAACAAGGTTTCAAGTTTGAGGCTATGTGGCTTCGCGCCACCGATTACAAAAATACATTAGAGCAAGCTTGGGCTGATGGTAGAAATGGCGAGGTCTCTCTCAAGTCCATATGGGATAACTTACAGAAAGTTGTTGCTTCTTTGAAGACTTGGAGCCGTGAGTGTTTTGGTTCGGTCCGAAAGCAGATTTACAAACTAGAACAACGACTTCTGTATGTAAGGTCTGTCCCGGTCTCGGCTGCAATTGTAGCCGATGAACGTGATCTTGAGAAACGGTTATGTGAGCTATTTGAGACGGAAGAGATCATGGAATGCCAGCGCTCCAGGATTGACTGGCTCAAGCAAGGGGATCGGAACACTAGTTTTTTCCAAGCCCGCACAAAGGCTCGGAGACGCGCCAACATAATACACTCTCTTCAACGGAATGATGGTTCTTTGTGTGAGTCACAAGAAGAGATGAAAAATATGGTACATAATTTTTATGAAGAGCTTTTTTCTTCTCAACCATGTGATTCTGCTGCGGTTCTTGATGAAGGAAATATGCCCTAGAGGCAATAATAAAGTTATTATTTATTTCCTTATAATCATGATAAAAGGTTTATTATTCATGCTAGAATTGTATTAACCGGAAACATAATACATGTGTGAATACATAGACAAACAAAGTGTCACTAGTATGCCTCTACTTGACTAGCTCGTTAATCAAAGATGGTTATGTTTCCTAACCATGAACAATGAGTTGTTATTTGATTAATAGGATCACATCATTAAGAGAATGATCTGATTGACATGACCCATTCCATTAGCTTAGCACCCGATCGTTTAGTATGTTGCTATTGCTTTCTTCATGACTTATACATGTTCCTGTAACTATGAGATTATGCAACTCCCGTTTACCGGAGGAACACTTTGGGTACTACCAAACGTCACAACGTAACTGGGTGATTATAAAGGAGTACTACAGGTGTCTCTAAAGGTACATGTTGGGTTGGCGTATTTCGAGATTAGGTTTTGTCACTCCGACTGTCGGAGAGGTATCTCTGGGCCCTCTCGGTAATGCACATCACATAAGCCTTGCAAGCATTGCAACTAATGAGTTAGTTGCGAGATGATGTATTACGGAACGAGTAAAGAGACTTGCCGGCAACGAGATTGAACTAGGTATGGGATACCGACGATCGAATCTCGGGCAAGTAACATACCGATGACAAAGGGAACAACGTATGTTGTTATGCGGTCTGACCGATAAAGATCTTCGTAGAATATGTAGGAGCCAATATGGGCATCCAGGTCCCGCTATTGGTTATTGACCGGAGACATGTCTCGGTCATGTCTACATTGTTCTCGAACCCGTAGGGTCCGCACGCTTAAGGTTACGATGACAGTTATATTATGAGTTTATGCATTTTGATGTACCGAAGGTTGTTCGGAGTCCCGGATGTGATCACGGACATGACGAGGAGTCTCGAAATGGTCGAGACGTAAAGATTGATATATTGGAAGCCTATGTTTGGATATCGGAAGTGTTCCGGGTGAAATCGGGATTTTACCGGAGTACCGGGAAGGTTACCGGAACCCCCCGGGAGCTAAATGGGCCATGATGGGCTTTAGTGGAAAAGAGAAGAGGCAGCCCTACATGGGCTGCGCGCCTCCCCCTTCCCCTAGTCCTATTAGGACTAGGAGAGGTGGCCGGCCCCCTCTCTCTCTTTTCCCCCTCCGCGAATCCTATTCCAACTAGGATTGGGGGGGGGGGAATCCTACTCCCAGAGGGAGTAGGACTCTCCTGGCGCGCCAAGCTTGGCCGGCCAGCCTCCCCCCTCTAGTCCTTTATATACTGAGGCAGAGGCACCCCAGAAACACACAAGTTGATCCACGTGATCTATTCCTTAGCCGTGTGCGGTGCCCCCAGCCACCATAGTCCTCGATAATACTGTAGCGGAGTTTAGGCGAAGCCCTGCTGCTGTAGTACATCAAGATCGTCACCACGCCGTCGTGCTGACGGAACTCTTCCCCGACACTTTGCTGGATCGGAGTCCGGGGATCGTCATCGAGCTGAACGTGTGCTCGAACTCGGAGGTGCCGTAGTTTCGGTGCTTGATCGGTTGGATCGTGAAGACGTACGACTACTTCCTCTATGTTGTGTCAACGCTTCCGCAGTCGGTCTGCGTGGGTACGTAGACAACACTCTCCCCTCTCGTTGCTGTGCATCACATGATCTTGCGTGTGCGTAGGAATTTTTTTGAAATTACTACGAAACCCAACAGTGGCATCCGAGCCTAGGTTTTTATGTTGATGTTATATGCACGAGTAGAACACAAGTGAGTTGTGGGCGATATAAGTCATACTGCCTACCAGCATGTCATACTTTGGTTCGGCGGCATTGTTGGACGAGACGACCCGGACCAACATTACGCGTACGCTTACGCGAGACCGGTTCCCCCGACGTGCTTTGCACATAGGTGGCTTGCGGGCGACTGTCTCCCCAACTTTAGTTGAACGAAGTGTGGCTACGCCCGGTCCTTGCGAAGGTTAAAACGGAGTCTATTTGACAAACTATCGTTGTGGTTTTGATGCGTAGGTGAGATTGGTTCTTGCTTAAGCCCGTAGCAGCCACGTAAAACTTGCAACAACAAAGTAGAGGACGTCTAACTTGTTTTTGCAGGGCATGTTGTGATGTGATATGGTCAAGACATGATGCTGAATTTTATTGTATGAGATGATCATGTTTTGTAACCGAGTTATCGGCAACTGGCAGGAGCCATATGGTTGTCGCTTTATTGTATGCAATGCAATCGCGATGTAATGCTTTACTTTATTACTAAGCGGTAGTGATAGTCGTAGAAGCATAAGCTTGGCGAGACGACAACGATGCTACGATGGAGATCAAGGTGTCACGCCGGTGACGATGGTGATCACGACGGTGCTTCGGAGATGGAGATCACAAGCACAAGATGATGATGGCCATATCATATCACTTATATTGATTGCATGTGATGTTTATCCTTTTATGCATCTTATCTTGCTTTGATTGACGGTAGCATTATAAGATGATCTCTCACTAAATTATCAAGAAGTGTTCTCCCTGAGTATGCACCGTTGCGAAAGTTCTTCGTGCTGAGACACCACGTGATGATCGGGTGTGATAGGTTCTACGTTCAAATACAACGGGTGCAAAACAGTTGCACACGCGGAATACTCAGGTTATACTTGACGAGCCAAGCATATACAGATATGGCCTCGGAACACGGAGACCGAAAGGTCGAGCGTGAATCATATAGTAGATATGATCAACATAACGATGTTCACCATTGAAAACTACTCCATCTCACGTGATGATCGGTTATGGTTTAGTTGATTTGGATCACGTAATCACTTAGAGGATTAGAGGGATGTCTATCTAAGTGGGAGTTCTTTAATTAATTTGATTAACTGAACTTAAATTTATCATGAAACTTAGTACCTGATTAGTATCTTGCTTGTTTATGTTTGATTGTAGATAGATGGCTCGTGCTGTTGTTCCGTTGAATTTTAATGCGTTCCTTGAGAAAGCAAAGTTGAAAGATGATGGTAGCAATTACACGGACTGGGTCCGTAACTTGAGGATTATCCTCATTGCTGCACAGAAGAATTACGTCCTGGAAGCACCGCTGGGTGCCAGGCCTGCTGCAGGAGCAACGCCGGATGTTATGAACGTCTGGCAGAGCAAAGCTGATGACTACTCGATAGTTCAGTGTGCCATGCTTTACGGCTTAGAATCGGGACTTCAACGACGTTTTGAACGTCATGGAGCATATGAGATGTTCCAGGAGTTGAAGTTAATATTTCAAGCAAATGCCCGGATTGAGAGATATGAAGTCTCCAATAAGTTCTATAGCTGCAAGATGGAGGAGAACAGTTCTGTCAGTGAGCATATACTCAAAATGTCTGGGTATAATAATCACTTGATTCAATTGGGAGTTAATCTTCCAGATGATTGCGTCATTGACAGAATTCTTCAATCACTGCCACCAAGCTACAAGAGCTTCGTGATGAACTATAATATGCAAGGGATGAACAAGACTATTCCCGAGCTCTTCGCGATGCTGAAAGCTGCGGAGGTAGAAATCAAGAAGGAGCATCAAGTGTTGATGGTCAACAAGACCACTAGTTTCAAGAAAAAGGGCAAAGGGAAGAAGAAGGGGAACTTCAAAAAGAACGGCAAGCAAGTTGCTACTCAAGAGAAGAAACCCAAACCTGGACCTAAGCCTGAAACTGAGTGCTTCTATTGCAAGCAGACTGGTCACTGGAAGCGGAACTGCCCCAAGTATTTGGCGGATAAGAAGGATGGCAAGGTGAACAAAGGTATATGTGATATACATGTTATTGATGTGTACCTTACTAATGCTCGCAGTAGCACCTGGGTATTTGATACTGGTTCTGTTGCTAATATTTGCAACTCGAAACAGGGACTACGGATTAAGCGAAGATTGGTTAAGGACGAGGTGACGATGCGCGTGGGAAACGGTTCCAAAGTCGATGTGATCGCAGTCGGCACGCTACCTCTACATCTACCTTCGGGATTAGTATTAGACCTAAATAATTGTTATTTGGTGCCAGCGTTAAGCATGAACATTATATCTGGATCTTGTTTGATGCGAGACGGTTATTCATTTAAATCAGAGAATAATGGTTGTTCTATTTATATGAGTAATATCTTTTATGGTCATGCACCCTTGAAGAGTGGTCTATTCTTGTTGAATCTCGATAGTAGTAACACACATATTCATAATGTTGAAGCCAAAAGATGCAGAGTTGATAATGATAGTGCAACTTATTTGTGGCACTGCCGTTTAGGTCATATCGGTGTAAAGCGCATGAAGAAACTCCATACTGATGGACTTTTGGAACCACTTGATTATGAATCACTTGGTACTTGCGAACCGTGCCTCATGGGCAAGATGACCAAAACACCGTTCTCCGGTACTATGGAGAGAGCAACAGATTTGTTGGAAATCATACATACAGATGTATGTGGTCCGATGAATATTGAGGCTCGTGGCGGATATCGTTATTTTCTCACCTTCACAGATGACTTAAGCAGATATGGGTATATCTACTTAATGAAACATAAGTCTGAAACATTTGAAAAGTTCAAAGAATTTCAGAGTGAAGTTGAAAATCATCGTAACAAGAAAATAAAGTTTCTACGATCTGATCGTGGAGGAGAATATTTGAGTTACGAGTTTGGTGTACATTTGAAAAATTGTGGAATAGTTTCGCAACTCACGCCACCCGGAACACCACAGCGTAATGGTGTGTCCGAACGTCGTAATCGTACTTTACTAGATATGGTGCGATCTATGATGTCTCTTACTGATTTACCGCTATCGTTTTGGGGATACGCTCTAGAGACGGCCGCATTCACGTTAAATAGGGCACCATCAAAATCCGTTGAGACGACGCCTTATGAACTGTGGTTTGGCAAGAAACCAAAGTTGTCGTTTCTAAAAGTTTGGGGCTGCGATGCTTATGTGAAAAAGCTTCAACCTGATAAGCTCGAACCCAAATCGGAGAAATGTGTCTTCATAGGATATCCAAAGGAAACTATTGGATACACCTTCTATCACAGATCCGAAGGCAAGACTTTTGTTGCTAAATTCGGAAACTTTCTAGAGAAGGAGTTTCTCTCGAAAGAAGTGAGTGGGAGGAAAGTAGAACTTGACGAGGTAACTGTACCTGCTCCCTTACTGGAAAGTAGTACATCACAGAAAACTGTTCCAGTGACACCTACACCAGTTAGTGAGGAAGCTAATGATAATGATCATGAAACTTCAGATCAAGATACTACTGAACCTCGTAGATCAACCAGAGTGAGATCCGCGCCAGAGTGGTACGGTAATCCTGTTCTGGAAGTCATGCTACTAGATCATGATGAACCTACGAACTATGAAGAAGCGATGGTGAGCCCAGATTCCGCAAAATGGCTTGAAGCCATGAAATCTGAGATGGGATCCATGTATGAGAACAAAGTATGGACTTTGGTTGACTTGCCCGATGATCGGCAAGCAATTGAGAATAAATGGATCTTCAAGAAGAAGACTGACGCTGACGGTAATATTACTGTCTACAAAGCTCGACTTGTCGCAAAAGGTTTTCGGCAAGTTCAAGGGATTGACTACGATGAGACCTTCTCACCCGTAGCGATGCTTAAGTCTGTCCGAATCATGTTAGCAATTGCCGCATTTTATGATTATGAAATTTGGCAAATGGATGTCAAAACTGCATTCCTGAATGGATTTCTGGAAGAAGAGTTGTATATGATGCAACCAGAAGGTTTTGTCGATCCAAAGGGAGCTAACAAAGTGTGCAAGCTCCAGCGATCCATTTATGGACTGGTGCAAGCCTCTCGGAGTTGGAATAAACGCTTTGATAGTGTGATCAAAGCATTTGGTTTTATACAGACTTTCGGAGAAGCCTGTATTTACAAGAAAGTGAGTGGGAGCTCTGTAGCATTTCTGATATTATATGTGGATGACATATTACTAATTGGAAATGATATAGAATTTCTGGATAGCATAAAGGGATACTTGAATAAGAGTTTTTCAATGAAAGACCTCGGTGAAGCTGCTTACATATTAGGCATTAAGATCTATAGAGATAGATCAAGACGCTTAATTGGACTTTCACAAACACATACCTTGACAAAATTTTGAAGAAGTTCAAAATGGATCAAGCAAAGAAAGGATTCTTGCCTGTGTTACAAGGTGTGAAGTTGAGTAAGACTCAATGCCCGACCACTGCAGAAGATAGAGAGAATATGAAAGATGTTCCCTATGCATCAGCCATAGGATCTATCATGTATGCAATGCTGTGTACCAGACCTGATGTGTGCCTTGCTATAAGTCTAGCAGGGAGGTACCAAAGTAATCCAGGAGTGGATCACTGGACAGCGGTCAAGAACATCCTGAAATACCTGAAAAGGACTAAGGATATGTTTCTCGTATATGGAGGTGACAAAGAGCTCATCGTAAAAGGTTACGTTGATGCAAGCTTTGACACTGATCCGGACGATTCTAAATCGCAAACCGGATACGTGTTTACATTAAACGGTGGAGCTGTCAGTTGGTGCAGTTCTAAACAAAGCGTCGTAGCGGGATCTACATGTGAAGCGGAGTACATAGCTGCTTCGGAAGCAGCAAACGAAGGAGTCTGGATGAAGGAGTTCATATCCGATCTAGGTGTCATACCTAGTGCATCGGGTCCAATGAAAATCTTTTGTGACAATACTGGTGCAATTGCCTTGGCAAAGGAATCCAGATTTCACAAGAGAACCAAGCACATCAAGAGACGCTTCAATTCCATCCGGGATCTAGTCCAGGTGGGAGACATAGAGATTTGCAAGATACATACGGATCTGAATGTTGCAGACCCGTTGACTAAGCCTCTTCCACGAGCAAAACATGATCAGCACCAAGGCTCCATGGGTGTTAGAATCATTACTGTGTAATCTAGATTATTGACTCTAGTGCAAGTGGGAGACTGAAGGAAATATGCCCTAGAGGCAATAATAAAGTTATTATTTATTTCCTTATATCATGATAAATGTTTATTATTCATGCTAGAATTGTATTAACCGGAAACATAATACATGTGTGAATACATAGACAAACAAAGTGTCACTAGTATGCCTCTACTTGACTAGCTCGTTAATCAAAGATGGTTATGTTTCCTAACCATGAACAATGAGTTGTTATTTGATTAACGGATCACATCATTAGTGAATGATCTGATTGACATGACCCATTCCATTAGCTTAGCACCCGATCGTTTAGTATGTTGCTATTGCTTTCTTCATGACTTATACATGTTCCTATGACTATGAGATTATGCAACTCCCGTTTACCGGAGGAACACTTTGGGTGCTACCAAACGTCACAACGTAACTGGGTGATTATAAAGGAGTACTACAGGTGTCTCCAAAGGTACATGTTGGGTTGGCGTATTTCGAGATTAGGATTTGTCACTCCGATTGTCGGAGAGGTATCTCTGGGCCCTCTCGGTAATGCACATCACATAAGCCTTGCAAGCATTGCAACTAATGAGTTAGTTGCGAGATGATGTATTACGGAACGAGTAAAGAGACTTGCCGGTAACGAGATTGAACTAGGTATTGGATACCGACGATCGAATCTCGGGCAAGTAACATACCGATGACAAAGGGAACAACGTATGTTGTTATGCGGTCTGACCGATAAAGATCTTCGTAGAATATGTAGGAGCCAATATGGGCATCCAGGTCCCGCTATTGGTTATTGACCGGAGACGTGTCTCGGTCATGTCTACATTGTTCTCGAACCCGTAGGGTCCGCACGCTTAAGGTTACGATGACAGTTATATTATGAGTTTATGCATTTTGATGTACCGAAGGTTGTTCGGAGTCCCGGATGTGATCACGGACATGACGAGGAGTCTCGAAATGGTCGAGACATAAAGATTGATATATTGGAAGCCTATGTTTGGATATCGGAAGTGTTCCGGGTGAAATCGGGATTTTACCGGAGTACCGGGAAGGTTACCGGAACCCCCCGGGAGCTAAATGGGCCATGATGGGCTTTAGTGGAAAAGAGAAGAGGCAGCCCTACATGGGCTGCGCGCCTCCCCCTTCCCCTAGTCCTATTAGGACTAGGAGAGGTGGCCGGCCCCCCTCTCTCTTTTCCCCCTCCGTGAATCCTATTCCAACTAGGATTGGGGGGGGGAATCCTACTCCCAGAGGGAGTAGGACTCTCCTGGCGCGCCACCTTGGCCGGCCAGCCTCCCCCCTCTAGTCCTTTATATACTGAGGCAGAGGCACCCCAGAAACACACAAGTTGATCCACGTGATCTATTCCTTAGCCGTGTGCGGTGCCCCCAGCCACCATAGTCCTTGATAATACTGTAGCGGAGTTTAGGCGAAGCCCTGCTGCTGTAGTGCATCAAGATCGTCACCACGCCGTCGTGCTGACGGAACTCTTCCCCGACACTTTGCTGGATCGGAGTTCGGGGATCGTCATCGAGCTGAGCGTGTGCTCAAACTCGAAGGTGCCGTAGTTTCGGTGCTTGTTCGGTTGGATCGTGAAGACGTACGACTACTTCCTCTACGTTGTGTCAACGCTTCCGCAGTCGGTCTGCGTGGGTACGTAGACAACACTCTCCCCTCTCGTTGTTGTGCATCACATGATCTTGCGTGTGCGTAGGAAATTTTTTGAAATTACTACGAAACCCAACACTTGATGCTATTCCTCAGAAAATTACTTCAGAGATGAATGATGATTTGTGCAGCCATACTCTAATGAGGAGATCAAGACTGCTTTATTCCAGATGGGGCCAACAAAGGTGCCAGGCCCGAATGGTTTTCCGCAATTATTTTACCAAACCCATTGGGACTTTCTTGAGGAGGAAATTTGTCACGCTGTCAGTAGCTTTCTTGGAGGTAATCCTATCCCTGATGTTTTTTGTGATTTTGTGATTGTGCTTATTCCTAAGGTGGCTAGGCCAAAGCAACTAAAAAATTTCAAACCCATCAGTCTTTGTAATGTGTTGTACAAGATTGCTTCCAAGGTTATTGCTAATCGTTTGAAGTTGCTGCTGGCAGTTATCATTTTGGATTTTCAGAGTGCATTTGTACCTGGGTGTTTAATTACTAATAATACCCTTATTGCATATGAGTGACTGCACACTATTCATCAACAATGGGCTAAGCAACGTTTCTTTGCCATGAAAATAGACATGATGAAGGCCTATGATCGTATAGAATGGGACTATCTTCATGGCTGCCTCTCCAAACTTGGTTTTGACCCAGTATGGATTTCTTCTATTATGAGATGTGTTACAAATGTTCGCTATGCTGTCAGGGTCAATGGAGAGCTTACTAAACCAGTTGTACCCTCTAAAGGCGTCCGGCAGGGTGACCCAATCAGCCCTTATTTGTTCCTTTTGTGTACTGAAGGATTGTCGAGCCTGTTACTTCATAAGGAGAATCGTGGCAAGCTACATGGTATTAAGAATGGCCGTCTTGGTCCACCTATCTCACATCTCCTTTTTGCCGAAGGCAGCATCTTCTTTGCACGGAGTGATACACGTAGTGTGGTGGCAGCGGAGTCTACTTTGAATCTTTATTGGCATGGTTCTGACCAAGCAGTCAATAAGGAAAAAATATGCATTGTTTGTTGGAAGGAATTTTCCAGAACAGGTCAAACAAAGAGTTAAAAATCTATTGGGGATTTCAAATGAAGCTTTTAAGGATTCATATTTTGGTATGCCAACTGAGGCTGGAAATTCGCCAACTAACACTTTCAAGTTTCTGCTTGATCGAGCGTGGGCTAGCATCTTTGGGTGGTCAGAACATCCAATATCCAGAGCTAGAAAAGTAGCTTTACTAAAGTCATGTTGGGTTTCGTAGTAATTTCAAAAAAATTCCTACGCACACGCAAGATCATGTGATGCACAGCAACGAGAGGGGAGAGTGTTGTCTACGTACCCACGTAGACCGACCGCGGAAGCGTTGACACAACGTAGAGGAAGTAGTCGTACGTCTTCACGATCCAACCGATCAAGCACCGAAACTACGGCACCTCCGAGTTCGAGCACACGTTCAGCTCGATGACGATCCCCGGACTCCGATCCAGCAAAGTGTCGGGGAAGAGTTCCGTCAGCATGACGGCGTGGTGACGATCTTGATGTACTACAGCAGCAGGGCTTCGCCTAAACTCCGCTACAGTATTATCGAGGACTATGGTGGCTGGGGGCACCGCACACGGCTAAGGAATAGATCACGTGGATCAACTTGTGTGTTTCTGGGGTGCCTCTGCCTCAGTATATAAAGGACTAGAGGGGGGAGGCTGGCCGGCCAAGGTTGGCGCGCCAGGAGAGTCCTACTCCCTCTGGGAGTAGGATTCCCCCCCCCAATCCTAGTTGGAATAGGATTCGCGGAGGGGGAAAAGAGAGAGGGGGGCCGGCCACCTCTCCTAGTCCTAATAGGACTAGGGGAAGGGGGAGGCGCGCAGCCCATGTAGGGCTGCCTCTTCTCTTTTCCACTAAGGCCCATCATGGCCCATTTAGCTCCCGGGGGGGTTCCGGTAACCTTCCCGGTACTCCGGTAAAATCCCGATTTCACCCGGAACACTTCCGATATCCAAACATAGGCTTCCAATATATCAATCTTTATGTCTCGACCATTTCGAGACTCCTCGTCATGTCCGTGATCACATCCGGGACTCCGAACAACCTTCGGTACATCAAAATGCATAAACTCATAATATAACTGTCATCGTAACCTTAAGCGTGCGGACCCTACGGGTTCGAGAACAATGTAGACATGACCGAGACACGTCTCCGGTCAATAACCAATAGCGGGACCTGGATGCCCATATTGGCTCCTACATATTCTACGAAGATCTTTATCGGTCAGACCGCATAACAACATACGTTGTTCCCTTTGTCATCGGTATGTTACTTGCCCGAGATTCGATCGTCGGTATCCAATACCTAGTTCAATCTCGTTACCGGCAAGTCTCTTTACTCGTTCCGTAATACATCATCTCACAACTAACTCATTAGTTGCAATGCTTGCAAGGCTTATGTGATGTGCATTACCGAGAGGGCCCAGAGATACCTCTCCGACAATCGGAGTGACAAATCCTAATCTCGAAATACGCCAACCCAACATGTACCTTTGGAGACACCTGTAGTACTCCTTTATAATCACCCAGTTACGTTGTGACGTTTGGTAGTACCCAAAGTGTTCCTCCGGCAAACGGGAGTTGCATAATCTCATAGTCATAGGAACATGTATAAGTCATGAAGAAAGCAATAGCAACATACTAAACGATCGGGTGCTAAGCTAATGGAATGGGTCATGTCAATCAGATCATTCACTTAATGATGTGATCCCGTTAATCAAATAACAACTCATTGTTCATGGTTAGGAAACATAACCATCTTTGATTAACGAGCTAGTCAAGTAGAGGCATACTAG
Organism: Triticum aestivum; assembly: GCF_018294505.1. Taxonomy (NCBI): domain Eukaryota; kingdom Viridiplantae; phylum Streptophyta; class Magnoliopsida; order Poales; family Poaceae; genus Triticum; species Triticum aestivum. Next base: position 477,108,955 of record NC_057806.1, read on the forward strand.
TGACACTTTGTTTGTCTATGTATTCACACATGTATTATGTTTCCGGTTAATACAATTCTAGCATGAATAATAAACATTTATCATGATATAAGGAAATAAATAATAACTTTATTATTGCCTCTAGGGCATATTTCCTTCAGTCTCCCACTTGCACTAGAGTCAATAATCTAGTTCACATCGCCATGTGATTTAACAGCAATAGTTCACATCACCATGTGATTAACACCCATAGTTCACATCGATATGTGATCAACACCCAAAGGGTTTACTAGAGTCAGTAATCTAGTTCACATCGCTATGTGATTAACACCCAAAGAGTACTAAGGTGTGATCATGTTTTGCTTGTGAGATAATTTTAGTCAACGGGTCTGTCACATTCAGATCCGTAAGTATTTTGCGAATTTCTATGTCAACAATGCTCTGCACGGAGCTACTCTAGCTTATTGCTCCCACTTTCAATATGTATCTAGATCGAGACTTAGAGTCATCCAGATCTGTGTCAAAACTTGCATCGACGTAACTTTTTACGACGAACCTTTTTGTCACCTCCATAATTGAGAAATATTTCCTTATTCCACTAAGGATAATTTTGACCGCTGTCCAGTGATCTACTCTTAGATCACTATTGTACTCCCTTGCTTAACACAGTGTAGGGTATACAATAGATCTGGTACACAGCATGGCATACTTTATAGAACCTATGGCTGAGGCATAGGGAATGACTTTCATTCTCTTTCTATCTTCTGCCGTGGTCGGGCTTTGAGTCTTACTCAACTTCACACCTTGTAACACAGGCAAGAAACTTTTTCTTTGACTGTTCCATTTTGAACTACTTCAAAATCTTGTCAAGGTATGTACTCATTGAAAAACTTATCAAGCGTCTTGATCTATCTCTATAGATCTTGATACTCAATATGTAAGCAGCTTTACCGAGGTCTTTCTTTGAAAAACTCCTTTCAAACACTCCTTTATGCTTTGCAGAATAATTCTACATTATTTCCGATCAACAATATGTCATACACATATACTTATCAGAAATGTTGTAGTGCTCCCACTCACTTTCTTGTAAATACAGGCTTCACCGCAAGTCTGTATAAAACTATATGCTTTGATCAACTTATCAAAGCGTATATTCCAACTCCGAGATGCTTGCACCAGTCCATAGATGGATCGCTGGAGCTTGCATATTTTGTTAGCACCTTTAGGATTGACAAAACCTTCTGGTTGTATCATATACAACTCTTCTTTAATAAATCCATTAAGGAATGCAGTTTTGTTTATCCATTTGCCAGATTTCATAAAATGCGGCAATTGCTAACATGATTCGGACAGACTTAAGCATAGATACGAGTGAGAAACTCTCATCGTAGTCAACACCTTGAACTTTGTCGAAAACCTTTTGCGACAATTCTAGCTTTGTAGATAGTAACACTACTATCAGCGTCCGTCTTCCTCTTGAAGATCCATTTATTTTCTATGGCTTGCCGATCATCGGGCAAATCCGTCAAAGTCCATACTTTGTTCTCATACATGGATCATATCTCAGATTTCATGGCCTCAAACCATTTCACGGAATCTGGGCTCATCATCGCTTCCTCATGGTTCGCAAGTTCGTCATGGTCTAGTAACATGACTTCCAGAACAGGATTACCGTACCACTCTGGTGCGGATCTCACTCTGGTTTACCTACGAGATTTGGTAGTAACTTGATCTGAAGTTACATGATCATCATCATTAGCTTCCTCACTAATTGGTGCAGTAGTCACAGGAATAGATTTCTGTGATGAACTACTTTCTAATAAGGGAGCACGTACAATTACCTCATCAAGTTCTACTTTCCTCCCACTCACTTCTTTCGAGAGAAACTCCTTCTCTAGAAAAACTCCGAATTTAGCAACAAAAGTCTTGCCTTCGGATTTGTGATAGAAGGTGTACCCAACAGTCTCCTTTGGGTATCCTATGAAGACATACTTCTCCGATTTGGGTTCGAGCTTATCATGTTGAAACTTTTTCACATAAGCATCGCAATCCCAAACTTTAAGAAACGACAACTTTGGTTTCTTGCCAAACCATAGTTCACACGGTGTCGTCTCAACGGATTTAGATGGTGCCCTATTTAACGTGAATGCAGCTGTCTCTAATGCATAACCCCAAAACGATAGTGGTAGATCGGTAAGAGACATCATAGATTGCACTATATCCAATAAAGTACGGTTATGACGTTCGGACACACCATTATGCTGTGGTGTTCCATATGGCATGAGTTTGTGAAACTATTCCACATTGTTTTAATTGAAGACCAAACTCGTAACTCAAATATTTGTCTCTGCGATCAGATCGTAGAAACTTTATTTTCTTGTCACGATGATTTTCCACTTCACTTTGAAATCCTTTGAACTTTTCAAATGTTTCAGACTTATGTTTCATCAAGTAGATATACCCATATCTGCTCAAATCATCTGTGAAGTTCAGAAAATAACGATACTTGCCGTGAGCCTTAACATCCATCAGACCGCATACATCAGTATGTATTATTTCCAATAAGTCAGTTGCTCGCTCCGGAGAACGGAGTCTTAGTCATCTTGCCCATGAGGCATGGTTCGCAAGCATCAAGTGATTCATAATCAAGTGATTCCAAAATCCCATCAGCATGGAGTTTCTTCATGCGCTTTACACCAATATGACCTAAACGGCAGTGCTACAAATAAGTTGCACTATCATTATTAACTTTGCATCTTTTGGTTTCAATATTATGATTATGTGTATCACTACGATCGAGATCCAACGAACTATTTTCATTGGGTGTGTAACCATATAAGGTTTTATTCATGTAAACAGAACAACAATTTATTCTCTTACTTAAATGAATAACCGTATTACAATAAACATGATCAAATCATATTCATGCTTAACGCAAACACCAAATAACACTTATTCAGGTTCAACACTAATCCCGAAAGTATAGGGAGTGTGCGATGATGATCATATCAATCTTGGAACCACTTCCAACACACATCGTCACTTCACCCTTAACTAGTCTCTGTTTATTCTGCAACTCCCGTTTCGAGTTACTAATCTTAGCAACTGAACTAGTATCAAATACTGAGGGGTTGCTATAAACACTAGTAAAGTACACATCAATAACATGTATATCAAATATACTTATGTTCACTTTGCCATCCTTCTTATCTGCCAATCACTTGGGGTAGTTCCGCTTCCTGTGACCAGTCCCTTTGCAGTAGAAACACTTAGTCTCAGGCTTAGGATCAGACTTGGGCTTCTTCACTTGAGCAGCAACTTGCTTGCTGTTCTTCTTGAAGTTCCCCTTCTTCCCTCTGCCCTTTTCTTGAAACCAGTGGTCTTGTCTACCATCAACACTTGATGTTTTTCTCGATTTCTACCTTCATCAATTTCCGCATTTATGAAAAGCTTGGGAATCGTTTCCGTTATCCCTTGCATATCATAGTTCATCATGAAGTTCTACTAACTTGGTGATGGTGACTAGAGAATTCTGTCAATCACTATCTTATCTGGAAGATTAACTCCCACTTGATTCAAGTGATTGTAGTACTCAGACAATCTGGGCACATGCTCACTAGTTGAGCGATTCTCCTCCATCTTTTAGCTATAGAACTTGTTGCAGACCTCATATCTCTCAACTCGGGTATTTGCTTGAAATATTAACTTCAACTCCTTGAACATCTCATATGCTCCATGATGTTCAAAATGTCTTTGAAGTCCCGATTCTAAGCCGTTAAGAATGATGCACTAAACTATCAAGTAGTCATCATATTGAGCTAGCCAAACGTTCATAACGTCTGCATCTGCTCCTGCAATAGGTCTGTCACCTAGCGGTGCATCAAGGACATAATTCTTCTGTGCAGCAATGAGGATAAACCTCAGATCACGGATCCTATGCGCATCATTGCTACTAACATCTTTCAACACAATTTTCTCTAGGAACATATCAAAATAAACACAGGGAAGCAACAATGCGAGCTATTGATCTACAACATAATTTGCAAAATACTACCAGGACTAAGTTCATGATAAATTTAAGTTCAATTAATCATATTACTTAAGAACTCCCACTTAGATAAACATCCCTCTAATCCTCTAAGTGATCACGTGATCCAAATCAACTAAACCATGTCCGATCATCACGTGAGATGGAGTAGTTTCATTGGTGAACATCACAATGTTGATCATATCTACTATATGATTCACGCTCGACCTTTCGGTCTCCGTGTTCCGAGGCCATATCTGTATATGCTTGGCTCGTCAAGTATAACCTGAGTATTCCGCGTGTGCAACTGTTTTGCACCCGTTGTATTTGAACGTACAACCTATCACACCCGATCATCACGTAGTGTCTCAGCACGAAGAACTTTCGCAACGGTGCATACTCAGGGAGAACACTTCTTGATAATTTAGTGAGAGATCATCTTATAATGCTACCGTCAATCAAAGCAAGATAAGATGCATAAAAGGATAAACATCACATGCAATCAATATAAGTGATATGATATGGCCATCATCATCTTGTGCTTGTGATCTCCATCTCCGAAGCACCGTCGTGATCACCATCGTCACCGGCGTGACACCTTGATCTCCATCGTAGCATCGTTGTCGTCTCGCCAAGCTTATGCTTCTACGACTATCACTACCGCTTAGTAATAAAGTAAAGCATTACATCGCGATTGCATTGCATACAATAAAGCGACAACCATATGGCTCCTGCCAGTTGCCGATAACTTGGTTACAAAACATGATCATCTCATACAATAAAATTCAGCATCATGTCTTGACCATATCACATCACAACATGCCCTGCAAAAACAAGTTAGACGTCCTCTACTTTGTTGTTGCAAGTTTTACGTGGCTGCTACGGGCTTAAGCAAGAACCAATCTCACCTACGCATCAAAATCACAACGATAGTTTGTCAAATAGACTCCGTTTTAACCTTCGCAAGGACCGGGCGTAGCCACACTTGGTTCAACTAAAGTTGGGGAGACAGTCGCCCGCAAGCCACCTATGTGCAAAGCACGTCGGGGGAACCGGTCTCGCGTAAGCGTACGCGTAATGTTGGTCTGGGTCGTCTCGTCCAACAATGCCGCCGAACCAAAGTATGATGTGCTGGTAGGCAGTATGACTTATATCGCCCACAACTCACTTGTGTTCTACTCGTGCATATAACATCAACATATAAAACCTAGGCTCGGATGCCACTGTTGGGTTTTGTAGTAATTTCAAAAAATTTCCTACGCACACGCAAGATCATGTGATGCACAGCAACGAGAGGGGAGAGTGCTGTCTACGTACCCACACAGACCGACTGCGGAAGCGTTGACACAACGTAGAGGAAGTAGTCGTACGTCTTCACGATCCAACCGATCAAGCACCGAAACTACGGCACCTCCGAGTTTGAGCACACGTTCAGCTCGATGACGATCCCCGGACTCCGATCCAGTAAAGTGTCGGGGAAGAGTTCCGTCAGCACGACGGCGTGGTGACGATCTTGATGTACTACAGCAGCAGGGCTTCGCCTAAACTCCGCTACAGTATTATCGAGGACTATGGTGGCTGGGGGCACCGCACACGGCTAAGGAATAGATCACGTGGATCAACTTGTGTGTTTCTGGGGTGCCTCTGCCTCAGTATATAAAGGACTAGAGGGGGGGAGGCTGGCCGGCCAAGCTTGGTGCGCCAGGAGAGTCCTACTCCCTCTGGGAGTAGGACCCCCCCCCCAATCCTAGTTGGAATAGGATTCGCGGAGGGGGAAAAGAGAGAGAGGGGGCCGACCACCTCTCCTAGTCCTAATAGGACTAGGGGAAGGGGGAGGCGCGCAGCCCATGTAGGGCTACCTCTTCTCTTTTCCACTAAAACCCATCATGGCCCATTTAGCTCCCGGGGGGTTCCGGTAACCTTCCCGGTAATCCGGTAAAATCCCGATTTCACCCGGAACACTTCCGATATCCAAACATAGGCTTCCAATATATCAATCTTTACGTATCGACTATTTCGAGACTCCTCGTCATGTCCGTGATCACATCCGGGACTCCGAACAACCTTCGGTACATCAAAATGCATAAACTCATAATATAACTGTCATCGTAACCTTAAGCGTGCGGACCCTACGGGTTCGAGAACAATGTAGACATGACCGAGACATGTCTCCGGTCAATAACCAATAGCGGGACCTGGATGCCCATATTGGCTCCTACATATTCTACGAAGATCTTTATCGGTCAGACCGCATAACAACATACGTTGTTCCCTTTGTCATCGGTATGTTACTTGCCCGAGATTCGATCGTCGGTATCCCATACCTAGTTCAATCTCGTTGCCGGCAAGTCTCTTTACTCGTTCCGTAATACATCATCTTGCAACTAACTCATTAGTTGCAATGCTTGCAAGGCTTATGTGATGTGCATTACCGAGAGGGCCCAGAGATACCTCTCCGACAATCGGAGTGACAAACCTAATCTCGAAATACGCCAACCCAACATGTACCTTTGGAGACACCTGTAGTACTCCTTTATAATCACCCAGTTACGTTGTGACGTTTGGTAGTACCCAAAGTGTTCCTCCGGTAAACGGGACTTGCATAATCTCATAGTTACAGGAACATGTATAAGTCATGAAGAAAGCAATAGCAACATACTAAACGATCGGGTGCTAAGCTAATGGAATGGGTCATGTCAATCAGATCATTTTCTTAATGATGTGATCCCGTTAATCAAATAACAACTCATTGTTCATGGTTAGGAAACATAACCATCTTTGATTAACGAGCTAGTCAAGTAGAGGCATACTAGTGACACTTTGTTTGTCTATGTATTCACACATGTATTATGTTTCCGGTTAATGCAATTCTAGCATGAATAATAAACCTTTATCATGATATAAGGAAATAAATAATAACTTTATTATTGCCTCTAGGGCATATTTCCTTCAAGTCAATCATACAGGCTATCCCTACATATATTATGAGCTGCTTCCAATTGCCTGTTGATACTTGTGAGAAATTTTGTCAGATTATTGCCGACGAGTGGTGGGGCTACAAAGACGGGAGATGAAAAATGCACTGGCATTCTTGAGAGTGGCTCACTACTCCTAAAGCACTTGGTGGCATGGGTTTCCGTGATATGGCACTATTCAATTCGCTATGCTTGCCAAGCAGGGATGGCGGTTACTAATGGATCCAGAGTCTCTTTGTGTTCATGTCTTGAGGGGATGATATGTTCCTACTTCAGATTTCTGGAATGCTTTGGCTCCAAGGTCAGCATCTGCTACTTGACGTGCAATTTTGGCTGGTCGGCATCTGCTTCAGAAGGGTGTCACGTGGGGCATTGGCAATGGTGAAAATGTGTGTATACTCTCGGATCATTGGATCCCCTCGACCCCACACTACTAGGGAAAAGCTTATAGGCAGACGCTTACTTGTAGCGCGGGTTTATACCCCTCGCTACTGCTACTTACTAGTAGCGTGGGTTTTTACCCCTCGCTACTACTAAGTTGATAGTAGTAGCGCGGATTTTTACCCCTCGCTACTACTAAGCAGTCTCTACCATGCCCCCCCCGGGACATGCCATAGTAGTAGCGAGGGGTATAAACCCACGCTACTGCTAAGTTGATAGTAGTAGCACGGGTTTATACCCCTCCCTACTACTAAGCACGAGGTAGGTGAAGTCCCCATATCCTCGGCCGAATCCCTCCTCTCCCCCCCTCACTCTCTCCCCTCTCTCCATAGGCTCTCCCATGGTGCTCCTGCCCAAGCACGTCTCCTCCTCCATGGCGCCCAATGAGTCCTCCTCCTCACGTCGCTGGCGTCCAGGAGCTCGCCTGCCTTCCCCCTCGCCTCCATGCCACCACGACAGAGCACCTCACCACCAGTGACCAGCCCCGATGCGCCCTCCATCTCCTTTCTTTCTTCCTTATTTCTCTTTTTCCCTCTCCATCTCCCTTCGATTTTACTCACCTCTTATGCCCATGCTTGCGCAGGTCGTCGACATGGCCAACCAGAGCTCTCCGCCTTGACTGCGAAGAGGATCCTCACACCGTCGTCTTGCTCTACATTGGATCCGGTCCCTCTCCAACAGCCGTTGCCGGATCTGGTCTGCTGCTACCCGTCTGCACCTCCGGCGACCCCCGTTGTCGCTGGATCGAACATTGCCACCATTGATAGCATGCACAGGGTTGAGATTTTTTTTGTTTCTGAAATTAATAGTAGTAGCGCGGGTCACAGACACGCGCTACTACTAACACACATACTAGTAGCGCGGGATGCATCGCGCTACTACTACCAGTTAGCTGTAGCACCGTAGTAGTAGCGCGGGCATCCGCGCTACTACTAGCTATTTAACCCATGCTACTACTAGGCTTTTTTCTAGTAGTGCCACCACAACGCCTTCATCGTCTATTTCCTAGACCTGCAAATGCCAAGGTAAAATGCTTGATTGATGAGGAAACTGGTTCATGGAATGTGGATTCAGTCAATTATTTCTTCCGTGATGATATTGCTGCAGAGATACTACACATTCCTATTAGCAGGTATGGCAGAATAGATTTTACTTGTTGGCCTTTCGCAAAATCTGGGCAATATACTGTGCGCTCTGCGTACAACATGGCAAGGTTGGCTAGATTTTTGAAACTCACAACAAGAATGGACTTGGCCAAACCTCCAACGTAGTTGTCGAGGAGAAGTGTTGGAAGGCAATCTGGTCTATCAAAGCTCCCAATAAGATGAAGGTTGTTCTTTGGCGATTTGCTCATGATTGTCTTCCATCAGGAGCTCAATTGCAGCGGCGCCATATTCCTGATTCTGGAGTTGCTGCTTCTGCGGTCGTCTTGAGAGTGTTGAACATGCTACAGTTTTTTATCCTCGTGTTCGGGCGGTCTAGGACGCGACCAATGTGTGGTCTGGCATCCAACTCTGTCGATCCTCCTTTAGAAACATAAAACAATGGCTCTTTAATTTCTTCTCAAGATCTTCAGACAAAGATGCCACGATTATGGCTGTGTCTTTGTGACATATATGGGAAGCTCGTAATGAGGCGCGCCACTCGCCTGATATTCCTCGGCAATGGCGGAGCCAGGAAAATTGTATGAACGGGCCGAATGATGTTAAAACTGCTTGGGGAGGGCCAAGCCAATGGAAAACATGCATTTGACAGGAATTAATCACTAATTTTTGCACTATTCATCAGCAATAGCACTTCATCTCTGCTGTTAGGGGGGACAGGGCCCTTGCTGGTCCCCCCCTCGTCTCTGCCACCGTTCCTCGGCCTCGTCATATGGCGGAGAAAATTTGTGCTTACATTGATTTTATCGTGCAACACCTTTTCACCTCTGAATCTGTCATCCAGCGTGAGTCCTTTTCTTCCAACACAATGTGGACTCCGTCGCCGTCAGGTTTTATTGTCATCAATTCGGATGCTATTGTATTTCCAGATATCAACATGTCTGGGGTTGGTGCGATGTCCCTAAACCATGAGGGAATTTGTGTTGTCGCATTCACTGAGCCTCTTCAAGGTGCACTAGAATCCGAACTTTGCCAGTCTCTTGTGAATAGGATTAATGCCATCACCTTTAACCATTCCATCATCGGTTCTATGGTAAATGATATCAAGGTTGCTTCGAGGATCTTTGACTATGTGGAGTTCAAGTATGTCCGTCGGCAAGTTAATGTAGCTGCTCATATTTTAGCTAAGTCTTGTAAGTATTTACGTAGTCTTGTTGTTTTCCATTCTGCTCCGAAATGTATCCGGGAGACTCTTTATAACTTTGTTCTAAGTAATTAATAAAGACGACGTTTCTCTCTCAAAAAAAAGGATGGCAACTGCTCAAAAGCCGTTTTTGCACTAAAGCATATAGCTTTGGACTTGACAATTGACATGATAGCCGAGCAACAAGATAACTCTACGTGTATACACGACAAAAGAAGTATCGACAGATGTATTAGTGTAAGTGTGGAAGAAAAACGCATTGTACGCTCATGATCACGTCACAAGTTGTCAAGTTGTCCCCTAAATTATGTATTTTACATATTTGTAGCGCTTCCATGTTTCTACGTCAATTAGGGCATCTCCAACAACGATCCGCAAATTCCTCCGGTATATGTCCATTTTTGTATCTGGACGTGCTACGTGGATATGATACGGGAGGGAGCCATCAAACACTAATTACAAAGTATCCGACTGAGAGGAGAAAAAAATAGGTGAGGCCCATGCATGTGGTGGGATATTTGTGGTTTAGTGTCCATTGGGAGGAGAGAGAGAAGGGAGAGACCATGCATGTGCGGTTGGAGGGAGAGAGAGAAGAGAGGGACATGCATGTGATTTGTCAAGTGCATGTCTGGACTCCGGCAAAACTCATCCACGTTTGTCTCCAGAATACCGGAATTTAGACGTCCGAACTGCTTCACAGACTGATACAAGTCCCCATTAAATTGCAAAAGTAAACAAAAGTTGTGCGAACACCACATGCAGGACTTTTGTGGGTCTTCGTTGGAGCTGCCCTTAGGTCTCACACGCATCTTCATGCTAGACTTTTTTCTCGAAAAGGCCAAAGACCATATATTCAATAAAATTGACCCTTGACGAAATCAGCACCTCTTTCTTCCATATCCATCGGGCAGCGCGCCGTGAGCAAAGTCCGTTGCTACCTCCAAGCCTCCGTCTCAACCAAACAATTTTGTTAAAACCCAGGAGTTTGTAGAAGCGATGGCCAAAAAATCATCGATCTAGCAGCGGTTTCAGGCGCTGAATTTGAGGAAGAATAATACTCCCTCCATTCCAAAATATAATGCGTCCGCGCTTTCCGAAGTCCAATTTTGACCATAAATTTAACCAACGAGACCAACTGCGGCGGGAGAAAAAATTATATAATTGAAAACTTCTTTCGAATACGAATTCACTGATATAATTTTTGCACCCGCCGCAATCGGTCTTGGTAGTTAAATTTACGGTCAAAGTTGAAGCACGTGGATAGAGAAAACACTACATTGTGGAATGAAGGGAATTATGCAGAGGTGATTTAATTAAAATAAATCTCCATGTGTTGTCTCTGGGTTGATTTTGTACCTAAACAAAATAGGGTTTCTCCTTACGAATATCCAATTCGGTGCCCGGGTCCAGATGAACCAGGTGAACAGTAACACCATGAAAATAGAAGTTTTTTTTCATGTAAGATGTTTGAGTGTAGGATGTGCATGCAAAATTTCATCCCATTTGACCATCTGTGGAGCTCGTGGCAAAAAAGAGAAAACTAGCCAAAATAGTGCGTGAACAGTAACCTTACTCACAGAGCCGAATTTTGTCTTTTTTGTCGCACGCTCCTCGAATGTCAAAACTCCACCAAATTTTGCACGAATATCAAGCACACAAGCATCTTGCTTGCAAAAAAAGGAATTTTTTGAATTTTTTTTCTATTTTTTGTGAATTTTTTATTTTGCCCGGGCTCATCTGAGCCCGAGCGCTGAAACGCCGCTCTCTTCTCCTTATACCATTAGGGTTACTGTTTTTATCCAAGTCAATTCTGCATGTCGGATAGACCCTATGGACGACGCATAATAAAATGCTGATAAAGAGGGTCTTCTCGTGGAAGGCCTCTGACTTGTTCTTTGATTCCTTACTTTCTTGCAGCATTGGCACCCGTTATCTAGACAGGGGGACTACAACCGTCTTAGCCTCATGCTTGATGCGCTTCTGGCAAACGTGTGTCGTCTCTCCTATCCGTAGTGACGTTGTGCCTACTGCCACTAGGTGCCTTTTCTTCATTTCTTTTGTGCGTTTTTTGGCTGTGATTGTGTTGTTACCCCAGCCATATTAGCTGCTTTGTCACTATGGATCTGGTTGCATAAATGTTTGCTTTATTTATAAAGCGGGGCAAAAGCTTATTTCGAGGAGTGAAAATGGTATTCCCTTGCAAACCCAGACCAAAGTTGTTATACCACTTTTACGAGGTGTTCAAAATTAGGTATGATTTTGTTACCGTGCCGCAAGTTTATGTATCACAGGTGTAATTACCTCTTGAAGATTTAGGGACATGTCCCATTATGTTATTGCACTCATGTTTTATTACTTTGCTTCACACTATTACTCGTGTCATTAAGCATTGTACGACCTTGCGATGTACTTGACTAAGAAATCATTGGGCGACACAGGCGGCTGCCGATCCGCTTTTCCAGCTGGCACTTCGTTGCGCGTCCTCCCCTCGCCGTCGCCGGGAGTCGACGCCGGGCTTGCCTGCGCGGCGGACGAAGGCGGCGAGGCTTCGTTCCCGTGGCTTTTGGACGACGTGTAGGCGATGTACTGGCGACGACTTGACACATTGAAGGTGGATTTGGTGCAGCGGCCGCAGTGGCGTGCCTCCCTTGTATAGCGGGAGCCGATGCGACGGAGGAATTGAGCCAAGATCGCCATGTCCCCAATCTGGAGAGCCCGCCCACCAAGCCATGGCCGGTGCTCCCGTGGGATAAGGTTGTGGCCATGCAACAGCCAGCACATGCAGCAGCCATTGCCCACTTCCCCGACGAGGATGCGGTGGTGGCAATGCAGCAGATGTCGGGGCCATCACACGTGACCTGGCCTGCCTGCTGCTATGCGGTGTCGGGCGTGGATGGCTGTCTGGTGATGCCCCATTGGATGCGACATTGTTGGATGGTTGTCGCTGGAGAGGCTTAGACCTTCATGTCCAACGAGGTTCGCGATCTGCATTGTTAATGGCGATGCATGACGGCATCCATGTGCTCCAGCAGCTCGGTCTTATCTACTGCCACATGAGAGGACGACAAAGATAATGGCGGCGTGTGGAGACGTCATCTGATGCGGATAAGTCATCAGCTGCCACTTGTTTAGGATGCCGCGGGACCGCCAAAGCGTCCTGACTATGGATTTTGGCAACCTCGGTGATCTTCCTCCTTCGTCAAAGTCTACAGCTTTTAGGATTGTGGCAAGTGGAGGTGACAACATATAATGACTTCGATTGGATGGTGCTTTTCGAGTACCTGGTCTCGAGCTTCGGGGTGAAAACCGTTGATCTAATCCTAGTTGGTTATACCTAGCAATGGCGGTATTTTTGCATCGTTACCTTGTTGAAGGCATTGCTTAGAGTTTGCTCGGACTTTATCTTCAGGGTGAAAACCCATGATCTGACCTTCGATGGTTGGATCTGGCGACGTCGGCACTTGCGTGTCGTTTCCTTCATGAAGGTGTTGCTTCTGAAGAACCTTGCTCATTATCTTTGCTTCGGTTTTCTTTCTCCGTCTAGGCATAGCTTCGGTGTTATATGAATTTGCTCTTTGCCAGCGTGATCTTTCGCATGTGTGTGTTAGTGTTGGATGTGTGCATCTTAGTTATGCAGAGGCCGGGTGTATGCTCATTATGATTGTATACCTTGATGCTACATTATGAGTCAATAAAAATGTCCTTTGTCGAAAAAAAGAAATGATTATAATTGTTTCATTTGTGATGAAAATGATTATAACCATACTCTTTGAGACGATTGAGCAAAGTGTCAAAGAACAATATAGGCAAAATAACGGGTGTAAACAAACCAACTTGGCATGTCCATCTATTATGCTTGGGATTTAATAAATTTAGGCTTTGTCTTGACATTGAGTCTATGACAATTCTATTAGGCCATTGCCTATTTTGTCCTTGACCGACCAACTCTTTATTATACTAAATGACCAGTTGCGCCAATGGCGCAAAGGCCGAGAGCAAGCCATGTATTGTAAGAGTATACATTAATATTATTCGGGCGTGAACAAACTGCAGAATTATATGTATGTATACAATCAGAACAACCATATCTGTAGCAATAAAATGGCAACACCATATCTGTAGCAATATATGTATGTAGTCTTATAGGACCTTGTTCAACCAACCGGACTGATGACAACCAACTATGAGCTGGGACAACCGGTGTAATATATGTATGTAGTCTTATAGGACCTTGTTGTAAAAGGCTCTCAAGTATTTAAGAGCTTCATGTGCCAATCGAGCCTTCTTAGAGTTTTCCATAGACAGATGGGACATTGATTTCTTTGGAAGTACCTTGAAGCAAAAGCAGAACAAAAGTACAGACAATTCCAAGTCAAATGTAAACATACTATATGAACCGGAGAAAATAGATACCAATGGATTAAATAAGCAATGGATGCAAAAATATGTGCTCTAGGGCTGAACTTATTTAGAAAGCTAATAACCGAACTATATGTGTGAGCTAGTAATCTCTCCCATATAATTTCAGATATACTGAAAAGGAAATATTCTACCTCATATCTTCTATAAACCTCTAAAACATAGGAAAGAGACACAAGAATATATGACTTACCGAAGGAATTTGGCGAACTTGCTTACGCTTTCAATCTTTCAACAACTTTGAAGACCACATACATACACATGGATAAAATCATCACATATACAATCAGAACAAAACCATATCTGTAGCAATAAAATGGCAACTAACATGAGGTTGTGCTACCTGTAAATAAAGCTAAGTATTAAAGTTCCAACCATTAGCTAGTTGCATAATCTATAAGAGGCTGGAGTACATATGACGATTCAAAGAGATAGGGTAACTCTGTAATAACAACATGCCAGCAAAAGCTGAACCCAAGAACAATCCCTAAAAATCAAAAAATATTGTGCATCTCTACTTTTCTTTGATTCTTTTACATCTCCTTTCAGATTTTACTATGATTGAGGTGTGTTAATTTGATCAGTCATACAGAACCAAAGAAATGTAGGTGCCCTTAATACTCAAATAAGGATAAATTGGAGAGGTAAGAATGAGCTCCTGGTATTCATTTTAGGTATTAAGAAATAAGCTATTGAGAATATGTAATGAATATAAAGATGGTGAGGACTTCAATAAACATAATGAACCTCAGAACCGGAAGGGCCATTTTCATTGGCATGCCGAAAGAAATGTTGTGAGCAATTCTAACATGCTAAATCAGACTGACATGTATCGCCTACTTGCTGATGACATCTACTTTTGAGCTCTGATGTAAGCATGGTAAAACAGCTCATAGTACATAGAGTCTTGGAAGTGGGCTACAGGAGCAGTGCACAAGGATGATTGAAATACCTAGGTATTTAGTCACAGGAGCTTGTCCCTTGCCTTTCATTGCGGATATAGGATTGTTCATCTATTAATCATGTAATAGTCAGACAATGCAAAGGAGAGAATGCAGGGAGAAATAGTAACAATCATACAACGCAAAGCTGTGTACAGGGCAACAAGAATGCCTCTCATCAGGACGCATTAGGCAAAGGTAACTAAATGGAATACACAGATGCCAAAAGCCATGACTACAACAATGTTAGATTAGGCGGTGGCTGCAGCTGGTCATTAGTAATCATTATACATGAGTACCTTAAATCGATTGAAATAGAAGGAAATGTAAGGTTATTTACATTGATATATATTGTTCAAATGGACGATCCACAAGGAAAGACAAAAAAATTGTGAAGCATGTCATAAGTGGCACAAAAGCATTGTAAACTTTGCTCGAGGAAATTGTATATCTGAAGAAGTCCATTACCCGAGTATAACATAAATGAAGTTGGTGTTCAGTTTAAATTTCTACCAAGCAAATGTAAGGTGTTGATGAAGCTGAAACAAAATTAGGGGCAACAGCGATTAATTAACCGATTAATTAATCCATCCTGTAGTTTTCAGTTTTCACCAACTTGTCCATCTATCCATAAGACTACATGGAACTGAACCGAAGGTAAGGATCTGAACCAAGAATAGCAACGTAGACAAAAGCAAGATTAAACATCATTCTTCAGTCCTCAAGGGTACATGCATTCTCCTTCCTGACTTCGGCTTCCTGCTCTGGTGTGTAGTGTTCTCTAAGATCAGCTACTTCTTACACTCCCCCACTAAGTGAATAGTAACAATTTTAAGACGATAAACCACACAGATAATTGGTTCCTAATTAGAGCAGCTAAAGAAGCAAGTAGCTAACATTAGTACATAGAGTCTTGGAAGTGGGCTACAATATCATGGCAAAATCCAGGAGTACATCATTGCTTGTGGTTAGCATAGTTCTCTCAAAATTTTCATGGCTGGTTTGCTACTACTTCCAATTTTGTCTATATTGTATTAAATAAGACCCATCAAAGCATACCACAAATGGTTTTCTGTGCAAAATAAATAGACCAAAAAATGAATGAAACAAAATAAATACACAGCCCCTTACGCATATATGCAGATGAAAGCTTCCAACAATGAAATAATTCCTAGTTTAACCGAAAGGCATTAGCATAGGTGAGAACAAATATTTTCAGTGAGCTCTAACAAGAACAAATGGCAGGACCAAGAACAACCTCCAACCGAGGAGATGACAAGCCAGCAGAGCAATAGACGAAGACCAAAGACCAGGTGAGAGGACAAAAGCAACCTGCGGCAGACAAAACAAATGCCTTAGGAGGGTGAAACATGAACGAAAAGAGTGTATAATCAGCAAACTACATAGACAATAGGCTAATTATGCTTGCAATCAGTATAAATATAATTAGCAACTACTCCCTCCGTCCGGAAATACTTGTCGAAGGAATGGATGTATCTAGACATATCTTAGTTTTAGATACATCCATTTTTATTCATTTCTCCGACAAGTATTTTAGGACGGAGGGAGTACTATATATCCATTACTTGAATGGAATCATGAGCCATTTTCATGCATCGTAAATACGACGGCTGCCCCTCTCGACTCTTCTGTGCCTCATCTCATGACTAATTCTACTAATCAGTGACTTGGTTCAGTTGCTGTCTAAATCAAGACAATTGCATGAAAGCACAACACAGTACATCCTAATGTAAGATATTTTAAGTTTTTAACTAATACCAGCAAGCACCCTGTCAATTTATGATTATCTAAGAAAAACAACACGCCTGAAACACGGTAGGCACATCAACTAAACTGAGGCACACATATCTGTCGGCACGGTGGCACAGTCACATTTAAAGAATTAATAATTATGAAAAGCCTGTAGTGCATGTCACAACTATAAATACTCTGTTCTCACCTAAAACTATCAGAACAGAGACAAATAAGAACAGAGCTGCCAATATAAATGCAGGTCAATGCAGAACACAACAGGTGAATATTTCCAACGACAAGCAAACATATCCGTCTAGCCCGACACAGCATATTCAACATATCATACAACCACTTACGCAAACAGTTACATCAGGCTTTCATAAAGTGGACTGGAAATCAGGGAAATAGACATGGAATATTTCTCTATAGCTACACGGTTTTGAAATATTTTTCTTCTTGAAGCTAACCAAGCCCGCTGTCCTTTTTTTAGCTGAAGATAAATCCGTCGGTTTGAAGTAGAAAAGCAATGACTAAACCTAAAGATCCAAGCGAAGGACCATCTACTTTTTATAACTAATCAATCCACCCAAACTAAATTACTTTCTTACCTGTTTCAATGGAACACAGTAAACATTTTCCATTGCACTCTTGCTCCAAGCTTACAAACCCTACATATTTTAGGTGCTGCATCCCTCTGATATTGTTGCATAGGTACTTAAACAGCAGCCTAGTAAGAATACTGATTGGCTATATTCAGGCTAAACTCTAAAGCATTAATCTAAGCCTCCACTTTGTGTGCACCTTCTCATTATATTTATGCTCATTTAATGGCAGTGCAACATCCCATTTTGAATGCTAGCTAAGAATACCCAACTAATCAGACTTCTTTCCTATGAGATTGTAATAAAGAACAATGATGGTAGGTGATCTGATATTATATTCGACTAATAATAAAATAAGTAAGGAGAGCAGGGTATGGAAAGACAGATAGCCTAGAAAAGAAGCATGCAGAGGAAAATGCCAAAGAGATACTATCATAAGCAAGGGCATTTGATGAATTCATTAATTAGTCAAGCCAGTACGAATATACATGACTGAAAAGAATATGTATTTTGTAGTTTGAACAAATGGAGTAACCAAGACAACAATAACCGGGCGTACGGTCTAAATTAAATGAGCCAATTTGAGGAATTGTTATCCTCCAAACAATATTCAGATGATTCTATTTGCTATGATGATAATTCTGTACCTGCACATTACTCGGCATACCAAGTTCTCCATTCGGGTTCTTCTCCGCAAGACACATGAATATATGAGCAACTAATTTTCTTGGTCCTATTTCTTCTTTCTCATATCTGCAAATATCATGTTTAGGAAACCCACATATCTGCAAACGGGTCTTTACCAAATGTACATGGTTTTAAACACGTACATGCAAAAAGAGATGGAAGCAGAGCACATTGCACAAGCTTCCAGAGTTGCAGAAAGAGAGAGGGAGGGGAAGAAGGATTGGGCGAAGCTCACCTTGAGTGTTGAAATGTATCAGCTTAAAAACCTTGAGCTGAGGAGCGAGATAGGTGAAAAAACCAATCCCGCCAGACAACCATATATATAACTCAGATATTAGAGTTCCCTGATACATCGGATATACAAAGCGCACTAATCACTCAAATTTTGGAATTATGAACCTCAGAGCATGTGGTCAATATTGTTAGTTATGGACAAAAGCGCAGTAGTGCATCAAAGAAGTTACAGGTCCAGAAATTACCATTCAGAAATGAGAATTACATATTTAGGAGAGAACATCTCATCCCCAAATGAACAACCAATTTCAATTAAACAGATTGTGCAAAAGTAGGCATATTAGTAGATCGGAAGTTTCAAGGAATAAACAATAGTACAATAATCTTGATACTGATTTAGCTATGTAAAGCAGGAACATAAATTGCATACCAAACAAGTTACTAAAGAAAATGCACAACAATAGATGACCCGTTGTGCCCTGGCGCAAAAAGCGAGAGTGAACCAAAGCATTCAAACTATGCAAGTAAGAGTGGTTTAGAAATTGATTTGCGCCCCTGATGCAAGTAGCCAAAGCAAACCAAGCATTGGAACCATTATAAAAGTTGGTATTTATATGGCATCTTTATACATAATCAGGCATATGTGGTTTATTTCAAATTTCAATAGTATGGAAAGAGATACATAGATGGCATATTTGTCCATCCTGATAACATCATGGTTCAGGCATACCTTGCAAGGAGATACTTAGATGGCCTCTTTATACATAATTGGCCCAGGAAGATGAAGGTAGACTAACGGGTCTTGGTTCTACATTTGTGGATGCTACTCTATTGCATCATATCATACTTTCTGTCTTCAGCTAAAGCTCACTAAAATCATCCATGTCTCTAATTGATAAAATAATCTGGTGTTTTTACCTCTCTGTTCTCTAAAGGATACCTCTCTCAATAAAATACATGAAAAAAGTGCATATAAGAAACAATATGTAACTACAGAATCAATTAGACGAGAATGGCTTGATAAGAATGCACTACACCAAACATAGCACACCAACTACAATAAGCAAAAATTGACCATGCGACTCTCTATATTTGATTTCAGTTAATTAACTATAAACTCCGCACCTAGCAACGGAGAGCTTATAAGTCGAAAGAATTAAGCCTACTGGCCATAAAGGTACAAGCAAAGACTGAAACAACTAATTGAAACTCTTTCCTGTAGGCATAGCACAACACACATTTCTTATTTCTTCATTACTTCATAACTGAAACTGAAGAAGAAAACAAGTTGGCATTTTTTTTACCTACGACACTAACTCTCAACGAATGAAGGGGGAAAACGTGTACATAAGTAACATAACAGGGAGGAGAAAAGATTCACCAGTGTAGACTATGAAGGAGAAGCTGCGAAAAACCCAGTCAATCTGTTCCATCCGAACAACGGTGGACACAAATCCCACCTGCAACACAGACATAAGAACCACAAAGCCTAGAAATCTAGCAGTAAGAATAAGAATAACAAGACGATCTGTAAGGATATCACAACCTCAGCATGCACCCACAAACATAAATCATCCATCATGTCGTCCCTCCTAAAGAAATATGAAGCACAGAAGAAGGGGATATGTCAGACCAAGAAATAAATCATATTCATGAGTCATGGTGTAATTAGCAATTGAAGTGGTCCAGATAGTCATGGAACAATGAGTGATAGCTCATCTATTAATCAAAAATGACAGGCAAAGAGCAAAATATACAACAAACAAGTCCATGTTTTTTCTATGGAATATTGTAGCTAAGAAATAAGCGGAATTAAATCGCCACTGATAGTCCGGTGTATCTTCAAAGTGCAATGAGACGCAATATTGGAAATAAAATGCAAATTTAGTAGCAAAAAAAATTCAGCATTGATGTGAATTGTAGAATTCTAAACAAGATGCTAGCCTGGGAACATCTTCGACTACAACAACGAATTATAGTCAGCTAAACAGAACACACACCCATTTTCAGAAGTAAAAAGACAGAACCATCTAAAATAGAGAAACTTGGCAGCACACATTAGTAAGATTGTAAAATGTTGAAAAACTTGGATGTTGCTGTTGCAAAATAAGTGTCACACATTAGTTCTAATGATGTATCACCTACTATGGCTATAAGAACTACTTTTAGCATAGGCTGCAACTTTGGAGATGCAAATTGTTAGAAATACTAATTATATCTATATAGAAGCATTGAAGTTCGGCTGCAGCATCGTAGACGAATTAGTTCGGACCTCAAAGTCTCAAAAAGCATAATGCTTATAAAACTGTAATCGCTAGAAAGAAAATAATCACCTCTAGTATTTAGTAACACATATAAGAGATAAAGTTCAGTCGGTTTTGTCATTTTAACGGAACAACTGGTGAGCATGCCCCGAGCTATCATATAGCTGAAAATGAAGCAACCAATGGACCTGCAGAAATCAACACATCTGAGAAGAAGTAGCAGTCCATTGCATGGAAGAAGTGAACTAACATCATATGTAATTGCAGATCTGAAAGATGCAAAGTAGCCGAAAAAATGGATGTACAGAAGCTGAACCTGCTCCTGGGATAGCCATGATGGCTACACTCACAGCAACCTGAACCTGGTGAGTGTGTGTGCTTTTATCAACCTACAAAGTAAAACTGAAGAACCTCAGAACAAGAGAGAAACACAAATCTTCATAAGAAAAGCAACCTGAACCTGGTGGGTGGATGTGCTTTTATCAACCTGCAAAGAAATCATACCACAAAAAGTATCCCTTGTGACTACAAGAAGGATGATGTAGCCACAACATCCCTTCAGATTGTCTATCTCTCTCAAATTCCTCTCTCTTTTCTCAAAAATTAGATGCGGTCAAAAATGCAAAGAGACAAAACAAAGCTCTTCATGTTGCCTATTTCTCTCAAATCCCTCTCTTTTCCCCAAAATTAGAAGCGGTCGAGAAGTAAAGAAATTAACTTTTGTGCGGTATTTATATATACCCATGGAAAAAATTGTGGAAGAAAATTAGAGGAACTTACATGATTTTTTCTTCTGCATCTTTCATGGCTGAAGCACCATGGACAACCGATTCGCCAGCACTACCGCCTGTTGTGGCTGCTCGCGTTCGCCATTATTGCGCCTGCTCCGACTGGTTCTCCCCTCATCCCCGTTGGCTCGACCACCCAAATATAGGACGAGATGAGGAGAGGTGGCGTATCTATCATCCCGTGCCGGCGCCGGCGCTTGTGGCCGCCTCTATCTCTCACGCTGCAGATCGAAATCTAGGAGGAAAAGAGGAGAGGTGGTGGCCCAGATGCGTTGCGCCGAAATCCATGGGCCGAGGAGATGCGACGGCCAGCAAGAGAGCGCGTCGGAGAAGGTGGAGATGAGCGGCGGGGGAGGCCATGGCGGCGGCGGCGGCGAGCGAGAGGGCGGAGAGGAGGAGGCGACATGAAAGAGAATCGGTGGCGTGGGAAAGAGAGGAGGGAGCGAATGAGGACTGGATGCTGCGTTGCTTTTCCTTTTACCGCTGCTTGCCTAGGGTTGTATACTTCCCGTACCCGGAACAGGATGAAACCCACTTTGTTTCTTTGACCCCACACATAGCCAGCCCCACTCATCAGCCACTCCTGAAGCAACTATTGACGTGAAAATAAACCAACGGTTGACCTGGTGCCAGCAGCCAAAACAGAGAAACAGTAAAAAGATTGTTCGGTCCCTGAGGCTTACCGCGCGCGGATGCGGTAGAAGGGCGGGTAGTCTAGCGCTCTTTATATGTTAGATCTGTATATGTCTCTTCACAATTTTTCATGAATATACTTTAACTATCACAAGTAGTCTTAATATACACATGTTGGCTGACTTGAGCGTTTAATCGTGTCCATGAACATGATCAAATCTTCTCCTCCCGCAACATTTGATTGTTGGTATGTCGGATCACCTAATTCTATGGAGAGAAACAAAGAATGAAAGACATTAGCACATCGATAGTTATTGATATTTTAAAAAGAGATTATACTAACAAAGTTATAATATACGTACTTTATAGGTGAACAATCTCATGAGAATTGCGAGCCGCATGGCGAAAACAACATAGCTGCCGGTTTATTTTATTTTTTAATTTTGCTGCTAATTTATAACTGTGGATTATTGCAATTACTCTTTAGGTTGCCAAGCTCTCATGAGCTATTTATTTGGAAAATCAGAATGTATTTTAGTTAGTAAGTGGTGACCAGACATCAGTCCTGGCCATGAGCAGCCCGACCCGACCCGGCCCAAAAAAGTCTGACCTGGCCCGGCTCGACCTTATCCACGGACCGGACTTGGGCCTAGGTTTTGAGCCCAAAGCACGGGCCAGGCCAGGCCCGTTGTTTTTGCCGTTTAAGGAAAAGGCCTGGCCCGTGGCTCGAGGCCCGACGGGCTTTTAGCATGATGGGCCAAGCTCGGGCCTGATTTTTAGACCCGACAGCCAGGCCAGGCCAGGCTCGGGCCTGAGTTTTTTGTATCGGGTTTTGGTTGGCCTGGCCCAAAGCCCGGCCCGGCCCGATGGATGGCCAGGTATACCAGACACCGAATCCCGTACAACGGTGACCGGCACATGCTGTCGGTGGCGGCGGTGCCACCGGCGCGCTGTCCTTGGAAATCATCGTCGTCACAGAATCGGATTAGGCTCCGGGTTGCAATGCAAAGCAGGAGGCGTGACTTCTGTCTTCGGCTCACCGTGATGTATCCACGTTGGTATGCCGTATGCTTACTCCTCTCACGTCCCCGCCCGCCCCCACCCCAAAGAAAATACAAGCAAGACAAGGCAAAGACACATGGGATTCCGAGTAAAATGCAGGCACGCACACTACTTCTTTTTAAAAAAAAGAAGGACGACCCCGGCCTCTGCATCTATCTGGACGATGCATACGGCCACTTTATTAATTATTGACATAAAACCGTACAAAGTCATATAACAATAAGACTAAAACCACCAAACAAAGCAACATCTGTCGCTATCCCTATTCAGTTGATGTAGGGGCGCTGAAAGTCTGGGCCTAATACCAAACAGACCATGCAGCCAAACCTAAACATCTAAAGACTTGAGGTCCCACCCAGGACGCCTGTCGGGTATGGGCACCCACCAGTCCGGCGTGCTTCTCAACCAGGATCCCTGCCGGGTATGAGGCCGCCGCAGCCACCTGCCACGAATTCATCTTCAGAGCTGTACTGCTGCATCAACCTTGGCCGGTCCAACTGCCGCCGACGCCACCAAGACGCCAGGCAGCGTCACCCTCCTGCACGAGTCCATCTCCGCTCATCAGGCGCCGAGTCTCCACTGCGCCACGCCGCCGAGATCCGCCGTCATCAATGAAGCAGATGAAACACCGCTCCTCCTCTTGTCCCCTCCAACTAGCACTTGCTCCAAACAATGCCCCCATGAGGGAGAACGATACCGATAGCACCGTCATCATCCGATCCGGTAGACCCAGATCTATGGTTTCCCCCGGAACTTCCCGATCAGGTTGATGAGACCTGCAACGACGATGTCTCTAGAAGGAAACGACGTCTGAGACGCCGCCATCGTCCGCCAAGACCACAGTCTGGCGCAATTTTCATCGGAAGCCACGTCTTCCCGACCTCATGGCTGGCTGGAACCGAATGGAACCTCGCCACGAAGACGTATGTTACCGTGGGTACTCCGGCGGAGATCCGGCATCTCCTCACCGGTCCCTCCACACGCCGTCGGTCGGCGAAAGGCCTCCTCGCGACGGATCCAAACGGGGCGTTGGATCCGCAGTAGCCGTCGTCACCATCACGAGCAGGACAACCCACCTCGCCGGATGGGGCACTGCCACTGCCGCCGTCCATGCAGGGCCGCCGCTCCGCCGACGATGGTGCTCGGGCCCCCGCCGCACAGCCCGGATACTCCGTCCTAGCCGCCACCGTTGGATCTCATGAGAAGGGCCACCCCCGCCACCTCAGATGGGATCCGCCTGTTGGGTTTCGTAGTAATTTCAAAATTTTCCTACGCTCACGCAAGATCATGGTGATGCATAGCAACGAGAGGGCAGAGTATGATCTACGTACCCTTGTAGATCGACAACGGAAGCGTTTGGTTGATGTAGTCGTGCGTCTCCACGGCCCGACCGATCAAGCACCGAAACTACGGCACCTCCGAGTTCTAGCACACGTTCAGCTCGATGACGATCCCCAGACTCCGATCCAGCAAAGTGTCGAGGAAGAGTTCCGTCAGCACGACGGCGTGGTGACGATCTTGATGTACTACCGCCGCAGGGCTTCGCCTAAGCACCGCTACAATATTATCGAGGACTATGGTGGAAGGGGCACTGCACACGACTAAGAATATGATCACGTGGATCAACTTGTGTCTCTAGGGGTGCCCCTGCCTCTGTATATAAAGGTTCAAGGGATGGGGGCCGGCCGGCCAAGGTGTAGCGTGCCAGGAGGAGTCCTACTCCTTCTGGGAGTAGGACTCCCCCCCTTTCCTAGTTGGAATAGGATTGATGGAGGGGGGGAAGAGGAGAGAGAGGAGGAAGGGGGGTGTTGGGGAACGTAGTAATTTCAAAAAGAATTCCTACGCTCACGCAAGATCATGGTGATGCATAGCAATGAGAGGGGAGAGTATGATCTACGTACCTTTGTAGATCGACAACGGAAGCGTTTGGTTGATGTAGTCGTACGTCTTCACGGCTCGACCGATCAAGCACCGAAACTACGGCACCTCCGAGTTCTAGCACACGTTCAGCTCGATGACGATCCCCGGACTCCGATCCAGCAAAGTGTCGGGGAAGAGTTCCGTCAGCACGACGGCGTGGTGACGATCTTGATGTACTACTGCAGCAGGGCTTCGCCTAAGCACCGCTACAATATTATCGAGGACTATGGTGGAAGGGGGCACCGCACACGGCTAAGAATATGATCACGTGGATCAACTTGTGTCTCTCTGGGGTGCCCCTGTCTCCGTATATAAAGGCTCAAGGGGGGGGTGCGGCCGGCCTAGGAGAGGCGCGCCAGGAGGAGATTGCCCCCCCCAATCCTAGTTGGAATAGGATTCGCGGAGGGGGGGAAAGAGAGAGGGGGGCCGGCCCCCTCTCCTTGTCCTATTCGGACCAAGGGAGGGGAGGGGCGCGCGGCCCATCTTGGGCTGCTCCTTCTCTTTTCCACTAAGGCCCACTTAGGCCCATATAGCTCCCGGGGGGTTCCGGTAACCTCCCGGTACTCCGGTAAAATCCCGATTTCACCCGGAACACTTTCGATATCCAAACATAGGCTTCCAATATATCAATCTTTATGTTTCGACCATTTCGAGACTCCTCGTCATGTCCGTGATCACATCCGGGACTCCGAACAACCTTCGGTACATCAAAATGTATAATCTCATAATATAACTGTCATCGTAACCTTAAGCGTGCGGACCCTACGGGTTCGAGAACAATGTAGACATGACCGAGACACGTCTCCGGTCAATAACCAATAGCGGAACCTGGATGCTCATATTGGCTCCTACATATTCTACGAAGATCTTTTATCGGTCAGACCGCATAACAACATACGTTGTTCCCTTTGTCATCGGTATGTTACTTGCCCGAGATTCGATCGTCGGTATCCCATACCTAGTTCAATCTCGTTACCGGCAAGTCTCTTTACTCGTTCTGTAATACATCATCCTGCAACTAACTCATTAGTTGCAATGCTTGCAAGGCTTAAGTGATATGCATTACCGAGAGGGCCCAGAGATACCTCTCCGACAACCGGAGTGACAAATCCTAATCTCGAAATACGCCAACCCAACATGTACCTTTGGAGACACCTGTAGAGCACCTTTATAATCACCCAGTTACGTTGTGACGTTTGGTAGCACCCAAAGTGTTCCTCCGACAAACGGGAGTTGCATAATCTCATAGTCATAGGAACATGTATAAGTCATGAAGAAAGCAATAGCAACATACTAAACGATCGGGTGCTAAGCTAATGGAATGGGTCATGTCAATCAGATCATTCACCTAATGATGTGATCCCGTTAATCAAATAATAACTCTTTGTCCATGGTTAGGAAACATAACCATCTTTGATTAACGAGCTAGTCAAGTAGAGGCATACTAGTGACACTCTGTTTGTCTATGTATTCACACATGTATTATGTTTCCGGTTAATACAATTCTAGCATGAATAATAAACATTTATCATGATATAAGGAAATAAATAATAACTTTATTATTGCCTCTAGGGCATATTTCCTTCAGACCTGTGTTGTAGAGCGTCGAGATTGATGAAACAATCATTGGAGTGTTATTGTCACTAAGCTTACTCGGAGAGGGAAGGTCCGTTGTCTAAGGGCATCTCCAACATCGACCCGCAAATCTCCCGCATGCGTCTGGACCGTGTTGTTCGGACAGCGGAAGTCATCTAACGTTGACCTGTATCGGTCCGCTGGATGGTCCGAACGCGATTTCTCCCACAAACCGGAGACAAACATAGAGGGAGGGGGCTTTGCGGGACCGCTCTGGCCCACCAAAACCTCTCCCCCTCGCCCGCGCACGTTCTCGGCATGCCGCTATAGAGCGTGCCACTCAACATTGAAGACGGCTCAGGATAGACGCAACCTCTCACCTTCACTTCATCAGTCTTATCGCCGGTGGTCATGAAGACGGTGGATGGGGGACGACACGGGCTTGGAGTCGGGTGCCGCTGCCGTATGATAGGTTTTGGTTCAGGTCTTTTCTTGTTCTTAGTGTTTGAAATGTAATGAAAATCCTTTGTGTTTATATGAAACCACCATGTTTATATGAAACCCAGCCTTGTTTGCATGAATTTCATCCGGTTTGTTGAAAACAGTTTGAAATGTATGCGACTATAGTTGGATGGCGGCTTCCCGCATTCATATCCGCGGACTGCCCCCCCCCCTGTCCGTGGGTGAATGTGGGAGGAAATTTACGAGTTGCCAGGAGATGCCCTAATGAGGATGTTATGGGATTTTCAAGGTCGTCCATCAAAATGGGTTTGAGGTAGGAGTTGTCATGCGGCACAGGGAGTTGGTGGAGGCCCTTTGTACTCTCTGCTAGTGAACCTTGCGACGCAGGGTTGGCCTCTCCTGTGGGCAGTGGTTGGCCGGCAACATTGGTTCATGTTGGTTAGCCAGGTGCTTGAGGTCTTCTACGGCGATGGGATGGCGCGACTGTTGTGGTTTGGCGGTGGTGCGATCCAGGTCGTTGATTTGCAGGCTGGTTTTGGCAGGCGGCGCGGATATGGTACGTGGTGGGGGTGGTGGACGACTTCCGGTAGTGAGCAGGTATAGGGAGGCGACGTTGGTTGCCCTAGTGTTGTGTTCTTCTCGCATGTTGTCTGTTGGAGTCGGCCTCTCTAGGCGTTGTTGTGTCGTCGGACGGATTGGTGTCGATGGCTACGAGTGTGGCGACATTCGAGCTTGTTCGACGGCGGTCGTCGGTAGTCACTAAGTTGTATCCCAACCCTGATCCACCAGGACTGGTTGGGGACGTAGGTGCGGGGTGCTTCCTACCTTGTAGGTGATGACCCAGACTCGATGGTTGATGTCGGGCTAGGAGTGGAAGACAGTACCTTCACTCCTACTACCATGACTGGGTGGATGTGACGTGGATAGTTGGCAGTGTTTAGGGGATGAAATCTGGAGCGGCGACTCCGGATGGTGGTTCGCATGCTTGGCTCTCCGACGGGCATCATGGCGGCGACGATGGTGTGTCTTTTGGTCATCTAGGCAGCGAGGGGTGTAATGAGGGGCATCATTGAGGCGGCGGCGGTGTGTCTTTTGGTTATTTGGGCGGCAAGGGGTGTAGCGGCGGGTAGCTCGGGCTCGTTCTCCGCTCAAGCAGTGGCAATGCCCAGATCTAGATATGGTGGCTTCTGCTCGTTGTGGACTTGTGGTTGTGGTGCATCTTGGTGGTATGATTGAGCTATCAAGCGAAAATTTCACGCTTTGACGCCGACGATGGTGCCACCTGCAAGTGCCGCTCTCCTCTTGAGGACATTGTTGTGGTTCTCATCTCCATGCTAGAGTTCTGGATGAACACCTTAGTCCGTCTAAGACTCGGTAGCGACGACGCGTAGTGACGGTGTCCCGGCTAAGTGACATCTCACCATGTCGACTCCGAGCTTGGTGGGTCGGGCTAAGGACCCCTTTGTCGGTTATCGACCTGAGCCACATTGGGCAGCCCATCGTGGATAATAGGAAAACTCCAGAAGACTTGCCGACAAGAAGCTGTATTCGTGGACAAATCTACCTCCTCGTACATAGCTGATTATGATCCATGTACCCTAGCAATAAAGTAGCCAACAATCTCTCGATACTTTGTACTGTAGATATACTCCAATGCAATAAAGTAGAAAGTATGTTGTATGGTTTTAACTTTTTGAAGAGTCTAAACCTGAGTAACTTTGTGTCACTACTACCATGGTCCCAAAACACCTAGCTTAGGATACCCTACCGAGGGATCTACCGGATTTAGCTCTGTTACATATGCCGTTTCCCCTCTTCAGGGCGCTGTTGTCGAGCTTACGTGTCATAGGGCATGTCATGGCGTCGTATTCAGACCTACCTGTGCTATTTTTCGGCAATGTAGTTGCGTGCCTTTAGGCTTTCTGATCATTCCGGGATCTGATATTTAAGAGGGCTTCCTCGCTACTATATACTAGATGATACCCCAAACGTTGTTGCAGGAACCTTGGTAAACATACGCATAAAATAGATGTTAAAATCCTAAAACTATTGCAAAAACAAATTTAAGAATGCTCTCGGTCAAATGGGGTGTTAACAGCCTAAAACAATTGCAAAAGGTAATAAATAGATGTTAAAGGCCTAAAACTACTGCATAAATAGATGTTGAAAGCCTAAAACTATTAAAAATAATAAAGTATATGAAGCATGTCACAAAATGTTACTCCCTCTGTCCCATAATATAAGAACGTTTTTGACACTACCCTAATGTAAAAAATGATCTTATATTATGGGACAAATGGAGTATATAAAAAGAGAAATCTATTGGATTGAAGTCAAACGGGGTGTCATTTTTAACAAAAATGTGTAATATGACCTACATATATTTGCTCCAAGCGTCTAACATACAAATATATGTAGGTCATGACACAGAAATGTGTAACCTGACAGTCTATGTTGTGCACAAAAATTAGTGAAACAAATCTATACATGATTACTGAGGTGGCATGGTTGCATGAATAAATTAGTGCATAAATTGTAACCTATAACCACATGCATGACTTGATAGATTAGTGCATAAATTGTAACCTATAACCACATGCATGACTTGATGATGTGGCATAGTTGCATGAAGAGAAAAAAACATATAATGAACTACAACTATTAAAAAATAGGGTATGCCGTTTGACCGTGTACTTTGGTTTGTATTTTATCTGTAGACGAAAGTCTGTTTTGAGAGGGAAAATGTTACGGTACTCTCACTCACTAGCTGACAAGTGATATTGTCCTATTCCCAGCTTCACCCCATGTCCAAGGAGTTTTTGGAAGCTTATATATACGTACGAAATAATTGAGAGCGGTACCGTACATCCCGACGCATGGGTATGGAGCATGGCGAGACCATGCTTCCAGTACATGGACGCATGGCGAGACCATGGTAGCTAGCTGTCTGCAACCTGGACCGCTAACGACCACCACCGGAGTAAATCACAGTGCTTCTCTGCGAGCCGGGCCCGCCCCATGTGACCGGGATGATGCATGTATGTTGCCGGGAGAGATGGAATGTTCTCAAGCAAGAGATGGGAAGAGTATGCATGCGCTTGGACGAGCTTCATTGGATCAAAAAGGCCCGCTGCGGCTTGGGGACAAAAAGTTTTGGCCCGGCCGGAGCGGAGGGCCTCACTCGTGGCGTCCACACTCCGACGAGGACAAGGACAAAAAAAAAGAGACGAGGACAAGCTACCGACACTCCGCTTTGGTGCTCGACAACAATTTCCTTTCGTTATCGAGCATCCAGGGTCAGATACCCGGATTACACTCAGGACTTGCAAACATTGCTCATTTTCTATCACCGGCTGGCAGGCACAGGGATATTTCAAACCGGAGGAAAAGGAGAGGCCAACGGTCCGATGGATTAACCGGTCTCCATCTAGAGTGGGGCACGGCGACAGTGGGCGGTAGCTGGCTAGCATAGCATCAGATCATTAACACCTTAACAGTCTTGCCTGCAATCACTGCTGCTGTGACCAGTACTCGCGCATGTGCAAGCGTCCAACGTATCGCCCCACACACTAAAGCAAAAGTTCTGACATGTGACAGTAATCGTGCCATGGGGGCTGAACGGCATCCAAGGCGATATGTACTGGCTATGATAACTGGGTGTGGCTCACAAGATTAGGTTCCTTGTGTTCAAACTAAATCATCATAGTCTGAGTTTTAGATTTGATATTGGTGGCTGTATTTTTTAGATTTATTTCAGACTTTTCGTCGATGTGTGTTGTTCAATGAGAAAAGATGTATCGGTGCATGTGTTCCTAGAGTTGAGTGTATGTGCGCGAGCATCTGCTCTTTTAGTGCGTTAAAAGAAAAATTATCTCATGCCTACAGCGTTAGTTTTTTAAGGCAAACACACGCTTTCATTAAATCTCTTGCTAAATGTTCACAGGTATGGTGACTGGATCATAGGGAAGATCGAGTCAAATGTGTCGCCCACCTCAAAGTTACAAGTTCCACTTTCATAGATGAACTAATAACTTGTAAAAGAATTTTGTCTAGGCTGAACCTCTTGAATGATTGCGTCGTAGCTCGCGCTGGAGCCCCTCTTGATTTCTTCCACCGGCCCGTGGCAATCGGTGGCCAGGTGAACCCTTGCAAGGTTGAGATCCTTGGCAAGAGAGAGACTCTTCCGACATGCCAGAGCTTCCAAACTAGTTGGATCAGTCACATTGGCTACAACAATGACAAACGCCCCCATGTAATCGTCTAGTTGTTTCTACAGAAGGTTGCCGCCGCTCCAACAATGCCATCCCGAGAGAAGGCGCCATCAACATTCACTTTAGCATGGCCCGGACTTGGTTGAACCCAACGCCTCCTTGTTTCCCTGTTTGCCGGTGAAAATTGCACCCGAACAGTTTTAGCTTGAATTGTCCCTAGCTCGAACAAGTATGACTCAACGAATCGGTGATTTTGCTCAGAACTTTCGAATATACTATCATAGATTGCCTATCATCTCGCAGTCCAAAATTCCCACAAGGTAACGATCATCCTTGTAAACTCCTCTTCCGACAAGGTATCATTCATGAAGAACAACCATTGTTTGGCATTTTGGGCTCGTTGTATGAAATCATATGTTCAGTTAGACTTGCACCCGATAATGCCCAAGCGCACATTGCCACTATACATTCTAGAAGT
Organism: Triticum aestivum; assembly: GCF_018294505.1. Classification (NCBI taxonomy): domain Eukaryota; kingdom Viridiplantae; phylum Streptophyta; class Magnoliopsida; order Poales; family Poaceae; genus Triticum; species Triticum aestivum. Next base: position 477,140,715 of record NC_057806.1, read on the forward strand.
GAATATGTGAATGGTGCCATGAATCGGCGCAACCACAAAGAGCGCATGCACTAGACGTTGACAACTTCCTATGGTGCAAAACATCTGCTGAAAGTATGGACTGGTGAGCAAACCACCACACAAAAATATTCGGTTTAGAAGGAACCGACAGTTTCCATAGTTTTGTCCATGTTTTTGCTACTTGCTCCGAACTGGAAGAGCCTGACACACCCTCCAGCAAATTCTCACGACTGATCTTTGTCTCCACAAGCATCTGGTAAGCTGATCTGATGCTAAACATTCCCTTTTATTTTCAAAATACCAAGCCTACAAATCCTCTATGTTACATGTACACAATGATATGCTAAAAACTGCCTCTACATCCATAGGTAAAAATACTTGTTAAAAGAATAATTCATGAAACCCTGTTGTAGGAGAACAATCATTTGGAGCGTCATCGGCCCAGATGCCCAGACACTACTGGCGCAAGAAAAGACCGAGGATAAAAACTTGAGGATAAAACATTACTGAATTCACCAGTTTGGGGATAATCTTCTACGATGCTCAACTTTAGAATGCTGATGGTAGTAGAGTAGTAAGAGCAAGTACAATAAAATGACATAAGCATGCTATAAGAACTTAAATATTATATCTTTGCTTAATTGGATGAGAGAGAATGAAAGCGGGCTGTAGAATGAGAGCCAGCTATAGCTCGAGTCCCAAGGCACTTAGTGAGATTGTAAGGTGGGCCCCTCATTAATAAAATGGTACATATTTAAAATTTACTATCGTACATGCCAATTATTAGGTTGGCTTTATATAACATAACAACTCTGAATTGTTGGCTATTTTATTAACCACGCTCTAAGACGTGCATGAGATGGATCCAATAAAGGACTGGCAGCCATGTTCAAAAGCGCGGAGGACATGCCATGCCTTTGGATCTAGAGAACCGAAAAGTTGACGACTGTACTCATACCAAGATTGGTCTGCCAAACGTGTGACATTCCTAGATCCAAAAGGCTGTAGTACTAAGCAAAGCAGATGCGTTTCATCACAAAAGAAATAAAGCGACAAAGGGGAAAAGATCTACTACACCTGAGTGATGTACTAAGCAAACTGTTACCCCTAAAAAAAGAATAAGCAAGCTGTTTGGAAAAATTCACGGCACAAGTCGATAGGCTTCTTTTGATAAATGAAACTATTCCTCAGCTCGCTATACTCAAACCCTTGCCATTTCCTCGATTCCCGTTGAGAAAACAATCGATTGACCATTTTAGGACCTATTCTTCAGAATATAGAGGTATCGAAGCAAGCGTGTAAAAACGTGTCCATTCAAGACCAATTTCGAAAGAAAAAAAAGTATCCATCCAAGACTATCGTCTAGTTTGTTTTCTCAACGGGAATAGGATGGCTCCCATTGGGCTGGTAAAGGCAGGCCTCCAGGACGAGGTCGAGGCCCAGCAAGGCCTACCCGCGAAGTCAGCAGCTATCTCGTCCTCGTCCACGCCATTGGGTTTGGTTGACGCTACCTGCCGTGGCGCGCGGCGGCACCGCACCGATCTCCTCTCCCGCGAATCGCCTTCCCCCGATTCAAATCGAAGCTGCCATTGCTGGCCTCGATCTCCCGCGTCGGCTCGGCGGCTCCAGGAGGAGGTGAAATTCCAACCCCGTGGTGGTAGTAAGTCGGATCTCGCCCCTCCCTTCCCTCTCGGCGCGCACTTTGCGCCCTGCTGTTTCTTCCCGTTAATGTCTGCACTATTCATGACCATGGATGATGTGCATGTGCCCTATCCTAGGTACAATGTCGACTGCTTCATCATCAGCGGCTAAACGGAAGGGCTCGCCCGGTGAGCATGACGATGATCCCTAAGCCCAAGGCCGCACGCGATTGAGATCTTCAGCGCCGGATCTTCCAAAGGTACGCAACGCCAAGCCAGCAGAACGCCGAGGAGGATTCCCAGCTAGCCGATCGAATACGGATATTCACTGCCAGCCACTCTATTTCAATATTTTGTTGGAACTGTGACCTAGGCTAATTGTAAGTTGTGACAACATTATTTTAGGACTCCACTTACTGTTAGTCTCAGTTCACTGTCATTCTTGCTGCTTAACTGACGGCCTCTGCTTAACTGAGGTGGTTCCTCCTTTCCTGGGTCACGAAATCAAAGCCAACAAGCTGAGCAATTTCGATTGTATCTTAGTCGCCGAAGTAAAAAGGAAAACAAGACGTGATAGAAGCCAGAAGCAGTACACCTACGCACTTTGAGAGCTGCAGAAGCGCAAGTGTGATATTTCACTACACTGTTGAAGTTGTTACCGCAACCATGGTTCTGCAGGGAAAGTAGTAGATGGTGTGCTTCTCCACATTCTGTCCTAGTTTCAGTGTTATGCCTTTTAGGAACAAGTAATACCGATGTTTACTTGTTTATTAATCAACATTAAGTCACATTTTTTTAGGAAAGACACTAATAACACAGTTCTATTGCATATGATCCTACCCCCCTGGTTAAAGGATCCACTTGCTTAGCTTTTCTCCTGTTCTTGTGTTTGCAGGACATCTGGCATCATATACTGTCCCTTCTGCCACTGGCAGATGCTGCGCGAGCTGGCTGTGTGTCTCAAACATTTCGAAGCTCCTGGAGATCCCATCCTAACCTCACCTTAAGTATGGAAACGCTGCGCCTCGATGGAGATACATGCAGAGAAGATAAACTGGCACGGGTTTTCACCAAGAGAGTCAACCGCATTATGAGAAAACACTCAGGCGGCGTGAAGACATTCAACCTTAGTTATAATTACCTTCGTTCTTTTCTGGACACCAGTTATCTCAACAGGTGGCTTGAGATTGCTGTTACTACGGGGATTGAAGAGGTCAAACTTTCAATGCCTCTAGGACGCACCGCGGTTCGTTACAAGTTCCCATGCCCGGTTTTATCCAACGGGAGTGGAAACTCGATTCGACATCTTCACCTCAGCCGTTGCGCCTTCCATCCCACGGTCGGGCTTCGTTGCTTGACAAGGCTGTTTCTGTTGGAGGTGCACATCACGAGAGATGAGTTAGGGCACCTTCTGTCCAATTCTCTTGCTATGGAAGAGTTGTGTCTCAATAGTTGTCATAAGATAATTCGCCTCAAGATATCTTGCCTGCTACATCGGTTCAGCTGCCTGTCAGTGTTTCATTGCAAGTCTCTGGAAGTGATAGAGAATAGAGCTCCAAATCTTTGCTTTGTTCGCATTGATGGTGCTGTAGAGAAACTTCCGGTTGGAGATTTATTGCAAATGAAGAGACTACACATGTTGGATTACTACGAATCTGACCTTGTTCATGATGCTCGTTCCAAGCTTCCATTCATTATGCCAAATCTTGAAACCCTCAACCTATCTTCGGCTGGAGAGGTATATTCTCAAACTTTAGTTTTCCCATTATTGTTTTTGCAAGGATGACTAGCAGTAGATTTGATTGTCAGAGACAGGTATTGTTTCATATATATATATAGCTGTAGTCGTGCCATTGAATATGTTTAACCTTTTTTAAGGGAAGAAAGTATTTAACCAAGATCTATATGCAGATGTTTAATACACCAATCTTAACTGTCAGATTCCTCTTCCTGAAGAACCTGCTGATTGATCTTAATGCAGATAGGGGGGCTTTTCCCCATCCTATGATTATTTTTCTCTAGCTTATTTCCTGGATGCTTGTCCTGTTCTGGAGAAGTTTGTCTTGGGTGTAAGTCACTTCTCCTCTAGCTTGCAACCATGATATCAAGTATCTGCATGCTGTGGAACCATTTAACTCGTGTGTTGCTCCTATGGATGCAGGTATCACAGACTCGAGTAAAGCATGAACTGATTTCTGATGGATACATGAACATGAGAAGGATGCCAGGACATCTCCATTGCAGCGTCAAGAATGTCAGGATAATGGGCTTCTGCTCTGCAAAGAGCATGGCCGAACTAACCTGCCATATTCTTGAGAATGCGACTGCACTCGAGCGCCTTACCTTGGACGCCATATACGACAATAGTAGTTATGGAGACGCTGAAAGATGTTGTGTCGGGGAAAAAGGTGAATGCAACCCGAAAAGCAGGAGTATGATCATGCACGCCCACAAAGGGCTGGGGGTTATTGGTAAATATGTCGTGGAGAAAGTTCCCTCCACGGTTCAGTTGAGTGTGAAGAAGCTCTGCAGCCGTTGCCATAAAATCAAATCCAAGGGGTTTAGGTATGGTAATCGGACTACCACTCCCTAGCGTCCTATCGGGCGTTGAATGGGAGCTTCCCCTTGAGAATGCTTTGGTCTTAGTTAATTTTGATTTGTTTCCTAGTATTTGTTTCTTAGAATCACGTCCGGTCTCCTTTTCAAGAACAAATGAGGCTATTTTGAAAATAATTTTGTAAATTATGTTTTTTCTTAATGAATAATTTATTTAGTAAGATATGCTTTCCATGATGGAAGCATGTTTTTGTGCACTGGAAGCATTCTTTTTTTTGACAAGACCAACCGTTTTATCATAAAAAGACATGGATTGAACGAAATTTTATATTATCTCATGGAGGAAAGTTAGTTCTCCTCAAGTCTATGTTGTTCAAGCTATTTTACATATGCTATGTCTGCTTAATCCTTAAAGAAACTCGCAAAGGAATCTTTGATGGGGTGACGAGGACAAACAAAAGAGGACGCTGGATGACTTGGTGAAAGATATGTGTCAAAAACTCAAGGAGTGGTGGATTTTCATGATATCTATTGTTTCAATTTGGCGGCGTTTCATAAACAAGTGTGGTGTCTCCTCGAGGACCCAGACTCTCTTACTGCCACAGTCTTGAGAGCCAAGTATTTTTTCGGAAGGTGATATGTTGAATGCAAAACTAAAAAAAGGCCAAGTATTATGCGGGAGTCAATTTCCGAAGCATGGTTAAATAATACTAGTAGTTGGGAAGATGCGTGGATCCCAAATTGTGTTGATAGAAGAGTTATCATTTGTTGATCCTGCTATGGGATTAATTTTTTTTTGAGACAATGCTATGGGATTAATAGGAACTATTGTTTTTTATGGGCCAAAGCCCATCTATAATTCAACACTTATTACTCCTCGATGTTTTTTATGGGCCAACTCATTCGCGGTTTGTTTTGTCGGACCTAAGTACCTGACAGTTTAGCTAAAAAAATTACCTGACAGTTTGGAAGCTTGACGTCTTGTGTGCCAACTGCCAGCAGAGTCTGAACTCTTGGGGCTTGCAGTTTTGCACTTCGAGCCTTTAGTAGACATTACCCTAACTGGCCTTATGAAGGGTTGTTTGAAATGGGTGTATTTTGTGTGGCCATCGGTATTTAGTTCGAACTTAAATTAAATACCGATGGGTACAAATAAATTACATCCATTTCAAAGAGGGCCCAAGCCTAAGTCAATCCCTCCCAATCCCGAATGCGACGTATCACTCATACCCCTCTCCCTCGACGCTGGCGAAAAGTGCATGGAGGACATTCTACCCTCTCTCCAGCGCTGGCGAAAAGCACATAGAGGACATGCTACGTCTTCAGATCTACGCAAAAGTAAATGTCTGCACTCTAATTTACTACTCCCTCTGTTCCTTTTATAAGACATTTAGACAATTCAGATAGCAGAAAACAGGTCAAGCGTCACCTGTCCAAAACGTCTTATAAAAAAGAACAGAGGGAGTGCACAAGTGCGTAAAGGAACATCTTAGGGCCCATAGATTAAGTGTAAAATGAGTGTGTTCCCCAATATTTAGCGCAAGTTTGAACTGAATACTGGGCAGCACATAAAATTTACATCCAATCCAAGCAGGGCATTAGTTAACAGTGATGTCATCAGATATGAGATCTTTAACGTGTTGAGATAAAACTAGGATGGCTGTTAATACTCCCTCCATTCACAAATATAATATGTTTTCCATATCTCAATATGGACTACATGCGAACTGAAATGAGTGAATAAACACAATTAAACATGTCTATATACATCTGATTCATAAAAAATAGCACATCTTATACTCCCTCTGTTTCTTTTTAGGGAAACGTTGCCTACCGGTGGACCGACCGAAGCTTCGGCCGGTCGCTCGCGCGCCACTCGATCGCGAAGGGATCTAGCGCTAGGCCAATGTTTTCCGTTGTTTGTTTTTCCTTTCCTCGGCCCACCCACGTGCCCTAGGCCCACCATGACTGTTTTTCTTTCTCTCATCCTATCTGGTGCGTCGTACTCTGCCCTCCATTATCTTCTTCCCCGCGTGGTCGTCTTCAAGTTCCTTCTCCACAAACCGATCGTTGAAAAGCTCCGACATGGGGGTTGGGAAAAGGAGCTGCAACCGGAGCCCAGCGAAGATGCATCTGTGGGAGAATCACCACCGGCCAGCATGCGACCATGGCGGCCGCATGCTGGAACCAGCGTCGCGGCATGCTGGAACCAGCATCATTTTTTGCTACATGCATTCATGGCGGAGCTACAATCCGCGACGGCGGAGACGAGTGTTTGCTGCAATCGTCATCAGTTTTTGCTACGACCGGCGAGAAATTTTGCTACATCCGTTCATGCCAGAGATGCGACTGGGTTGGGACGGCGACGAAGATGTTTTTTTGGCTACCACCGGCATTTTTTTTGCTACAACCACGTTGCGTTTGTGCTACAATCAGCATCTCATTTTGCTACAATCAGCTGCAACCGACGCGGTCACCACGCTCGCCGGTTGCAGCTTTTCGAGAACATGGATGAAGCTTTTCAATGTACAAACACTTTCAAACTGAAAAAGCTGCAACCGTTACCAAAAAAGCTCCAACCTTAATTAGATGAAAAAAGCTTCAACCAAAATATGTACAAAGTTTTCAATCGGGCATTGCTCCACGGAAAAAGTTACAAACGTTCACAGATAAGCTTCATTTGTAGTTGAAAATAGCTTCAACCCACGAGTAGTCCAAGCAACATTCGGCGAGGATGGAAGTCGTGGGTTTCATGCTACATGCTACAAGCGGTCCTGGATTTTGCTATGACCGGTGTCATATCTAGCTACAACTGCAATCATGGTTTGCTGCGTCGAACAACGATGCATTTTTTTTGCCAGAAGTGAAGCTAGATTTTTTGCTGGAACAGGGTGAGCGAGAGGTTGCAACCACGAGGTATGTGACCGATGAGCTGCGACTGGACGGGCATGAGCAGCGGCAAGCACGCCGGCGAGCTGCGGCCGTCGCCACCGAAGCTACGAGCGTCGCTGCCGAGAGCTGCAACCACCGGTGCAGCTGCTACATGGGTTGAGGCGGCGACAAGGACAGACGACAAGGATGGGGACCTGGCAACGAGGACGGGGACCAGCGACAGGGACGGCCGACAAGGGTGGGGACCAGCGATGCGGGCGGCCACTGGAGAGCGCGTGGCTGATGAGAAGCGGAGGGTCCTTTTCTCACGAGCCTGAGGGAAGAAGATGACCTGGATGGATAAGGATCTAACGGCTTGGGAGGGGCCGATCGGGCGGCTAGGGTAGGACCGGCCGAAACGTTCGGCCGGTGCGCTGGCGCCTAGCAGTGCCCTTCTTTTTACTCCGCATATAAGATTTGGTCAAAGTCAAACTATATTGACCAAATTTATATTAAAAAAACGAACATCTACAATACTAAAACCATATAGTATGAAAATATGTTTCATGGTGCGTCTGATAATACTGATTTCATATTGTGAATGTTTATATTTTTTAATATAAAGTTAGTCAAACTCTACAAAGCTTGACTTTGACCAAATCTTATATGCGGACTAAAAAAACGGAGGGAGTATCAGTTTGCTGAAGTAATATGACAAGGACAAGTCAACAAATGAGGAGAATCTGCGTGACTTTACATTTCAATGCCAATATGCCATAGTATTCATCTCATTCTTTTCTGCTTAGTTAGGTTCAACTCACGTGTTTTGCTCATAAAAAACAGTATGGCATCATGCTTGCTAAAATCAGAACTCAAATAGTCAAATATCCTGTTAACATATCATTCGTCAGAGAAAACATTGATTGCGTGAAAATGTAAGCTATATTTTCTCAAGAAAGCAGGAATTTTCTGTAAACAAAGTTGCAACGGCAGTATTGACGCACACAGTACACACACTTCAAGGAAATCACTTGTGAAACTAATAAACCTGATGAATTAAAGTATTCATAATTGACATTTACACTAAGTGTCACAGGAAAAAGAACACTGACAGTACACTAGGGGGGCAATGAGGCATGGCCAAGAATGTTCATCTGCAGTGATAGATTTCAGTCGTCCGAATTTCTCTTTCCAACAAAGGTGGCCCAGTTCATGAATTATTCCACCCATAATCTTTTGAGAAACCAATAACATCGTTTATCTATGAGGAGTACCTTGGTTTCTTTCTATTTTACATAGGGGTTCTGGGTATCACACAACAGGTTTGGGACAGGTGCTATATCCAGATACTCATCTTGACCCCTCTGATCTACCAGTACAAGGCATTCCACAAATATCAGCTAGTAATTACATCAGGATTTCACCTGATACAACACGGAAACCATGAAACGGTCTATTCAGTTTGAGACCTCTCCTGCAGTCACACAACCTTTCCTCAGCCACTTCTCCAACAGAACAAACTACCGTACTGGTTCAGTTAACACTCCTTCATTGATCATAAGGAATAAAGAAACAGTCATTTCCAATGTCCTATGCCACTAACCACTACCTATAACATTGTTTAAGCATTATCTCTATGTTTTCATGTTTAGAATTGCTCATGATCTCGTGGGCAAAGATAAACGAGATGGTAAACCATCTTGGGCTTTGGTCACCTAAACTTAGGGCTTCTAACAATATGGACTCCTTCTGGGGTACAATGTATCAGAGCTGCTGTAAGCCAACACGTGCAGCAGCTGGAGAAGAAAGCAACAAATGAGGCAAGGTCTCCTTGACATTGTACATAATGTAGGGAAGCTACTAGGAGATCCTTAAGATCATATACTCTTTGGTTGGTTTGGGAGTTGGAGTTGGCCTCTTATTTGAGTCAGGATAGTTATTTGCTAGTTTATCCTACAAAGAACATGTGTCTTATCTTATGTTATTTCGCCATCTCGGCAAGAATGAATAAACCAGTTTACCACAGAGAAGTGGCTAGCTGGGAATGAGCCACTAAGGAACGAATAAGTGAACATATAGAAATTTTAGGACAGATTATGGAGTGGAGTAAAAATGCACTGGGAAGGTGCAAGCCACCATCTCTCTCCTCTTTAATTACCCCACCTCCAATGAGCTAAGTGCATGTAGAAAGTGAGGAGACCATGTGTTGAATGTTATTGGTCTTGATTATTGTGTGATGAGAGAGAAGCATTTTTTTCTACTTCAAAATGCATTGGGAAGATAGAAGTACACTCTTTTGTGGACAAATTTTGAATGTCAAACGTCCGCGAGGGAGTAGATGATTTCACTCTATCCCTTTACCCTCTACCCGTGTCCGCTCACTCCTTTTGCCCTCCCCTCCCTCCCATTCCTTTCCTCAATTTGGCAAATACCAAACTAGCTGCACAATAGAGTACAAATAAAGAAGAAGGGACTACTGTTCAGAGTTAATAGTGCCTTGATAGTGATAGTGCATGTGTGGAAGGTTTGTGTTGAACAATTGATAGCCGAGTTGACATGAAACAAATCAATGCATTTATAAGCTCTGGGAAGTATGAATAAAAAAAGAAAATAACTATAGTAGACATAGTGCAAAGTTATTCCTGCTGACTTTACTATCACGCCTAACTAGCTACTAATCCAATAACCAGAGCAATTTTACCACCAACCATGGTGTCAAGAAATAGAATGGGGTTATACATCCTTCACAGGATCAGCAAAATTCAAGTGTGCAACTGTTCATGGTATCTATTTTAACTCTTTGAGTTACACAAAATGATTCATCACAATTTGCAACAAATGTTCAAACAAACTCTACTTCAATCACACAAACTCAACTAATTGTTCATATTTTATCAAGTAGAAATAAAGGCCAAGCTTACAGCATATCCTAAGACTCGAATTTCATTTAGTAATCTACACATACTATTTACCTGTATCTTTTATAAAGATAGGGCCTGATCATTTACTGAAGTAACATATCACGTGTAACCTTTCTTCTATCGACAGAGTGTCCACTCATCATTGGAAAAGAAAAGGAAGAGAGACAATACCCAAGCCCTCTAAAAGCAAGCATCACCTGTAAGTTCTAACAAGCAAGCAACATTTCAAGCTGTTCAATGCGACAACTGATTTATTCATTTTCTGCAACAAGTCATATCAGGCGAAGAGAGACAGGTATAATCAGTCCTAATTACGCTCCCGAAAGCATGTAGCAAATTATGACCAAGGAAATAAAAAAGGGACGCACAAGATAATACAATGCCGAGACATTCCAAAATATTTTAGGGACAGGGCATTTGGAAATGTATACGGCATCTGCCATCATCATCAGATAAATTTTAACAACAAAACAGAAACAGAAACATAATGTTCAGCCCAGGTCCCATCAATATCAGATTGGTACATCACAAGTTCACAACCAACCCTTATTGGAATCAAAACAGAACAGAAGCAACCTAGGTTTCGAGGAAGACCTGGGGCGCCCGCGCGCGGATCACTCTGACAGGGCGTCGGCGGAGGCGGACGCGGCGGCGAGCTCCTGCTGCTGGAGGCGCTCGAGCGCCTTGTGGTGCGCCCAGGTCTCGAGGGTGAGGTCGGGCTTGGCGTTGAGCCCGACGCCGAGGATGACGACGGTGAGGAAGGAGGTGACGTAGCAGGGGAGCTCCCAGTCCTCCCACTTGCGCGACTCGCCCGGCGGCGGCGGCGTGCGGTTCATCGGGTACCCCTTGGGCCGCACCTCGTGGCCGGGCGTCGTCCAGCGGCCACCGCCGTCGCCGTGCCCGCCGCGGAGGCGCGCCGCCGCGCTCAGCCGCGCCCGCAGCATCCCTCCCGCCGCCGACGAGATCGCCCGCATCGTGCCCGGTTGGTGCGTGTGTGCGAGGTGGAGGATTGGAGATCGGAGAGAGGGGTCGCCGATTTGGGGGCTGCTGATCTGCGGAGACGATGCTGGCTGGGGTGTGGACGCTCACGCTGCAGAGAGTGGTGTAAGTGGGCTGGACTTGGTCAGTGTTGGGCTACACTATGAAGAAGTGGGTGATCTTTAGTGGGCCGGAGGTTGGACCGTAGCAAGTAATATTGTCACTATTCTCTCAAAAAAAAGTAATATTGTCACTAAGGACTGCCGAAAAAAATATGAGAATTCCCTCTCCAAATGAGATGTGAATATGCTTCAAGCATATTTTTTCAATATTAGATTTGTGTGCCATTTACTACAGTACATTTAGTCGGGTTGTTCACTTAGTTACTATAGCTCTACCCTCTCCAAATTTTTTTAAGAACTTTATATATGTAAAAATGTACGAGAATATGCTTTAAGATTGTTTTACAAAAAATAGCTACATATGTAAATTATCTCCTAGATTTTGGTCGCCTCTTCACCTTGGTACTACGGCTGCTCTTTTGCGAGTCATGATTTAATAAAGCCGGCATATTTCTTCCACAAAACTATTGTACAACATGTGTTGTTAATCTCAAATACTGATAAGAAATTCCTTTGTCAATATATCAGCAAAAACTTCTAGAAACTTCTACGCTCACATCTGAAAAATGGATAATAGCTCCATCTACTTGACCTGGCTTTTGATAGGGGAGAAATGATTCTGAAGCATGAAAAAAAAAAATAGGACAAAACACAAGCCATTGATCAGCTCTTTCAAACACAGCATACTAAACTTCATTATTCGTCCATTTTAGGTGGAAGGTTCACTTGAATAAGTACTGACAAGTGCAAATCGGCTCACACGAATCAGCTCTACAGTCTTGAATTCAAGCCCAGAACACAGCCAAGCCAGGCAATCTCCTTCATATATGCAGACAGCAGAAATGAGTACATCATGCTGTTTGGGATTGGATCGTTTATTTATACTCTTCCCAAAAGAATACCCCATGTATGCAGAAATCAACAAAGTGTGCTGTTTTGAATTGGGATCTTTTATTCAAAGATAGCACACAAAGAATCGTGGCTTATTCATCGTGGATACATGATACATATCGACATAAGGGTGAGATTCAGCTGGTCCGCTATTGAACATCCAGCGATTGCCAATCGTGGAACGACAGCCCGTCAATAGTGGATGGCCGGAAGAGGAGCGGGTTAACATCCCACCCTTCCAGGCTTCCTCTCCACCATCTCATGCTGACATTGTCAACCTCCAGGCCTGAGATGTGCTCCAGCATCATACCGCCAGTCTTGTGCTTCACCATCTTCCGGCATCCAGGTCTGTAGTCATACAGGCCCCCAGTGTAGTTTGTCCACCTCTTGTAGGTCAGCTCAACATTCTTGAACTTCAAGTTGCGAAGCAATCCGTGCTTCGATCCAGCCAGGAAAACACCGTTTTCTGATACTGATGAGATGTTGATGAAACGAACATCTGAAATGGTGCCTTCTTTGGAATCAGGGTGCCTTGGACAGGTAGTGATGTAGATCGGTTCAGCTCTCCCCCACCATGAAGGATGGTAGTACCTAGTCCGCATTTTGATGTTTGAAAATGTCACATCACTAACATTCCCTGCAAAATTATGTATCTCCAAATCAGGATGCTTAAATGACCCACTAATTAAAGCAATAGCTCAAAGTACAACATAGGATCACTGCTAAGTAAAAATTCAAGGTGCCAAACCAATTCAACACTTTATCCAGAGACAAATTTAAGCCCAAGCACTAACTGATAATTATTTCTATTGCTTGGGCTAGGAGTGGAGGGGGGCGGTGCCCCCCACCCCCCAATGCCTCAAAGTGGCAATCAACATAGCAGTTTTCTTTAATAAGATATTCAGTTATGCCGCCTGATAGTATGACAGTTCATTGACAATTGGAAGCAAAAAAGGCAATACCTCCATCACGGATCTGCATTCCAAGTCCTCGATGTGAATCAACTATAGTAATGTTGTCAAAGAGCAGCTTCTCAAAGTTGAAAAAGCTTGCACTTCCAAATTTGATAGCGCACGATTTAGTACGGATCCAGCAATTTGTTGCTGTCAAGTTGTAAACAGGCCCTGTGCTAGACTTTGGGCAGATCGCATCATCTCCGGTGTCTATGTGGCAATCGGTGATGACCGTGTTGTTTGAATCTTCGATGTCAATCCCGTCATTGTTAGGAGTGTCGAAATCCCCGTATATAGAGACATTGCGGATCACCGAGTTGTCACACCTGACAAGATGCAGGCTGCAGAGAATTCAAGCGTATCAAGTAACCGTTGAAAGAAAATTTCCTTTTTCTAGTTCACTGATTGTACCAAAGTGTGTTTAAGTCTGTAGTGGACATATGACAGGTAAGAGCTAATAACAGCAACTGATTGCAAATGTGTGTAGTTGGTTAACTACTAAATATCGCCCAATCCTACCTAAATATCGATCTGTCTCGAGTGAACCCACAACAAGTAACAACTAATAACAGCAGGTGATGTTGAATGTGTGTACTTAATTGATTCTAGTATCATTTGAGTTTAGACTCCAGACATCGTGCAAGGATTAGACAAGTCAGTGCATTTACATGACTACACTACACTACATAGGTTTTGCCAATGTATCTTCTATGAGTTGGATCAGAGCGAAGCTAGGGAGCAAGAAGAGCTGACCACCACAGGGCCGGCTGGTTGAGGGTGATGTCATGGACCGCGACGTCCTTGGAGTCGATGAAGCCGACGAGCCGCGGGCGGCACTCGTCGCCCAGGCAGTCCCCCGTGGCGTTCCAGCTGACCATGACGTTCTTCTGCGCGCTGGGCGTGACCACGAAGGCGCCGCCCTGGCCGTTGATCTCGCCGCCGCCGGTGACGCCCGCGCCGGTGGTGTTCTCGGCCAGCACGACGTACCAGCGGCGGAACTCGGGCGGGTAGTCCCGCTGCCGGGTCCCGCCCAGCAGCCGCGCGCCGGGGGCCACCTCGAGCACCACGCGCGAGCGGAGGCGCACGGTCGCCGTCAGGTAGTCCCCGGGCGCCGGGAGGAGCACGCGGCCGCCCCCCGCCGCCGCGCAGGCGTCGACGGCCGCCTGGATGGCCGCCGTGTCGTAGCGCGACCCGTCGCCCGCCGCGCCGTAGTCCGCGACGGAGAAGACGCGGGCGGGCGCGGACCGCGCGGCGGCCGGGAGCAGCAGCAGGAGGGCCGCGAGCAGGAGGAGAGGGGGTGCCGCCATTGCGGTGTTGACGCTTGTGCTCGTCCCCGAGCTAGCGATGGTGGAGCTGCTGTGGGAGCATGGGGTGGGAAGGAACCGCACGCGAGGCGCTCGGCTTTTGCGGTTGGATCGGAGGACATGTCGCCGTCATGGGGAGGAGGAGGAGGAAGATGATGTGGGGGCGAGAAAGGGGTTTGTTGCTGAAAGCGGGTGACCGGATAAAGCTGTTGCAGAGTGACTCGGAGCTGATTGGAGTCGGACCGGCTGTTTTTGTGCGAATCAATCGGAGCTGTTTTTGACTTGCTTAAATGAGTGAAATGCACTTGAAATAGTAGTTTCTGCCCACCTGTTCTTCCTGAATTGAAGCGGGGATATTTAGAGCATCTCCAGTCGTTTGCCCTTCAGAAGGCATAAAAATCGCCCTTTAAGGACGAGCAGACGATACAATCGGCGTTGGGGGCGATTGGACGTCCATTCGTTGCCCCCAGGCGTCGAGATTGGCCCAATTTTTAGCCCACTTTCGACGAATAAATACCTCATATGAGCAAGAATCGGTCCATATTCGGCGTGGTTCGTCGTGGCTCGGCGTTCAATTATGAACATAAATTTTTTTATCACATAGTTCATCACAGAAAATCAAATAGTTCAATAAAATAGTGCAACAACAAATAGTTCAACAAATAAAAATTCATATTTCATCACACGTCGAGCCCGGCGTCGCCCTTGAGCCTCCATATGTACTCCACCAGATCCTGCTGCAGTTGATGATGCACCTGTGGGTCTCAGATCTCCTGACGCACACTGAGGTAGGCAGTCCAGGTTGCCAGTAGCTGGTGATCAACTTCGGCTAGAGGACCCTGCATGTAGTATGGTTCAGTGTCAAACACTGGCTCTTCCTGCTCGCTCTCGATGATCATGTTGTGCAAGATGACACAGCAAGTCATGATCTCCCACATTTGATCTTTTGACCAGGTCTGAGCAGGATAGCGGACAACGGCAAATCGAGATTGGAGCACACCAAAACCCCGCTCGACATCCTTCCTGCAAGCCTCCTGCATCTTGGCAAAGTAGGACTTCTTATCTCCTGGCACAGCGTTTGAGATAGTCTTCACAAATGTAGACCATCTCGGATAGATGCCATCAGCTAGGTAGTACCCCTTGTTGTAGTGCCGCCCATTGATCTCGAAGTTCACCGGAGGAGAATGACCTTCAACAAGTTTGGCAAAGACAGGGAAGCACTGCAGCACGTTGATGTCATTGTGAGTTCCTGGCATACCAAAGGAGTGCCAAATCCAGAGGTCCTGTGTGGCCACCGCCTCAAGTACCACACTGCAACCGCCTTTGGCGCCTTTATACATCCCTGCCAAGCAAATGGGCAGTTCTTCCATTTCCAATGCATGCAGTCGATGCTTCCAAGCATCCCAGGAAATCCTCTTGCTGCATTCTGTGCTAGGATCTGAGCAGTGTCTTCCGCATTGGATGTTCTCAAGTATTGCGGTCCAAACACTGCCACCACTGCCCGACAGAACTTGTAGAAACACTCAATGCTAATGGACTCGGCCATGCGCCCATAGTCGTCAAGTGAATCATCGGGAGCTCCGTATGCAAGCATTCTCATCGCTGTTGTGCACTTCTGGATCGAGGTGAATCCAAGTTTGCCGGTGCAATCCTTCTTGCACTTGAAGTAGCCGTCGAACTCCCGGATGGAATTCACAATCCTAAGGAATAGCTTTCGGCTCATTCGATAACGGCGCCGAAATGTTTTGTCGCCGTGAAGTGGAGCATCGGCGAAGTAGTCGGAGTAGAGCATGCAGTAGCCTTCGAGACGATGTCGGTTCTTTGCTTTCACCCGCCCCGGCGCCGAGCCACCTCGCCGCGGCTTTTCATTGATCGCCAGTAGCTGGGCGAGGGCGGCGAGCACCATGAGATGCTCTTCTTTCTGGACGTCGGCCTCGGCTTCCTCCTCCAGCAGCGCGGCGAACGCTTCCTCGTCATCCGAGTCCATCACCGAGGCAGGCAAATCGCCGAACACCTTGTGCCCGATGGGCGTGTACCCTGCCGCTAAACTGCCCCTCTGCGGCCGGAATCGCCCAGCTGCTGGTGGAGGGGCTGCCTCGGCAAACCTTTGCTACTTTTCCGGCGGGGATTGACTATCTAGCGGTGAAGGGTGGCGGGTGGCGCCGGGATACTGCTAGTGGCGGCCAAGGGCGCGAGGGGCGGGAGGCGAGTCGGGGAAGAAAACTTTTCGCCTGACGGTGTGGGCCAGCCGCGCTTTTCCCTTGCGTCGGAGCCCCTGATCGCCCCCCAGTGCGCCGGGTTTGGTCTGCGATCATCGGGCCCAAAAACGGGCCGAACCGGCACTTTTCGGCGTCATGGGAGCGCGACTGGGGCGTTTTTTTGGCGTCGGCGCCGGAAAAGTGGCCTAGGGGGCCTGTTGGGGGCGCGGCTGGAGATGCTCTTAGACCTCGTACAATGCAGGGTGCTTAGAAAAAATAATATGTAAGGCCAGTTCTTTTCTGGTGATTCCCAACAATTGAGTTTGAAGAATCAATAAGCTGAAAAGAGCCCTAAACTGCTTCTTCAAAATTTTCCGAGAATCATCAGAATCAGTGCAATGAAAAATTGGCTCAAACCCATGATTCTAGTGATTCTACGAGCTCCCGCAAAAGAAAATGGTTCGAATTAAGCTGCTACCCCTTAGAGCTTGGAATTACATCCAATATGCCACGCTCACCGAACACCACCGCATGCACGAAAACAATCGTGTCAGACGGTTTTTCTTTCTCTCTTGCTAGACTCCAGCCGCCACTAGGTTCCCTCCATTCCCAACCGCCACTGAGTTCCCTCCAGCGCCGGCCACCGCCCCGGTCTCGCCAAGCACCTTCGGCCTCGCCTCGCCGGAGCTCGCCCGATCTCGTTCGGCGGCTCTGGCCTCGCCTCGCCGGAACTCGGCCGGCCCTCGCATGAGCTCGTCGGAGGCCACCTCTTCCCTCGAGTTGCTCTTCCTCCTTGGCTCCTTGTCTCCCATGCCCTCCTCCTCTCTGCTAAATCGATGGCCGGTGTCAATGGTGTTAAATTGATGAATGTCTATTACTGTCAGTCTTATACATTGAGATTATTCCTTCTATTTGTAGTTGACCCCTTCTGCACGGAAAGAAACTTTACAACCACTCTAATTGTAATATTTAGCACTCTATGATATTCATTTTCATGCTCATATTCGACGAGTAACTGTTCGAAACAACTAAGTGTTAGCAATTTAGCACACAATTTTAGTACGGGGACATTACAAACATGTCAAAACACAACTCATCCTACAATCTTAGATTGGAATTTAAGAAAAGAACTGGACATCAGATTCCGTGGGCAAGAATTGAAAGCTGAAAAGAACTGGGCCTTAATCAGGTACCCCTCCTATAGAGACAAACACTGATGTTTAAGAAAAACTCGGTTTATTTTACCAAACACCTCTTGGAAATATGCCCTAGATGCAATAATAAAATGATTATTATTATATTTCCTTGTTCATGATAATTGTCTATTGTTCATGCTATAATTGTGTTATCCGAAAACCATAATACATGTGTGAATACATAGACCACAACATGTCCCTAGTGAGCCTCTAGTTGACTAGCTCGTTGATCAACAGATAGTCATGGTTTCCTGACTATGGGCATTAGATGTCATTGATAACGGGCACATCATTAGGAGAATGATGTGATGGACAAGACCCAATCTTAAGCATAGCACAAGATTGTGTAGTTCGTCTGCTAGAGCTTTTCTAAGTGTCAAGTATCATTTCCTTAGACCATGAGATTGTGCAACTCTCGGATACCGTAGGAGTGCTTTGGGTGTACCAAACGTCACAACGTAACTGGGTGGCTATAAAGGTGCACTACAGGTATCTCCGAAAGTGTCGGTTGGGTTGGCATGAATCGAGACTGGGATTTGTCACTCCGTATGACGGAGAGGTATCTCTGGGCCCACTCGGTAATGCATCATCATAATGAGCTCAGTGTGACTAAGTAGTTGGTCACGGGATCATGCATTACGGAACGAGTAAAGTGACTTGCCGGTAACGAGATTGAACGAGGTATTGGGATACCGACGATCGAATCTCGGGCAAGTAACGTACCGATTGACAAAGAGAATTGTATACGGGATTGCTTGAATCCTCGACATCGTGGTTCATCCGATGAGATCATCATGGAACATGTGGGAGCCAACATGGGTATCCAGATCCCGCTGTTGGTTATTGGCCGGAGAGTTGTCTCGGTCATGTCTGCATGGTTCTCGAACCCGTAGGGTCTACACACTTAAGGTTCGATGGCGCTAGGGTTATTAGGAAGACTTGTATGTGATTACCGAATGTTGTTCGGAGTCCCAGATGAGATCCCGGACGTCACGAGGAGTTCCGGAATGGTCTGGAGGTGAAGATTTATATGTAGGAAGTTGTCATACGGTCACCGGAAATGTTCGGGGGCGTATCGGTATTGTACCGGGGCCACCGAAGGAGTTCCGGGGGTCCACCGGGAGGGACCACCTCTCTCGGAGGGCCTAATGGGCTGTTGAGGAAAGGGAACCAGCCCTACATGGGCTGGGCGCATCCCCCTTTGGGCCCATGCGCCTAGGGTTGGGGGGAAACCCTAAAGGGGGCGCCCCCCTTGCTTGGGGGGCAAGCCCCCTCCCCTTGGCCACCCCCCCTCTAGATCTCATCTAGAGGGGGCCGGCCCCCTTCCTCCTTCCCCTATATATAGAGGGGCAAGGGAAGGGCTTGATACAACATCCAAGGCGCAGCCCCTTCCTTCCCTAACACCTCTCCTCCTTCGTAAGAGCTTGGCGAAGCCTTGCCGGAGTACTGCTGCTTCACCACCACCACGTCGTCGTGCTGCTGTTGGAGCCCTCTTCCTCAACCTCTCCCTCCTCCTTGCTGGATCAAGGCGCGGGAGACGTCCTCGCTCCGTACGTGTGTTGAACGCGGAGGTGCCGTCCGTTCGGCGCTAAGATCTTCGGTGATTTGGATCACGACGAGTATGACTCCATCATCCCCGTTCTCTTGAACGCCTCCGCTTGCGATCTACAAGGGTATGTAGATGCATTCCTCTCCCTCTCGTTGCTAGATGACTCCATAGATTGATCTTGGTGATGCGTAGAAAATTTTAAATTTCTGCTACGATCCCCAACAGTGGTATCAGAGCCAGGTTTATGCGTAGTTTCTATGCACGAGTAGAACACAAGTTGTTATGGGCGTTCATTTTGTCAATTTACTTGTCGTTACTAGTCTTATCTTGATTCGGCGGCATCGTGGGATGAAGCGGCCCGGACCGACCTTACACGTATGCTTACGTGAGACCGGTTCCACCGACTGACATGCACTAGTTGCATAAGGTGGCTAGCGGGTGTCTGTCTCTCCCACTTTAGTCAGATCGGATTCGATGAAAAGGGTCCTTATGAAGGGTAAATAGAAATTGGCATATCACGTTGTGGTTTTGGCGTAGGTAAGAAACGTTCTTGCTAGAAACCTATAGCAGCCACGTAAAACTTGCAACAACAATTAGAGGACGTCTAACTTGTTTTTGCAGCATATGCCGTGTGATGTGATATGGCCAAAAGGATGTGATGAATGATATATGTGATGTATGAGATTGATCATGTTGTTGTAATAGGAATCACGACTTGCATGTCGATGAGTATGACAACCGGCAGGAGCCATAGGAGTTGTCTTAATTTATTTATGACCTGCGTGTCAACATAAATGCCATGTAATTACTTTACTTTATCGCTAACCGTTAGCCATAGTAGTAGAAGTAATAGTTGACGAGACAACTTCATGAAGACACGATGATGGAGATCATGATGATGGAGATCATGGTGTCATGCCGGTGACGACGATGATCATGGCGCCCCGAAGATGGAGATCAAAAGGAGCAAAATGAAATTGGCCATATCATGTCACTATTTGATTGCATGTGATGTTTATCATATTTTACATCTTATTTGCTTAGAACGACGGTAGCATAAATAAGATGATCCCTCGCAATAATTTCAAGAAAGTGTTCCCCTAACTGTGCACCGTTGCTAAGGTCCGTTGTTCCGAAGCACCACGTGATGATCGGGTGTGATAGGTTCTAACATTCGCATACAACGAGTGTAAGCCAGATTTACACACGCAATACACTTAGGTTGACTTGACGAGCCTAGCATGTACAGACATGGCCTCGGAACACGGAAGACCGAAAGGTCGAACATGAGTCGTATAGAAGATACGATCAACATGAAAATGTTCACCGATGATGACTAGTCCGTCTCACGTGATGATCGGACACGGCCTAGTTGACTCGGATCATGTATCACTTAGATGACTAGAGGGATGTCTATCTGAGTGGGAGTTCATTAAATAATTTGATTAGATGAACTTAATTATCATGAACATGGTCTAAAATCTTTGCAATATGTCTTGTAGATCAAATGGCCCACGCTAATGTTGCCCTCAATTTCAACGCGTTCCTAGAGAAAACCAAGCTGAAAGACGATGGCAGCAACTATACGGACTGGGTTCGTAACCTGAGGATTATCCTCATAGCTGCCAGGAAAGCATATGTCCTTGATGCACCGCTAGGTGAAGCACCTGTTTTCCCTGCAGAACAAGACGTTATGAACGCTTGGCAGACGCGTAGTGATGATTACTCCCTGGTTCAGTGCGGCATGCTTTACAGCTTAGAACCGGGGTTCCAAAAGCGTTTTGAGCAACACGGAGCATATGAGATGTTCCAAGAGCTAAAAATGGTTTTCCAAGCTCACGCCCGGGTCGAGGGATATGAAGTCTCCGACAAGTTCTACAGTTGTAAGATGGAGGAGAACAGTTCTGTCAGCGAGCACATACTCAAAATGTCTGGGCTGCACAACCGCTTGTCTTAGTTGGGAGTTAATCTCCCGGATGATGCGGTCGTTGACAGAATCCTTCAGTCGCTCCCACCTAGCTACAAGAGCTTTGTGATGAACTTCAATATGCAGGGGATAGAAAAGACCATTCCCGAGGTATATTCAATGCTGAAATCAGCGGAGGTGGAAATCAAAAAGGAACATCAAGTGTTGATGGTGAATAAAACCACTAAGTTCAAGAAAGGCAAGGGTAACAAGAACTTTAAGAAGGACGGCAAGGTAGTTGCCGCGCCCGGTAAGCAAGCTGCCGGGAAGAAGTCAAAGAATGGACCCAAACCTGAGACTGAGTGCTTTTATTGTAAGGGAAACGGTCACTGGAAGCGAAACTGCCCCAAATACTTAGCGGAAAAGAAGGCCGGCAATACCAAAGGTATATGTGATATACATGTTATTGATGTGTACCTAACCAGCGCTCGTAGTAGCTCCTGGGTATTTGATACTGGTGCAGTTGCTCATATCTGTAACTCAAAACAGGAACTGCGGAATAAACAGAGACTGGCGAAGGACGAGGTGACGATGCGCGTCGGGAATGGTTCCAAGGTCGATGTAATCGCCGTCGGCACGCTATCTCTGTATTTACCTACGGGATTAGTTTTAAACCTCAATAATTGTTATTTAGTGCCAGCTTTGAGCATGAATATTGTATCTGGATCTCGTTTAATGTGAGATGACTACTCATTTAAATCTGAGAATAATGGTTGTTCTATTTATATGAGAGATATGTTTTATGGTCATGCCTCGCTGGTCAATGGCTTATTCTTATTTAATCTCGAACGTGATGTTACACATATTCATAGTGTGAATGCCAAAAGATGTAAGGTTGATAATGATAGTCCCACATACTTGTGGCACTGCCGCCTTGGTCACATTGGTGTCAAATGCATGAAGAAACTCCATGAGGATGGACTTTTGGAGTCTCTTGATTATGAATCATTTGACACATGCGAACCATGCCTCATGGGCAAAATGACCAAGACTCCATTCTCCGGAACAATGGAGCGAGCAAGCAACTTATTGGAAATCATACATACTGATGTGTGCGGTCCAATGAGCGTCGAGGCTCGCGGTGGCTATCGTTATGTCCTCACCCTCACTGATGACTTAAGTAGATATGGGTATGTCTACTTAATGAAACACAAGTCTGGGACCTTTGAAAAGTTCAAGGAATTTCAAAGTGAGGTTGAGAATCGACGTGACAGGAAAATCAAGTTCTTACGATCAGATCGTGGGGGAGAATATTTGAGTCACAAATTTGGCACGCACTTAAGAAAATGTGGAATAGTTTCACAACTCACGCCGCCTGGAACACCACAGCGTAATGGTGTGTCCGAACATCGTAATTGCACCCTATTGGATATGGTACGATCTATGATGTCTTTTACCGATCTACCGCTATCATTTTGGGGTTATGCTATAGAGACTGCCGCGTTCACTTTAAATAGGGCTCCGTCGAAATCCGTTGAGACGACACCGTATGAATTGTGGTTTGGTAAGAAACCTAAGCTGTCGTTTCTAAAAGTTTGGGGATGCGATGCTTATGTCAAGAAACTTCAACCTGAAAAGCTCGAACCCAAATCGGAAAAATGCGTCTTCATAGGATACCCTAAAGAAACTATTGGGTATATCTTCTATCTTAGATCCGAAGGCAAGACCTTTGTTGCCAAGAATGGATCATTTCCAGAGAAAGAGTTTCTCTCGAAAGAAGTAAGTGGGAGGAAAGTAGAACTTGATGAAGTATTGCCTCTTGAACCGGAGAGTGGCGCAGCTCAAGAAATTGTTCCTGAGGTGCCTGCACCGACTAGGGAGGAAGTTAATGATGATGATCATGAAACTTCAGATCAAGTTGCTACTGAACTTCGAAGATCCATAAGGACACGTTCCGCACCAGAGTGGTACGGCAACCCTGTCCTGGATATCATGTTGTTAGACAATGGTGAACCTTCAAACTATGAAGAAGCGACGGCGGGCCCAGATTCCGACAAATGGCTGGAAGCCATAAAATCCGAGATAGGATCCATGTATGAAAACGAAGTATGGACTTTGGCTGACTTGCCCGTTGATCAGCGAGCCATAGAAAATAAATGGATCTTTAAGAAGAAGACAGACACGGATGGTAATGTGACCATCTATAAGGCCCGACTTGTCGCTAAGGGTTATCGACAAGTTCAAGGGGTTGACTACGATGAGACTTTCTCACCCGTAGCGAAGTTGAAGTCCGTCCGAATCATGTTAGCAGTTGCCGCATTCTATGATTATGAGATATGGCAAATGGACGTCAAAACGGCATTCCTTAATGGTTTCCTTAAGGAAGAATTGTATATGATGCAGCCGAAAGGTTTTGTCGATCCAAAGAATGCTGACAAGGTGTGCAAGCTCCAACGCTCAATCTATGGGCTGGTGCAAGCATCTCGGAGTTGGAACATTCGATTTGATGAGATGATCAAAGCGTTTGGGTTTACGCAGACTTATGGAGAAGCATGTGTTTACAAGAAAGTGAGTGGGAGCTCTGTAGCATTTCTCATATTATATGTGGATGACATACTATTGATGGGAAATGATATAGAATTCTTGGAAAGCATAAAGGCCTACTTGAACAAGTGTTTTTCAATGAAGGACCTTGGAGAAGCTGCTTATATATTAGGCATCAAGATCTATAGAGATATATCGAGACGCCTCATTGGTCTTTCACAAAGTACGTACCTTGACAAGATATTGAAGAAGTTCAATATGGATCAGTCCAAGAAGGGGTTCTTGCCTCTATTGCAAGGTATGAGATTGAGCACGGCTCAATGCCCGACCACGGCAGAAGATAGAGAAAAGATGAGTGTTGTCCCCTATGCCTCGGCCATAGGGTCTATCATGTATGCCATGCTGTGTAGCAGACCTGATGTAAACCTTGCCTTAAGTTTGGTAGGAAGGTACCAAAGTAATCCCGGCATGGAACACTAGACAACGGTCAAGAATATCTTGAAGTACCTGAAAAGGACTAAGGATATGTTTCTCGTCTATGGAGGTGACGAAGAGCTCGTCGTAAAGGGTTACGTCGATGCTAGCTTCGACACAGATCTGGATGACTCTAAGTCACAAACCGGATACATGTATATTTTGAATGGTGGGGCAGTCAGCTGGTGCAGTTGCAAGCAAAGCGTCGTGGCAGGATCTACAGGTGAAGCGGAGTACATGGCAGCCTCGGAGGCAGCACAAGAAGCAATCTAGGTGAAGGAGTTCATTACCGACCTAGGAGTTATTCCCAATGCGTCGGGCCTGATGACTCTCTTCTGTGACAACACTGGAGCTATTGCCCTTGCCAAGGATCCCAGGTTTCAACTCCATTCGTGAAAATGTTCAAAATGGAGACATAGATATTTGTAAAGTGCATGCGGACCTGAATGTCGCGGATCCGTTGACTAAACCTCTTCCTCGAGCAAAACATGATCAACACCAGAACTCTATGGGTGTTCGATTCATCACAATGTAACTAGATTATTGACTCTAGTGCAAGTGGGAGACTGTTGGAAATATGCCCTAGAGGCAATAATAAAATGATTATTGTTATATTTCCTTGTTCATGATAATTGTCTATTGTTCATGCTATAATTGTATTATCCAGAAATCGTAATACATGTGTGAATACATAGACCACAACATGTCCTTAGTGAGCCTCTAGCTGACTAGCTCGTTGATCAACAGATAGTCATGGTTTCCTGACTATGGACATTAGATGTCATTGATAACGGGATCACATCATTAGGAGAATGATGTGATGGACAAGACCCAATCTTAAGCATAGCACAAGATCGTGTAGTTCGTCTGCTAGAGCTTTTCTAAGTGCCAAGTATCATTTCCTTAGACCATGAGATTGTGCAACTCCCGGATACCGTAGGAGTGCTTTGGGTGTACCAAACGTCACAACGTAACTGGGTGGCTATAAAGGTGCACTACAGGTATCTCCGAAAGTGTCTGTTGGGTTGGCATGAATCGAGACTGGGATTTGTCACTCCGTATGACGGAGAGGTATCTCTAGGCCCACTCGGTAATGCATCATCATAATGAGCTCAGTGTGACTAAGTAGTTGGTCACGGGATCATGCATTACGGAACGAGTAAAGTGACTTGCCGGTAACGAGATTGAACGAGGTATTGGGATATCAACGATCGAATCTCGGGCAAGTAACGTACCGATTGACAAAGGGAATTGTATACGGGATTGCTTGAATCCTCGACATCATGGTTCATCCGATGAGATCATCATGGAACATGTGGGAGCCAACATGGGTATCCAGATCCCGCTGTTGGTTATTGGCCGGAGAGTTGTCTCGGTCATGTCTGCATGGTTCCCGAACCCGTAGGGTCTACACACTTAAGGTTCGATGACGCTAGGGTTATTAGGAAGACTTGTATGTGATTACCGAATGTTGTTCGGAGTCCCGGATGAGATCTCAGACGTCACGAAGAGTTCCGGAATGGTCCGGAGGTGAAGATTTATATGTAGGAAGTTGTCATACGGTCACCGGAAATGTTCGGGAGCGTATCGGTATTGTACCGGGGCCACCGAAGGAGTTCCGGGGGTCCACCGGGAGGGGCCACCTCTCTCGGAGGGCCTAATGGGCTGTTGAGGAAAGGGAACCAGCCCTACATGGGCTGGGCGCACCCCCCTTGGGCCCATGCGCCTAGGGTTGGGGGGGAAACCACGCCCCCCTTGCTTGGGGGGCAAGCCCCCTCCCCTTGGCCGCCGCCCCCTCTAGATCCAAGGCGCAAGGGGAGGGCTGCATACAACATCCAAGGCGCAGCCCCTCCCCTCCCCAACACCTCTCCTCCTCCGTAAGAGCTTGGCGAAGCCCTGCCGGAGTACTGCTGCTTCACCACCATCACGCCGTCGTGCTGCTGTTGAAGCCCTCTTCCTCAACCTCTCCCTCCTCCTTGCTGGATCAAGGTGCGGGAGACGTCCTCGCTCCGTACGTGTGTTGAACGCGGAGGTGCCGTCCGTTCGGCGCTAGGATCTTCGGTGATTTGGATCACGACGAGTACGACTTCATCATCCCCGTTCTCTTGAACGCTTCCGCTTGCGATCTACAAGGGTATGTAGATGCACTCCTCTCCCTCTCGTTGCTAGATGATTCCATAGATTGATCTTGGTGATGCGTAGAAAATTTTAAATTTCTGCTACGATCCCCAACAACACCTTCCCTAAGCACCTATACCTTAGAGGGGATGACTTGTGCCCTAAGGCCTCACACGTTTCCCTCTTCACCATTCTCTCGCGCCCACCAGGGGCTATTCTCGCCGCGACGAGCGGTTTGTTGTGTAATATTTGATGCATTTTTTTGCATTTTCCAAAAGAAAAACTCAATATGGCATATTTTACAAGCTATTACTCAGTTTAGGGTTATTCCAACATTTCACACCATAATCCAATTGATTCCTTTCGAAATGAGCATTATTATTCTGTTCATTTTACATTTTTTACATCATCATATGTAGGTCAGTTATTCTTACCATTGGCTCATTATCTTGTGATTATGACTACTACCTACCAGTTTTTTGTGGTGAACGTCTACGAGTACTCATGCTTATAGTCTGCAGAAACTATCCGAATTAACGCGTGTGTTATTCCGTATTGCCTGAATACATATCGCTACTAAGAGCATCTAGGAATTTCCTATTTGGTGCTCGCATCACTACTAAGGGCACCCATTGGATTGCAATAGGAGGCATATTTTGACAGCTATAGTACCGGCAAAAAGTCAACTGCAGAGGAACTGAAACCCTTAAAATCAAGTACTGGAACTAAAAAATAATATCAAAAGTCAGAACAAGATGATGAAGCTGCAAAGGCTATACAAGTGAGAACTGTGTGTGTTACAGACAGAGACAGAGAGGGATTGTACCTGAAAAAAATGCAAAAAGGAATTGAATATATACTATAATTTATGGAACTTGCTTATTCTCCAACCAGCCAAAAAAAAGCCTCCAAAGTCAAATATTACATTATGGTGCACTTATTTACACAATAGCACCACTGAAATCTGATACATCTAGCCCCCTTTCTTGCAGTAACACTCTCCAGCATGTTCAAATATACATCATTTTCTGCAGAAGTCAATGCACAATTATCCTTCAACGATCTTCACAGGACTCCTGTGGAACAGATTGTTTTTCATTAGTAATGGCAAGAAAAAAATAATATCATGTGCATATTATCTAATAACTGCACATACCCGAATGGACTCTGTTTGATTGATAGTAGTTCGACATCCAGCTGTTAAAAACACATAAACATTGAGTAAATAGCAAAAAATCACCACAATTGGCGTTAGGATTTCAAAAAATTACCACTTTTTTTCTTCACTAAAACCTACTGGTATTGGAGCAAAATTTAGCAAAAAACATGTATGCTTGTTTTTTTTAAGTTGACACGATTATAACAGGGATGGCCCGCGTATAAGCACTAATGTGGCATAAAAGTCAACACCGTTTGTTTGACCGTCACATTGGACGTGTTATGACCAGGGGTGGGGGGGCACCTATCAGTTCTATCCCCGTCAATAAAATTCCCCCATGGGAAAAAAAGATCCCCCGCACACGAGGCCTCCCGTCGGAGCTGACCCGTGCCATCAGCCCTACATCCCCGCCGTCAGCCTAGATCCCATCCATCACCAACCCCACATCCCAACAAAGTTACACTGGCAACAAGCTGAAGAAGAATGGAATAACTATTGATGTAAATGGCGGTAAAACTGTGTCTATCATAGCTTGCCACAAAACTAGTCAAGACTTGTTAAACATTTAACGGTTTAAAAGTTATTAAAAAATATGAAATAAATAGGAGAGGCTCACTCTAATTTAATAAAATAATCCAACGGTGTGATTGTGAAAATATGCATTGATGTGTCCTCGGCGAAAAAACAAGCATTTCAACTCACTGCAGGATCAATATATACTGAACATTTGTTATTTTTGTCCAGCACACATCCAGACATATTTTTTCAATCCCACCGTTGGATCATGTTATATTATAGGTGTGTTGGTTTGGTATTTTTTTCAAAATTTTTGAGAACTTTTGAGAACTAGTTCTGTGGTAAGCTATTGTAGAAAATCCTACTCCATGAAGATAAATGACTGTTTACCTCAATAGTTGCATTAGGAGGAATTTCTTGAACGCCCTTTTTTCCATAAGCTAGCTCAGGAGGAACAATAACCAACCTCTGAAATTTTCATTATTGTCATATTGCAGAATGAAAGTGATCTCCACATAAGAAATCATGACAGGAGCCGAATTTGTATGTGTGTTCATGCCTCAAAATACTCACATGTATAAAGTGGTCACTGAAAATAAATAATTCATCGGAACCGAGAAATAATTGTTATGTAATCTTTATACTTATATGAAGCTAAAATGAATATATGCTTTTTGGCATGATGCAGGCAACTTAGCATATTTCATAATCATCAATAAATGAAAAAACCTCTAAAAGTCATCAATACTATCATTTGTAAGGGTTGACTGATGGAAGCTTAATTATCTGTGGCAGAGCATCATGTTCTGTAACTGGTATCAACATACCTTAGCTCTCTACAAAGTCACAGGATTGTTTATTTGAAAATAAAAGGTTGCAGAGCAAAACCAAAATGAAACCATAGAAATTACTCACCTGGCCTCCAACTTTCATTCCCTCAACCCCGAGATCCAATCCTTTTAGAACATTGCCTCTTTCAGAATTGCCAACATCAAACCCATACGGCTACAGATGATTTAAGACAAGTAAACGAAAGTTAAACCAGGAAAACTATATTTGAAGTACAGTCACTTTTCAAATACTGCATCGCACAACTATCATACTTGAATGAAATATGGCTACAGATAATTTACTGAAGAGTATTGCTAATTTATCCTACACAGAAAGAAGCCAAAAATGTAAGGCAATACCGTTCCACCAGTGACACCGAGGCCCTGCCTACTTGTCATGAATGTTATGCCCTTCCACTTGGCCACGTAATGTACCTACACTCAGATAGGCATTGATCATCATACTTGAAAAAAATGAAGCTGAAAACAAATTGCAACTTTTCTAAACATTCATCTAGCTAGTGTATGAATAAGTGAACACATATGGGTTGGAACACTAGTAGGTAATGTAAGGTTTCTTTAGGCCAATGTTGCAATTTTCAGGAGGGGGAATTCACTCTTGTCCAAAATCATCAATAATAATAACAATTCTGGAACTTCATATTAGAATAAAATGCCGAAAAGGACCAAAACAACTCAGGCCTTTTTTGGAACAAGGGGGTTATGTAGGAATTTCATAGGAATGAAATCCTATAGGAGTTTTTCCTATGTCACCCTTCCGATTGAAAGGGTTTGCTTGAAGAATTCCCATAGGAACCCTTCCTTTCCTCCACTTGTTGGAGGATCCTAAACATTTGCTCAAACCTCATGTTTTCAATTCCTTTGATAAGTCCAGTAAAACATGTCTCTTTATCTCTCCTCTTTTCTCTCTTTTCAAGAGATGGTTTCCTGCAAAGCGTCCAAACAACTATGTTGTACTAGTACATTGGCACGTGCAAAGCATGGCCAAAGTTTATTGCACATTGGGTATGGTTTTAGCAGACCCAGAACAGTCTTGCTGACGCGATTGGGTGCACTGCCAGTGTGTGTACTGTGAGAGGAGCGGCGCCAGACCAGCTACACACACTGATGGACGTAGCAGCAAATCAGATGAACTTTTCCTGCAACAAGTGCAGCGCCTTTGTTCTACTGTAGCATGCACGGTAGCTGCGAATCCCAACAATTTGAACCATCCAATGGCCTCTATCAATGGTCCATATTGTTTCTTGGTTTTGTGATTTGAATGTTTAAAACAGATACACTATATAGTAGTAGTATATATGTTGTATGATTCATGTGTTTTAGATTCCTATAAGATTCGACAAGACATGACATCTAATTCCTGCACTTTTCCTATTCCTATGATTTTCCTAGCCTACATTCCAAACAGGGCCTCAAGCAAAAACATAACAAAACAAAACAAAAGGATAGCTGTGTTATGTACATGCTTGAAAAGGAATGTTGTTACAGTTATAAGATGTCACCTTTTTATGCAATGATTTATAGTAATATAAAACCAGAGAGTCAAATTAATTAAACTACATGGTTTCAAGGAGGTAACAAAAAGTTTGCACAATTCAGATTTCCCATTTCATGATACCTCGGCATCATCAGTTCTTCTCATAAGTAGAGATTCATTTATGCAAATGCAAATGCAAATGCAAATGCAAATGATTTAGAAATGCTAGATAAAATGCAAATACTGGTGGTGGTACATACTGCGACACGTGATCCCTTAACTGCTTTGGCCCCACCTCCTACTTTGATGTCATAGTACCTGCTCAACACTTTGTAATTAAGTTACGTCACATTCAGGTGATGACAATTTAATTAGCAAAGCATGCTTCGGCTTATAAGTCCAACAAAAAGAAAACATACACAGCAAATCTTCAACAACTATTTTCACATACTGTGAACAGATTCAATCTTATTTTGTAAGATCGGTTAGCTTAGAATGCACGTATCACTAAGCTTACACGCCTTATCTAGGACAATATGAGGTTAGGAGCTACACGTCCACCAAAACACCATGTAACTGGCTTGATGCACTAACCATTCCACAGTCTGTAGAGCTTATTAATTGCTGGTCCAATTTACACTAATACACCTACACAGCACCAGAGGTAAAGTGCACCTAGGACCATGGTTTTCACTTTCAGAAAAAATTCAGCAACAACCGAGATCACCGAAATTCAGTGATTCCAGTGATTTCGGTTCGCATTTCGGCCAAAGGACCAAAATATTCAGTCGAATCCAGTTAAGTATTTGAAAATTTATTTGGATTCCTGTGTACTACTGAAATTGCTGAAATATTTCTGTCGAAAGGTAAATATTTCAGTGTCTACTGAAAGTCTGAAATTAGTACTATTCAGTGAATTTCATCGAAATCTCACGGAAAGTGAAAAAAACCATGCCTAGGACTAGCAGTAGACTATATCTCGGGGTAAATCAGCAAAGAGTATGCATACTTGATGCCATTAGGCAGAGTAATGAAGTCGCTCTCCGGAATCTTGTTGCTCCTGAACTGCCCAAATCAACCGAGCAAACAGCAAAAAATCTCAGCCCAGTCTCATCGGATGCCAAAGCCTGAACAACTGAAGCAGGACACGGTCGGGCACACGGGTTCTTACAACTCTCCTGCTGGTCGACACGGCGCCAGCCTCCCCTCCTCCGGCGACGCCAATCCCCACGGCTGGGCCATAAAAACCATCAACAACGCACGTGCTGACAGGCAGGTGGTGATAAAACTGGATCAGGAAATGACTGACGGGGAGGCGTCAGGAACCTGCGGTGGCGGCGGCTAGCGAGGCGAACCATCGCCGGGTGGTTGATGGCCCTTCCGGGGAGGCGTCCGCGCGGCAGGCGAAGGCGGCCGGCCGCGGCCGCCGGGCCGTCTTGGACGCGGTGGGGAAGGAGAGCGGGAGGGCGCGGCGCGGGGACAGGGCGGGCAGGAGGGATGAGAGCTCCATTGGTGGTGCGGACGACGATGCGAGGCGGTAGCAGCGGGGGCGCTTGTTTGATTTGGTTTTGGATATTTTTGTGGGGCTGGATCGTGTGGACTTGACGTTCGTGGCCCCTGAAATTTCCAAGCTGCTCAACTGGCGAGGCCACTTCCAAACAAGCCGGGGGAATCTTCGACTTTCAGCCGGGTTCGGCTCCTATCCAGTCGAGTTTTTCTTTGAAGGAACGCCACGCCACTTACTTTATTAATCGATCGTAAAACACTAGCATTGAATTCATGAGCATCTATCCAATTATTCTCTCGGTTTCAAAATAAGTGTCTCAACTTTAATACTTCCTCTGTTCACATTTATAAAACGTTCTAGACGGTTCAGACAGCTTCCAAAACAGTTCAAAATCAGCTGTCTAAAACGACTTATAAAAAGGAGCGGAGGGAGTATAACTTTATATTAAAATTAGTGTAAGATTGAGACGCTTATTATGGGACGGTGGGAGTACAAGATAAATAAATGGGTTTCGTAACAATTTTGCTTAGTTAGTGGACAGTGCCATTGGCCTCCCGCCTGTGGTGTTTGAACCGGATGTTTCCAATCATCGTAGCGTGATCAACACAATCTGCAAGTATAGTAACCTCTTTTATCCACCAGGCAGGCAGTCGTGCCACCACAAGCTTCATCAACTTTAATACAACCTAATTCAGCAATAATATGATTAATTCCCATCGATGCCATCAAAGTTAATCCTTTCTTCATAGCTAGAGCTTCCATCATCGATGCTTCGGCTGCATAGGAAATCAAATGATCCCGTGGCAGCAACAAAATTATCATATCCATCATAGATTACTGCACCAGTCGAGAGAGACCTTAAGCATTGACGTTCAATTTAAAGAGGCCATTGATGGCGTGCTCCATTTCACACTTTCCCTCGGGGCAACTCTCGGTACATTCTTAGGGAAATTGTTACACATGGATAAAATAGATAATTTCTAGTTACCAATTGGTGAGGTGTTCTCTCTGTGAGTAACCGATCTTCTGATGCGTCAGAGGTATCAGACCGAAACTGATATAATTTCAGACAAACCCAAAAGTGGCATGCCAAGGAAATGCCCCTTCAGCGAATCAATTAGCTCTTCCAACACAGTTGATCCCAACATTCCACAAATGAAGCATTAACAATGGCAGTTTCTAGATCAAGAATTTTTCATAATTCCTTAGTTGAGTAGCACTCGCCGAAAAGATGCATAAAATCTTCAGCGAACAGATGGCAAATAGGAATTGTCCATCATTACCAATATGCTGGTTAAAGAGTTTGACTTCATTGGGGATAGCACCATGCATGGCCTTCCATATAATTTTTTTCACTTTTCCAGGGACTACAAACTTTCATATCTTATGCTAAATAGGATTAGTACCACTAGAGGACAAAGAAATATTATGTGACATATTACCAAATTGGTGTCTTCCACTCAATGTGATACGTAGAGTTTACTGAGAACGTTCCAAACCGGTTATTATGTCATGCCACGTAATCATCAAAACCATTTGGACTAAGAGGAATCCCCAAAATTCTGGAAGCATCAACACATGAAAATATTGAATAGATCAAGTTATCCTCCCATTCGCCTGAAACAGGTGAAAATATTGAATAGATCAGGTTCTCCTCCCATTCGCCTGAGAGGAATCCTCAACAATTAAGTCTCACACCTTGCTAGAATACCTCCCCTCAGTATCAGAATTTTTCTATTTGGACTAGAGGGAATCCATGGATCCCTCCAAATATCAATAGATTCTCCATTCCCAACTCTTTAGATACATTCCATTTTAAAAGTCTGGATACCATCAAATATACTTTGCAATGTGTATGATGGACCTTTTTTCAGACCCGCTTCAAGAATGCTTTGGTTTGGATAATATTTGGCCTTCAAAATCCTTGTGCATAGTGAATCGTTATTACATAAAAGTCGCCAAAACTGTTTAGCAAACATAGAAGATTAAAATAATGAAAACCCCTATATCAAGTCCTTCATGTTTCTTAGGAAACAAAGTTTCCACCATACAAACCAATGCATTTCCTTTGCAGTCAACTTGTTAATGTACACGTACAATAGCCGTCAAAATATGATGTCTAGTTGCAATCCACCCCAACTCCCAACCCTAGCCACCTCCGCAAGTGTTCCTACATGTCACTGCCTCATTCCCCCCTCCTTTCCCCTATCCGGCGGCCTCATCGATGACAAGAGGAGTGGGGACTAGTCCGTCTTATTTTCTATTTCTTAGGTTTTTGTTTCTCTGGCGACGTCGATAATGTGGTGGCAGCGATGGCATGTTAAAAGAAGGTATCTTCCATCTCTGCCTACCTCGATGTCCGATCCGGCATCAACAAAGGCATGTGTGAGTTTGTGTGCCTAGATCTGTTGGCTCCTTTCAGATATTTGCGGTTGATGTGTCTTTCAAGGAGAGATATTGGCTGGCTATTGACCGTTTTGTATGGAGTTGTCTGTCCATTATACTCCCCGGTTGGTATAAGAACCGGGACTAAAGAAATTTTACGATTTTTTTTTTCTATTTTTAAATTTCTAAATTATTTTACAATTTAAACTCTAATCATCCCTCATCACTGCTCAATTTAACCTCTAATCTCTAATCACCCCTCATCACTGCTTAATTTAATCTCTAATCACCCCTCATCATTCCAAATCATCTAACTTCCCGACCGGTCACCCATCCTCTCACTACTCCAGCCTAAGCACGCTTAACTTCCGGGTTCTATTCCCCCTCGTTTCCAAGTCTGCACTTGTTGTTTTCTTGGTAATAGTAAGATGTCAATCCTATTAAACCTCAGGAGTTTAGCTTGAGCATGAAGTCACACGTTTCACTGTTTGAGTTTGAAACTATTATTCTAAAAAACAATAATTATTTATTACACTAATATTTCTTGAATAAGTAGTTTGACCAGATTTGACCAAAATTCAAAAAATTGAAATAATTATTTAGTAACACTAATATTCTTGAAAAATTATGTAGTAACACTAATACTTCTTGAATAAGTAGTTTGACCATAGTTTGACTAGATTTAACCAAAATTAAAAAAACTGAAATTTGAGCATATCTTTTTTTCCTTTTAGAATTTGAGGATTCTAAAAATTTGCAAACAGGCCGTAGGCTGTCAAAATCGGATGCGGATTTTCGTACATGTCTAAATTTAAGTTTTTAAATTTTCCTAACTAGTAGATGTAGTAATATAACTATATCTCGAAGGATTTTATTTTTTAAAGTTTTTATCAATTTCTTTTATTTTTTAAAAACTGAAATGGCGATATGCGCGCGGGGAAGGGGGGGGTAGAGTTTGAGAAGTGAGCCCTTTATTCCAAGTTTGAGACACGAACCAGGACAAAAGGGCATCGCACCTTTAGTCCCTGTTCATATCTCGAACCGGGACTAAAGGTCTAATCTTTAGTTCCGGTTTGAGACACGAATCGGGACTAGATGTGACCAAAGCCCTGTTTTCTACTAGTGTTCATCTTTGCAGTAATGGAGGAACTCAGTGACGACAAAGCCCGTGCTATGGTCGTCTTCTTATCCAGGGTGACCTTTTAAGCCAGCAAAGTCTGTAGCCTAGTGCGTACTCAACCATGAAACCTCCCGCTCAGCGGCTCCGCCTCTGTCCTGTGTCTGAAGCTCTGTTCTGCAGGCAAGTAGTAGCATATTCACAGCTTGATCACAACAATATGTGTATTACTATTACACAACAGAACACTCACAATTATGTTCGTTTTACAAAAATAAATAAATAAACCATGGCCTATGTAATTTTTCAACATTCAAACAATAGATTCAAGTTACGAGATCCAATCAACGCAACATTTAACATTACCAGCATATATAATTGCCAGAACTTTGTTCATACGATTTTATAGCGTAGCGACGGCTGCTGAGCTTGTTAACATTTAGCTTGACCGTGGAGGGAACTTTCCCCACAATGTATCTTTCAATAGCCCTGAGCCCTCTATAGCCTTCGTCGAGCATACGCCAGTCTAACCCTGTGTAGCATCCAGCAATTCTGTCGTCAAAAGTCCTATCAAGGTCTTCAGAGCCATTATCACATATGGTGTCCAACGTAAGGCGCTCGAGTGACGTTGCATTCTCAAGAATATGACAGGTTAGCTCGACCATGCTCTTTGCAGCGCAGAAGAGCTTGATCGTCACATTCTTGATGTTGCCATGCCGGTGTCCTCGCATCTGCCTCAGACGCGTGTATCCGGAAATCAATTCATGCCTTACGCTAGTCTGTAATACCTGTGTGCATAGGAAGAACATGCATGTTACAGTTAGTAGTTCCTCTACATGCAGATGCTGATATCATTGCAAGCTTGAGGAGAAGTGACTTACAGCCAAGACAAAATTCTCCAAGACGGGACTGTTGAATAAATAGGCAATTTCTCGATTAAATTAATCCATGAGTAAATCACTAGCATGGCATTGACTAAGTTGATGACGTACTGACTCTGATCTAAACATGCACGTACTAAGCAAACCGTAGACAAATCTACACATACTGCTAGTACTGCTAATATGAAAATAATCAGGAGCGGGATAAACGAGTTATACCCTCCAGTAGGCCACGCAGAGGCCGTGGCTTTGGTGGCAGCAGCGGCGTCCTCGGCGACCTTCTTGTCGGCTTCAGCTTTCTCGGCGGCGGCACGGTCGGCGTCGGTGGACATGGTGATGACGAAGGCGACGCGGACGTAGAGGAAGTAGACGATCGGAAGCGAGCAGTCGCGTAATCGCTGCCCAAAAACCTATTCGCCCCTCACCCCGTACAGGAACCAGAAGGGCGTGGTTTCGGAGACCTGCTCTCCCGTCGACCGTGTACATGGCGGACGGGATGGAGTCACCGGCGGCAGCAGCAGCAAAGGAACGACGATGGGCGTGCGCGTGAGCAGATGTGATCTGTTCGTGGCGGCTAGGGTTAGGAGACACCGCATACTTATAGGCGCAGCCGCGTGGAGAGACGTGGGCTCGACCCACGTCCGAGTCCGTGGCAGCCCACGATCCGACGTCTCAGATCGTGGCCCAGCTGTCAGAAAACTCTCCGTTAGTGACTGGCAAAAATAAGCGCATAGGTGTGAGCTCGGCTCGGCTCAATCCCGCAACCCGCGGCGCGTCGTGACGAGGCGTGGCGTGGCGTGGCGAGGCGGGCGGCGGAGGAGGAGTGCGCGAGGGCCTCTTCTCTTCTCAAGCTCCAATAGCATGTAGAAGAGAAACCCTTATAAACCACTCCAACTCTCCTTCCACTTCCGGGGTGGGACTAAACTTCCCACCACACCTAGTGCCATATAACCCACATGGGCCCTTAGAGATTTTTCAGAAATTGCAATATGGGCCTAGAGCCCATCTCAGATTTCAGCAATCCCCCACCAGATCTCGAGGGCCCATTGTGTCCTCTGTTCCAATTGCTGTTTCGATATACCAGTGTTTCAGTAAAGACCTGTTAAGGTTGAACTTCACCTAGAACAAGTGGCTACACTCCTTCACAACTGAACAATGGACTATGCCTTGAATTGTCAGTTTGGCGTAAAGAAGTTTCACTACATGTCTTACTAGTACTAGGCTGCCGAAGGCTAACCCCTCGGGTGGAGCATATAAGTCACACTCCTGGCCTATTCATGAGCTTACTAGAGATCACCCCAATCTCATAGACTGTGACCAGCAGTCGGGCTCATATAGGTGTGTTCCTCCAAAGATCGCTCTGTAGGATAGCATCTTGCTTTTATAAGCTTTGGAACACATTGAGACCGTAGTCATCCTACCATACAGTATCGAGAGTATTGCATCTCCAACGGAGTGGGTTAGTATAGTTACTCTCCTCAGTTCACCACTGGCTTGTTTTCCCAGGTCCTAGTTCACGGGATCTCCGATCATATAGGTTGGGTTACCACCATGGCAACTCATGTGGGTCTCATACCCATCTCCCTTGATGCATTATCTATCACAACACGTGATAGCCCTTTTGTAAAGGGATCTGCCAGATTCTTAGCCGTATGGACATAGTCCAACGCTATCACTCCGGAGTTTCTTAATTTTCTGACAGCTTTTAATCTCATTCTTATGTGTTTGGTGGACTTCATGTTGTCCTTTGAACTCTTCACCTTGGTGATGACAGTCTGATTGTCACAGTTCATAAGGATAGCCGGAACCGGTTTATCAACCAATGGCAAGTCCATCAAAAGATCTCGAAGCCATCTCGCTTCAACACCAGATGTGTCTAATGCCATTAATTCTGCTTCCATTGTCGATCTCGTTAAGATCGTTTGCTTGCAAGACTTCCAGGAAACAGCGCCACCTCCAAGAGTAAACATATACCCAGTTGTGGCCTTCATCTCATCAGCATCAGAGATCCAATTCGCATCACTATACCCTTCAAGTACCGACGGGTATCCGGTATAGTGAAGTCCATAGTTCATAGTACCTTTCAGATAGCGCATAACTCTCTCAACAGCATGCCAATGTACATCACCCGGTTTGGAAACAAACCGGCTCAGTTTGCTCACAGCAAACGCGATGTCAGGCCTCGTTGCGCTCGCTAGGTACATCAGTGAACCAATGATTTGAGAGTATCTCAATTGATCTTTAGCCATGCCTTTGGACTTTCGAATCAATACGCTAGGATCATATGGTGTTTGAGATGGTGTGCAGTCCGAATATCCAAAACGACTCAACACCTTCTCAACGTAATGGGATTGCAGAAGTGTGATCCCACCCTCATTATCTCTCAGTAGCTTGATGTTCAAGATAACATCAGCCACACCAAGGTCTTTCATCTCAAAGTTTTGAGATAGAAACGATTTGACCTCCTCAATGACTTTGAGGTTTGTTCCGAATATCAGTATGTCATCAACATACAAGCACAGTATAACTCCTTCGCCCCCACCATGGCGATAGTATACACATTTGTCAGCCTCATTAACAACGAAACCAACAGATGTCAGAGTTGTATTAAACTTATCATGCCATTGCTTAGGTGCTTGTTTCAGGCCATATAAAGATTTTATCAACCTACACACCTTTCTTTCCTGACCATCTATCACAAAGCCATCAGGCTGTTGCATGTAGATTTCCTCCTTTAGCTCTCCATTTAGAAAAGCCGTCTTAACATCCATCTGATGGACGAGAAGACCATGTGAGGCCGCCAACGAGAGTAATACTCGAATGGTGGTCAGTCTAGCCACAGGTGAATAAGTATCAAATAAATCTTCCTCTTCTTGCTGGTCATAGCCCTTGGCCACAAGCCTAGCCTTGTACTTTTCAATCGTACCATCGGGCCTAAGCTTCTTTTTGAACACCCACTTACATCCCAGTGGTTTGCAACCATAGGGACGGTCAGTGATCTCCCATGTCCCGTTAGCCATGATGGAATCCATCTCGCTACGGACCGCATCCTTCCAGTAGTCAGCTTCTGGAGAGGCATACGCTTCTGAAATAGAAGTGGGAGTATCATCCACGAGGTACACGAAGAAATCATCACCAAAGGTCTTTGTAGTCCTTTGTCTCT
This sequence comes from Triticum aestivum, assembly GCF_018294505.1. Taxonomy (NCBI): domain Eukaryota; kingdom Viridiplantae; phylum Streptophyta; class Magnoliopsida; order Poales; family Poaceae; genus Triticum; species Triticum aestivum. Next base: position 477,179,992 of record NC_057806.1, read on the forward strand.
TGCCCCTACCAAGGGTTTCCTCGTCATCCTCCTCAGGATTTTCATCATGTGTTTGTTCATAATATTCCATAGGGATGGCAGGTTCAGGAGTCTCCTCAGATTCCTGTCTAGAAGTGCTTTGCATATCTCTCATAGGAAAAATATCCTCAAAGAATGTAGCATCCTTAGACTCCATAATTGTACCGATCTTCTGGTCAAGTACCTCAGATTTCACTACTAGAAATCTATAGCCAACGCTGTTCTTAGCGTAGCCCAAATTAATGCAGTCCACGGTCTTATGTCCAAGCTTACGCTTTTTGGGGATCGGCACGTTGACTTTCGCCAAACAGCCCCAAGTGCGCAAGTACGAGAGTGTCGTCCTTCTCTTTGCCCATTTCTCATAGGGAGTGATCTCACTATCCTTTGTCGGAACTTTATTCAGGACATGACATGCCGTCAATATAGCCTCCCCCCACCATGCCTTGGATAAACCCGATGTATCTAACATGGCGTTAACCAAATCAGTTAGAGTACGGTTTTTCCGCTCGGCAACCCCGTTTGACTGGGGTGAATAGGGAGGCGTCCTCTCATGAATAATGCCGTGTTCCGCACAGAAGGAATCAAACTCACTTGAGAAGTACTCTCCACCACGATCTGACCGGACTCGTTTAATTTTCTTTTCAAGTTGATTTTCAACTTCTGCCTTATAGATTTTAAAGTAGTGTAGAGCCTCATCTTTAGTATTTAACAGATACACATAGCAATATCTAGTGGAATCATCTATCAATGTCATGAAGTATCTCTTTCCACCTTTAGTCAACACACCATTCATCTCACAAAGATCAGAATGTATGAGTTCTAATGGTGCCAGGTGTCTCTCCTCCGCGGCCTTATGAGGCTTGTGAGGTTGCTTAGCTTGCACACATGAAAGGCACTTAGAACCTTTGGCTAAAGTGAAACTCGGGATTAAATCCAACTTGGCTAGCCGCGTCATAACACCAAAACTAATGTGACAAAGACGTGAATGCCAAACTTCAGATTCATTAACATTCGAATGAATATGGTTCACGACTTTATTACAAAAATCTGCGAGGGAAAGGCGGAACATCCCTCCGCTCTCATAACCTTTTCCAACAAAGAGTCCATATTTTGTAACAACTAATTTATTAGACTCGAAAACCAACTTAAACCCTTCTCTACATAGAAGGGAGCCACTAACGAGGTTCTTCTTGATGGCGGGGACATGCTGCACGTTCTTCAGCTGCACGATCCTTCCCGAAGTAAACTTCAGATCGACCGTGCCAACACCATGAACAGAAGCACTCGCGCCATTCCCAATCAATACGGACCCGTGACCTGTGACCTGGTAAGAAGTGAACAATGAAATGTCAGCACACACATGAACACCTGCACCTGTGTCCACCCACCAATCGTTGGGTTGAAACACTGAAAAAACAGTAAATAAATTACCGTACCCAGATGCACCATTCTCATTGTTGCCCACAATCATGTTGACAGACTTGGAGTCCTGTCCTGACTTCTTGTACTTGTTTGGGCACTTGTTGGCCCAATGTTCAACCGAACCACAAGTAAAGCAGCCCTCGTCCTTCTTGTTCTTCTTGAAGGTCTTCTTACCCTTCTTCTTAAAGTCGGTATTGTGTTGGACACCGTTCTTTCCCTTGGGCTTGTGGGAGTTGAAGTTCTTCTGGTTCACCATGTTGGCAACAGAAGTCCCTTCGGCCCCTTTTCCGTGCGAGTCTTTTGCCCTCGAATTCTGCTCAACACTCAGATGGCCAATGACATCCTCCACAGAGAATTCACGCCTCTAATGTTTCAGAGTGGTGGCAAAGTTCCTCCAGGAATTAGGGAGCTTAGCGATTATGCAGCCCGTGACAAACTTGCCCGGTAACTCGCACTTGAGAAGCTCAAGTTCCTTAACAATGCATATTATCTCATGAGCCTGCTCCAATACAGGACGGTTTTCAACCATCTTGTAATCGTGGAACTGCTCTATAATATACATCTCGCTCCCTGCATCGGCGGCCCCGAATTTAGATTCGAGCGCCTCCCACAAGTCCTTGGCGACATGCACATGTAAATATGCGTCGACCAGTTTATCTCCGATCACGCTAAGAACTGCTCCGAGAAACACAACGGTAGCCTCCTTGAACGCCTTCTCCTGTTCAGGAGCAATCGTTCCCGTGGAGACACCGGTGACCCAGAACACGTTCATAGCCGTGAGCCATAACGTGGTCTTAGTCTGCCAACGCTTGAAGTATGTACCGGTAAACTTATCCGGTTTCAGTGCAGCGGCAAAGCCACTTGCCGAGAAATTCCTACACATAATAGGTTTTTGGATTGTTGAATAAATAGGCAATTTCTCGATTAAATTAATCCATGAGTAAATCACTAGCATGGCATTGACTAAGTTGATGACGTACTGACTCTGATCTAAACATGCACGTACTAAGCAAACCGTAGACAAATCTACACATACTGCTAGTACTGCTAATATGAAAATAATCAGGAGCGGGATAAACGAGTTATACCCTCCAGTAGGCCACGCAGAGGCCGCGGCTTTGGTGGCAGCAGCGGCGTCCTCGGCGACCTTCTTGTCGGCTTCAGCTTTCTCGGCAGCGGCACGGTCGGCGCCGGTGGACATGGTGATGACGAAGGCGACGCGGACGTAGAGGAAGTAGACGATCGGAAGCGAGAAGTCGCGTAATCGCTGCCCAAAAACCTATTCGCCCCTCACCCCGTACAGGAACCAGAAGGGCGTGGTTTCGGAGACCTACTCTCTCGTCGACCGTGTACGTGGCGGACGGGATGGAGTCACCGGCGGCAGCAGCAGCAAAGGAACGACGGTGGGCGTGCGCGTGAGCAGATGTGATCTGTTCGTGGCGGCTAGGGTTAGGAGACACCGCATACTTATAGGCGCAGCCGCGTGGAGAGACGTGGGCTCGACCCACGTCCGAGTCCGTGACAGCCCACGATCCGACGTCTCAGATCGTGGCCCAGCTGTCAGAAAACTCTTCGTTAGTGACTGGCAAAAATAAGCGCGTAGGTGTGAGCTCGGCTCGACTCAATCCCGCAACCCGCGGCGCGTCGTGACGAGGCGTGGCGTGGCGAGGCGGGCGGCGGAGGAGGAGTGCGCGAGGGCCTCTTCTCTTCTCAAGCTCCAATAGCATGTAGAAGAGAAACCCTTATAAACCACTCCAACTCTCCTTCCACTTCCGGGGTGGGACTAAACTTCCCACCACACCTAGTGCCATATAACCCACATGGGCCCTTAGAGATTTTTCAGAAATTGCAATATGGGCCTAGAGCCCATCTCAGATTTCAGCAATCCCCCACCAGATCTCGAGGGCCCATTGTGTCCTCTGTTCCAATTGCTGTTTCGATATACCAGTGTTTCAGTAAAGACCTGTTAAGGTTGAACTTCACCTAGAACAAGTGGCTACACTCCTTCACAACTGAACAATGGACTATGCCTTGAATTGTTAGTTTGGCGTAAAGAAGTTTCACTACATGTCTTACTAGTACTAGGCTGCCGAAGGCTGACCCCTCGGGTGGAGCATATAAGTCACACTCCTGGCCTATTCATGAGCTTACTAGAGATCACCCCAATCTCATAGACTGTGACCAGCAGTCGGGCTCATATAGGTGTGTTCCTCCAAAGATCGCTCTGTAGGATAGCATCTTGCTTTTATAAGCTTTGGAACACATTGAGACCGTAGTCATCCTACCATACAGTATCGAGAGTATTGCATCTCCAACGGAGTGGGTTAGTATAGTTACTCTCCTCAGTTCACCACTGGCTTGTTTTCTCAGGTCCTAGTTCACGGGATCTCCGATCACATAGGTTGGGTTACCACCATGGCAACTCATGTGGGTCTCATACCCATCTCCCTCGATGCATTATCTATCACAACACGTGATAGCCCTTTTGTAAAGGGATCTGCCAGATTCTTAGCCGTATGGACATAGTCCAACGCTATCACTCCGGAGTTTCTTAATTTTCTGACAGCTTTTAATCTCATTCTTATGTGTTTGGTGGACTTCATGTTGTCCTTTGAACTCTTCACCTTGGTGATGACAGTCTGATTGTCACAGTTCATAAGGATAGCCGGAACCGGTTTATCAACCAATGGCAAGTCCATCAAAACATCTCGAAGCCATCTCGCTTCAACACCAGACGTGTCTAATGCCGTTAATTCTGCTTCCATTGTCGATCTCGTTAAGATCGTTTGCTTGCAAGACTTCCAGGAAACAACGCCACCTCCAAGAGTAAACATATACCCAGTTGTGGCCTTCATCTCATCAGCATCAGAGATCCAATTCGCATCACTATACCCTTCAAGTACCGACGGGTATCCGGTATAGTGAAGTCCATAGTTCATAGTACCTTTCAGATAGCGCATAACTCTCTCAACAGCATGCCAATGTACATCACCCGGTTTGGAAACAAACCGGCTCAGTTTGCTCACAGCAAACGCGATGTCAGGCCTCGTTGCGCTCGCTAGGTACATCAGTGAACCAATGATTTGAGAGTATCTCAATTGATCTTTAGCCATGCCTTTGGACTTTCGAATCAATACGCTAGGATCATATGGTGTTTGAGATGGTGTGCAGTCCGAATATCCAAAACGACTCAACACCTTCTCAATGTAATGGGATTGCAGAAGTGTGATCCCACCCTCATTATCTCTCAGTAGCTTGATGTTCAAGATAACATCAGCCACACCAAGGTCTTTCATCTCAAAGTTCTGAGATAGAAACGATTTGACCTCCTCAATGACTTTGAGGTTTGTTCCGAATATCAGTATGTCATCAACATACAAGCACAGTATAACTCCTTCGCCCCCACCATGGCGATAGTATACACATTTGTCAGCCTCATTAACAACGAAACCAACAGATGTCAGAGTTGTATTAAACTTATCATGCCATTGCATAGGTGCTTGTTTCAGGCCATATAAAGATTTTATCAACCTACACACCTTTCTTTCCTGACCATCTATCACAAAGCCATCAGGCTGTTGCATGTAGATTTCCTCCATTAGCTCTCCATTTAAAAAAGCCGTCTTAACATCCATCTGATGGACGAGAAGACCATGTGAGGCCGCCAACGAGAGTAATACTCGAATGGTGGTCAGTCTAGCCACAGGTGAATAAGTATCAAATAAATCTTCCTCTTCTTGCTGGTCATAGCCCTTGGCCACAAGCCTAGCCTTGTACTTTTCAATCGTACCATCGGGCCTAAGCTTCTTTTTGAACACCCACTTACATCCCAGTGGTTTGCAACCATAGGGACGGTCAGTGATCTCCCATGTACCGTTAGCCATGATGGAATCCATCTCGCTACGGACCGCATCCTTCCAGTAGTCAGCTTCTGGAGAGGCATACGCTTCTGAAATAGAAGTGGGAGTATCATCCACGAGGTACACGAAGAAATCATCACCAAAGGTCTTTGCAGTCCTTTGTCTCTTGCCCCTACCAAGGGTTTCCTCGTCATCCTCCTCGGGATTTTCATCATGTGTTTGTTCATAATATTCCATAGGGTTGGCAGGTTCAGGAGTCTCCTCAGATTCCTGTCTAGAAGTGCTTTGCATATCTCTCATAGGAAAAATATCCTCAAAGAATGTAGCATCCTTAGACTCCATAATTGTACCGATCTTCTGGTCAAGTACCTCAGATTTCACTACTAGAAATCTATAGCCAACGCTGTTCTTAGCGTAGCCCAAATTAATGCAGTCCACGGTCTTATGTCCAAGCTTACGCTTTTTGGGGATCGGCACGTTGACTTTCGCCAAACAGCCCCAAGTGCGCAAGTACGAGAGTGTCGTCCTTCTCTTTGCCCATTTCTCATAGGGAGTGATCTCACTATCCTTTGTCGGAACTTTATTCAGGACATGACATGCCGTCAATATAGCCTCCCCCCACCATGCCTTGGATAAACCCGATGTATCTAACATGGCGTTAACCAAATCAGTTAGAGTACCGTTTTTCTGCTCGGCAACCCCGTTTGACTGGGGTGAATAGGGAGGCGTCCTCTCATGAATAATGCCGTGTTCCGCACACAAGGAATCAAACTCACTCGAGAAGTACTCTCCACCACGATCTGACCGGACTCGTTTAATTTTCTTTTCAAGTTGATTTTCAACTTCTGCCTTATAGATTTTAAAGTAGTGTAGAGCCTCATCTTTAGTATTTAACAGATACACATAGCAATATCTAGTGGAATCATCTATCAATGTCATGAAGTATCTCTTTCCACCTTTAGTCAACACACCATTCATCTCACAAAGATCAGAATGTATGAGTTCTAATGGTGCCAGGTGTCTCTCCTCCGCGGCCTTATGAGGCTTGCGAGGTTGCTTAGCTTGCACACATGAAAGGCACTTAGAACCTTTGGCTAAAGTGAAACTCGGGATTAAATCCAACTTGGCTAGCCGCGTCATAACACCAAAACTAATGTGACAAAGACGTGAATGCCAAACTTCAGATTCATTAACATTCGAATGAATATGGTTCACGACTTTATTACAAAAATCTGCGAGGGAAAGGCAGAACATCCACTCCGCTCTCATAACCTTTTCCAACAAAGAGTCCATATTTTGTAACAACTAATTTATTAGACTCGAAAACCAACTTAAACCCTTCTCTACATAGAAGGGAGCCACTAACGAGGTTCTTCTTGATGGCGGGGACATGCTGCACGTTCTTCAGCTGCACGATCCTTCCCGAAGTAAACTTCAGATCGACCGTGCCAACACCATGAACAGAAGCACTCGCGCCATTCCCCATCAATACGGACCCGTGACCTGTGACCTGGTAAGAAGTGAACAATGAAATGTCAGCACACACATGAACACCTGCACCTGTGTCCACCCACCAATCGTTGGGTTGAAACACTGAAAAAACAGTAAATAAATTACCGTACCCAGATGCACCATTCTCATTGTTGCCCACAATCATGTTGACAGACTTGGAGTCCTGTCCTGACTTCTTGTACTTGTTTGGGCACTTGTTGGCCCAATGTTCAACCGAACCACAAGTAAAGCAGCCCTCGTCCTTCTTGTTCTTCTTGAAGGTCTTCTTACCCTTCTTCTTAAAGTCGGTATTGTGTTGGACACCGTTCTTTCCCTTGGGCTTGTGGGAGTTGAAGTTCTTCTGGTTCACCATGTTGGCAACAGAAGTCCATTCGGCCCCTTTTCCGTGCGAGTCTTTTGCCCTCGAATTCTGCTCAACACTCAGATGGCCAATGACATCCTCCACAGAGAATTCACGCCTCTGATGTTTCAGAGTGGTGGCAAAGTTCCTCCAGGAATTAGGGAGCTTAGCGATTATGCAGCCCGCGACAAACTTGCCCGGTAACTCGCACTTGAGAAGCTCAAGTTCCTTAACAATGCATATTATCTCATGAGCCTGCTCCAATACAGGACGGTTTTCAACCATCTTGTAATCGTGGAACTGCTCTATAATATACATCTCGCTCCCTGCATCGGCGGCCCCGAATTTAGATTCGAGCGCCTCCCACAAGTCCTTGGCGACATGCACATGTAAATATGCGTCGACCAGTTTATCTCCGATCACGCTAAGAACTGCTCCGAGAAACACAACGGTAGCCTCCTTGAACGCCTTCTCCTGTTCAGGAGCAATCGTTCCCGTGGAGACACCGGTGACCCAGAACACGTTCATAGCCGTGAGCCATAACGTGGTCTTAGTCTGCCAACGCTTGAAGTATGTACCGGTAAATTTATCCGGTTTCAGCTCGGCTCGGCTCAATCCCGCAACCCGCGGCGCGTCGTGACGAGGCGTGGCGTGGCGAGGCGGGCGGCGGAGGAGGAGTGCGCGAGGGCCTCTTCTCTTCTCAAGCTCCAATAGCATGTAGAAGAGAAACCCTTATAAACCACTCCAACTCTCCTTCCACTTCCGGGGTGGGACTAAACTTCCCACCACACCTAGTGCCATATAACCCACATGGGCCCTTAGAGATTTTTCAGAAATTGCAATATGGGCCTAGAGCCCATCTCAGATTTCAGCAATCCCCCACCAGATCTCGAGGGCCCATTGTGTCCTCTGTTCCAATTGCTGTTTCGATATACCAGTGTTTCAGTAAAGACCTGTTAAGGTTGAACTTCACCTAGAACAAGTGGCTACACTCCTTCACAACTGAACAATGGACTATGCCTTGAATTGTCAGTTTGGCGTAAAGAAGTTTCACTACATGTCTTACTAGTACTAGGCTGCCGAAGGCTGACCCCTCGGGTGGAGCATATAAGTCACACTCCTGGCCTATTCATGAGCTTACTAGAGATCACCCCAATCTCATAGACTGTGACCAGCAGTCGGGCTCATATAGGTGTGTTCCTCCAAAGATCGCTCTGTAGGATAGCATCTTGCTTTTATGAGCTTTGGAACACATTGAGACCGTAGTCATCCTACCATACAGTATCGAGAGTATTGCATCTCCAACGGAGTGGGTTAGTATAGTTACTCTCCTCAATTCACCACTGGCTTGTTTTCCCAGGTCCTAGTTCACGGGATCTCCGATCATATAGGTTGGGTTACCACGATGGCAACTCATGTGGGTCTCATACCCATCTCCCTCGATGCATTATCTATCACAACACGTGATAGCCCTTTTGTAAAGGGATCTGCCAGATTCTTAGCCGTATGGACATAGTCCAACGCTATCACTCCGGAGTTTCTTAATTTTCTGACAGCTTTAAATCTCATTCTTATGTGTTTGGTGGACTTCATGTTGTCCTTTGAACTCTTCACCTTGGTGATGACAGTCTGATTGTCACAGTTCATAAGGATAGCCGGAACCGGTTTATCAACCAATGGCAAGTCCATCAAAAGATCTCGAAGCCATCTCGCTTCAACACCAGATGTGTCTAATGCCGTTAATTCTGCTTCCATTGTCGATCTCGTTAAGATCGTTTGCTTGTAAGACTTCCAGGAAACAGCGCCACCTCCAAGAGTAAACATATACCCAGTTGTGGCCTTCATCTCATCAGCATCAGAGATCCAATTCGCATCACTATACCCTTCAAGTACCGACGGGTATCCGGTATAGTGAAGTCCATAGTTCATAGTACCTTTCAGATAGCGCATAACTCTCTCAACAGCATGCCAATGTACATCACCCGGTTTGGAAACAAACCGGCTCAGTTTGCTCACAGCAAACGCGATGTCAGGCCTCGTTGCGCTCGCTAGGTACATCAGTGAACCAATGATTTGAGAGTATCTCAATTGATCTTTAGCCATGCCTTTGGACTTTCGAATCAATACGCTAGGATCATATGGTGTTTGAGATGGTGTGCAGTCCGAATATCCAAAACGACTCAACACCTTCTCAACGTAATGGGATTGCAGAAGTGTGATCCCACCCTCATTATCTCTCAGTAGCTTGATGTTCAAGATAACATCAGCCACACCAAGGTCTTTCATCTCAAAGTTCTGAGATAAAAACGATTTGACCTCCTCAATGACTTTGAGGTTTGTTCCGAATATCAGTATGTCATCAACATACAAGCACAATATAACTCCTTCGCCCCCACCATGGCGATAGTATACACATTTGTCAGCCTCATTAACAACGAAACCAACAGATGTCAGAGTTGTATTAAACTTATCATGCCATTGCTTAGGTGCTTGTTTCAGGCCATATAAAGATTTTATCAACCTACACACCTTTCTTTCCTGACCATCTATCACAAAGCCATCAGGCTGTTGCATGTAGATTTCCTCCTTTAGCTCTCCATTTAGAAAAGCCGTCTTAACATCCATCTGATGGACGAGAAGACCATGTGAGGCCGCCAACGAGAGTAATACTCGAATGGTGGTCAGTCTAGCCACAGGTGAATAAGTATCAAAGAAATCTTCCTCTTCTTGCTGGTCATAGCCCTTGGCCACAAGCCTAGCCTTGTACTTTTCAATCGTACCATCGGGCCTAAGCTTCTTTTTGAACACCCACTTACATCCCAGTGGTTTGCAACCATAGGGACGGTCAGTGATCTCCCATGTCGTTAGCCATGATGGAGTCCATCTCGCTACGGACCGCATCCTTCCAGTAGTCAGCTTCTGGAGAGGCATACGCTTCTGAAATAGAAGTGGGAGTATCATCCACGAGGTACACGAAGAAATCATCACCAAAGGTCTTTGCAGTCCTTTGTCTCTTGCCCCTACCAAGGGTTTCCTCGTCATCCTCCTCGGGATTTTCATCATGTGTTTGTTCATAATATTCCATAGGGATGGCAGGTTCAGGAGTCTCCTCAGATTCCTGTCTAGAAGTGCTTTGCATATCTCTCATAGGAAAAATATCCTCAAAGAATGTAGCATCCTTAGACTCCATAATTGTACCGATCTTCTGGTCAAGTACCTCAGATTTCACTACTAGAAATCTATAGCCAACGCTGTTCTTAGCGTAGCCCAAATTAATGCAGTCCACGGTCTTATGTCCAAGCTTACGCTTTTTGGGGATCGGCACGTTGACTTTCGCCAAACAGCCCCAAGTGCGCAAGTACGAGAGTGTCGTCCTTCTCTTTGCCCATTTCTAATAGGGAGTGATCTCACTATCCTTTGTCGGAACTTTATTCAGGACATGACTATGGTTCACGACTTTATTACAAAAATCTGCGAGGGAAAGGCGGAACATCCCTCCGCTCTCATAACCTTTTCCAACAAAGAGTCCATATTTTGTAACAACTAATTTATTAGACTCGAAAACCAACTTAAACCCTTCTCTACATAGAAGGGAGCCACTAACGAGGTTCTTCTTGATGGCGGGGACATGCTGCACGTTCTTCAGCTGCACGATCCTTCCCGAAGTAAACTTCAGATCGACCGTGCCAACACCATGAACAGAAGCACTCGCGCCATTCCCCATCAATACGGACCCGTGACCTGTGACCTGGTAAGAAGTGAACAATGAAATGTCAGCACACACATGAACACCTGCACCTGTGTCCACCCACCAATCGTTGGGTTGAAACACTGAAAAAACAGTAAATAAATTACCGTACCCAGATGCACCATTCTCATTGTTGCCCACAATCATGTTGACCGACTTGGAGTCCTGTCCTGACTTCTTGTACTTGTTTGGGCACTTGTTGGCCCAATGTTCAACCGAACCACAAGTAAAGCAGCCCTCGTCCTTCTTGTTCTTCTTGAAGGTCTTCTTACCCTTCTTCTTAAAGTCGGTATTGTGTTGGACACCGTTCTTTCCCTTGGGCTTGTGGGAGTTGAAGTTCTTCTGGTTCACCATGTTGGCAACAGAAGTCCCTTCGGCCCCTTTTCCGTGCGAGTCTTTTGCCCTCGAATTCTGCTCAACACTCAGATGGCCAATGACATCCTCCACAGAGAATTCACGCCTCTGATGTTTCAGAGTGGTGGCAAAGTTCCTCCAGGAATTAGGGAGCTTAGCGATTATGCAGCCCGCGACAAACTTGCCCGGTAACTCGCACTTGAGAAGCTCAAGTTCCTTAACAATGCATATTATCTCATGAGCCTGCTCCAATACAGGACAGTTTTCAACCATCTTGTAATCGTGGAACTGCTCCATAATATACATCTCGCTCCCTGCATCAACGACCCCGAATTTAGATTCGAGCGCCTCCCACAAGTCCTTGGCGACATGCACATGTAAATATGCGTCGACCAGTTTATCTCCGATCACGCTAAGAACTGCTCCGAGAAACACAACGGTAGCCTCCTTGAAAGCCTTCTCCTGTTCAGGAGCAATCGTTCCCGTGGAGACACCGGTGACCCAGAACACGTTCATAGCCGTGAGCCATAACGTGGTCTTAGTCTCCCAACGCTTGAAGTATGTACCGGTAAACTTATCCGGTTTCAGTGCAGCGGCAAAGCCACTTGCCGAGAAATTCCTACACATAATAGGTTTTTGGATTGTTGAATAAATAGGCAATTTCTCGATTAAATTAATCCATGAGTAAATCACTAGCATGGCATTGACTAAGTTGATGATGTACTGACTCTGATCTAAACATGCACGTACTAAGCAAACCGTAGACAAATCTACACATACTGCTAGTACTGCTAATATGAAAATAATCAGGAGCGGGATAAACGAGTTATACCCTCCAGTAGGCCACGCAGAGGCCGCGGCTTTGGTGGCAGCAGCGGCGTCCTCGGCGACCTTCTTGTCGGCTTCAGCTTTCTCGGCGGCGGCACGGTCGGCGTCGGTGGACATGGTGATGACGAAGGCGACGCGGACGTAGAGGAAGTAGACGATCGGAAGCGAGCAGTCGCGTAATCGCTGCCCAAAAACCTATTCGCCCCTCACCCCGTACAGGAACCAGAAGGGCGTGGTTTCGGAGACCTGCTCTCCCGTCGACCGTGTACGTGGCGGACGGGATGGAGTCACCGGCGGCAGCAGCAGCAAAGGGACGACGGTGGGCGTGCGCGTGAGCAGATGTGATCTGTTCGTGGCGGCTAGGGTTAGGAGACACCGCATACTTATAGGCGCAGCCGCGTGGAGAGACGTGGGCTCGACCCACGTCCGAGTCCGTGACAGCACACGATCCGACGTCTCAGATCGTGGCCCAGCTGTCAGAAAACTCTCCGTTAGTGACTGGCAAAAATAAGCGCGTAGGTGTGAGCTCGGCTCGGCTCAATCCCGCAACCCGCGGCGCGTCGTGACGAGGCGAGGCGTGGCGTGGCGAGGCGGGCGGCGGAGGAGGAGTGCACGAGGGCCTCTTCTCTTCTCAAGCTCCAATAGCATGTAGAAGAGAAACCCTTATAAACCACTCCAACTCTCCTTCCACTTCCGGGGTGGGACTAAACTTCCCACCACACCTAGTGCCATATAACCCACATGGGCCCTTAGAGATTTTTCAGAAATTGCAATATGGGCCTAGAGCCCATCTCAGATTTCAGCAATCCCCCACCAGATCTCGAGGGCCCATTGTGTCCTCTGTTCGAATTGCTGTTTCGATATACCAGTGTTTCAGTAAAGACCTGTTAAGGTTGAACTTCACCTAGAACAAGTGGCTACACTCCTTCACAACTGAACAATGGACTATGCCTTGAATTGTCAGTTTGGCGTAAAGAAGTTTCACTACATGTCTTACTAGTACTAGGCTGCCGAAGGCTGACCCCTCGGGAGGAGCATATAAGTCACACTCCTGGCCTATTCATGAGCTTACTAGAGATCACCCCAATCTCATAGACTGTGACCAGCAGTCGGGCTCATATAGGTGTGTTCCTCCAAAGATCGCTCTGTAGGATAGCATCTTGCTTTTATAAGCTTTGGAACACATTGAGACCGTAGTCATCCTACCATACAGTATCGAGAGTATTGCATCTCCAACGGAGTGGGTTAGTATAGTTACTCTCCTCAGTTCACCACTGGCTTGTTTTCCCAGGTCCTAGTTCACGGGATCTCCGATCATATAGGTTGGGTTACCACCATGGCAACTCATGTGGGTCTCATACCCATCTCCCTCGATGCATTATCTATCACAACACGTGATAGCCCTTTTGTAAAGGGATCTGCCAGATTCTTAGCTGTATGGACATAGTCCAGCGCTATCACTCCGGAGTTTCTTAATTTTCTGACAACTTTTAATCTCATTCTTATGTGTTTGGTGGACTTCATGTTGTCCTTTGAACTCTTCACCTTGGTGATGACAGTCTGATTGTCACAGTTCATTAGGATAGCCGGAACCGGTTTATCAACCAATGGCAAGTCCATCAAAAGATCTCGAAGCCATCTCGCTTCAACACCAGATGTGTCTAATGCCGTTAATTCTGCTTCCATTGTCGATCTCGTTAAGATCGTTTGCTTGCAAGACTTCCAGGAAACAGCGCCACCTCCAAGAGTAAACATATACCCAGTTGTGGCCTTCATCTCATCAGCATCAGAGATCCAATTCGCATCACTATACCCTTCAAGTACCGACGGGTATCCGGTATAGTGAAGTCCATAGTTCATAGTACCTTTCAGATAGCGCATAACTCTCTCAACAGCATGCCAATGTACATCACCCGGTTTGGAAACAAACCGGCTCAGTTTGCTCATAGCAAACGCGATGTCAGGCCTCGTTGCGCTTGCTAGGTACATCAGTGAACCAATGATTTGAGAGTATCTCAATTGATCTTTAGCAATGCCTTTGGACTTTCGAATCAATACGCTAGGATCATATGGTGTTTGAGATGGTGTGCAGTCCGAATATCCAAAACGACTCAACACCTTCTCAACGTAATGGGATTGCAGAAGTGTGATCCCACCCTCATTATCTCTCAGTAGCTTGATGTTCAAGATAACATCAGCCACACCAAGGTCTTTCATCTCAAAGTTCTGAGATAGAAACGATTTGACCTCCTCAATGACTTTGAGGTTTGTTCCGAATATCAGTATGTCATCAACATACAAGCACAGTATAACTCCTTCGCCCCCACCATGGCGATAGTATACACATTTGTCAGCCTCATTAACAACGAACCCAACAGATGTCAGAGTTGTATTAAACTTATCATGCCATTGCTTAGGTGCTTGTTTCAGGCCATATAAAGATTTTATCAACCTACACACCTTTCTTTCCTGACCATCTATCACAAAGCCATCAGGCTGTTGCATGTAGATTTCCTCCTTTAGCTCTCCATTTAGAAAAGCCGTCTTAACATCCATCTGATGGACGAGAAGACCATGTGAGGCCGCCAACGAGAGTAATACTCGAATGGTGGTCAGTCTAGCCATAGGTGAATAAGTATCAAAGAAATCTTCCTCTTCTTGCTGGTCATAGCCCTTGGCCACAAGCCTAGCCTTGTACTTTTCAATCGTACCATCGGGCCTAAGCTTCTTTTTGAACACCCACTTACATCCCAGTGGTTTGCAACCATAGGGACGGTCAGTGATCTCCCATGTCCCGTTAGCCATGATGGAATCCATCTCGCTACGGAGTGCATCCTTCCAGTAGTCAGCTTCTGGAGAGGCATACGCTTCTGAAATAGAAGTGGGAGTATCATCCACGAGGTACACGAAGAAATCATCACCAAAGGTCTTTGCAGTCCTTTGTCTCTTGCCCCTACCAAGGGTTTCCTCGTCATCCTCCTCGGGATTTTCATCATGTGTTTGTTCATAATATTCCATAGGGATGGCAGGTTCAGGAGTCTCCTCAGATTCCTGTCTAGAAGTGCTTTGCATATCTCTCATAGGAAAAATATCCTCAAAGAATGTAGCATCCTTAGACTCCATAATTGTACCGATCTTCTGGTCAGGTACCTCAGATTTCACTACTAGAAATCTATAGCCAACGCTGTTCTTAGCGTAGCCCAAATTAATGCAGTCCACGGTCTTATGTCCAAGCTTACGCTTTTTGGGGATCGGCACGTTGACTTTCGCCAAACAGCCCCAAGTGCGCAAGTACGAGAGTGTCGTCCTTCTCTTTTCCCATTTCTCATAGGGAGTGATCTCACTATCCTTTGTCGGAACTTTATTCAGGACATGACATGCCGTCAATATAGCCTCCCCCCACCATGCCTTGGATAAACCCGATGTATCTAACATGGCGTTAACCAAATCAGTTAGAGTACGGTTTTTCCGCTCGGCAACCCCGTTTGACTGGGGTGAATAGGGAGGCGTCCTCTCATGAATAATGCCGTGTTCCGCACACAAGGAATCAAACTCACTCGAGAAGTACTCTCCACCACGATCTGACCGGACTCGTTTAATTTTCTTTTCAAGTTGATTTTCAACTTCTGCCTTATAGATTTTAAAGTAGTGTAGAGCCTCATCTTTAGTATTTAACAGATACACATAGCAATATCTAGTGGAATCATCTATCAATGTCATGAAGTATCTCTTTCCACCTTTAGTCAACACACCATTCATCTCACAAAGATCAGAATGTATGAGTTCTAATGGTGCCAGGTGTCTCTCCTCCGCGGCCTTATGAGGCTTGCGAGGTTGCTTAGCTTGCACACATGAAAGGCACTTAGAACCTTTGGCTAAAGTGAAACTCGGGATTAAATCCAACTTGGCTAGCCGCGTCATAACACCAAAACTAATGTGACAAAGACGTGAATGCCAAACTTCAGATTCATTAACATTCGAATGAATATGGTTCACGACTTTATTACAAAAATCTGCGAGGGAAAGGCGGAACATCCCTCCGCTCTCATAACCTTTTCCAACAAAGAGTCCATATTTTGTAACAACTAATTTATTAGACTCGAAAACCAACTTAAACCCTTCTCTACATAGAAGGGAGCCACTAACGAGGTTCTTCTTGATGGCGGGGACATGCTGCACGTTCTTCAGCTGCACGATCCTTCCCGAAGTAAACTTCAGATCGACCGTGCCAACACCATGAACATAAGCACTCGCGCCATTCCCCATCAATACGGACCCGTGACCTGTGACCTGGTAAGAAGTGAACAATGAAATGTCAGCACACACATGAACACCTGCACCTGTGTCCACCCACCAATCGTTGGGTTGAAACACTGAAAAAACAGTAAATAAATTACCGTACCCAGATGCACCATTCTCATTGTTGCCCACAATCATGTTGACAGACTTGGAGTCCTGTCCTGACTTCTTGTACTTGTTTGGGCACTTGTTGGCCCAATGTTCAACCGAACCACAAGTAAAGCAGCCCTCGTCCTTCTTGTTCTTCTTGAAGGTCTTCTTACCCTTCTTCTTAAAGTCGGTATTGTGTTGGACACCGTTCTTTCCCTTGGGCTTGTGGGAGTTGAAGTTCTTCTGGTTCACCATGTTGGCAACAGAAGTCCCTTCGGCCCCTTTTCCGTGCGAGTCTTTTGCCCTCGAATTCTGCTCAACACTCAGATGGCCAATGACATCCTCCACAGAGAATTCACGCCTCTGATGTTTCAGAGTGGTGGCAAAGTTCCTCCAGGAAATAGGGAGCTTAGCGATTATGCAGCCCGCGACAAACTTGCCCGGTAACTCGCACTTGAGAAGCTCAAGTTCCTTAACAATGCATATTATCTCATGAGCCTGCTCCAATACAGGACGGTTTTCAACCATCTTGTAATCGTGGAACTGCTCTATAATATACATCTCGCTCCCTGCATCGGCGGCCCCGAATTTAGATTCGAGCGCCTCCCACAAGTCCTTGGCGACATGCACATGTAAATATGCGTCGACCAGTTTATCTCCGATCACGCTAAGAACTGCTCCGAGAAACACAACGGTAGCCTCCTTGAACGCCTTCTCCTGTTCAGGAGCAATCGTTCCCGTGGAGACACCGGTGACCCAGAACACGTTCATAGCCGTGAGCCATAACGTGGTCTTAGTCTGCCAACGCTTGAGGTATGTACCGGTAAACTTATCCGGTTTCAGTGCAGCGGCAAAGCCACTTGCCGAGAAATTCCTACACATAATAGGTTTTTGGATTGTTGAATAAATAGGCAATTTCTCGATTAAATTAATCCATGAGTAAATCACTAGCATGGCATTGACTAAGTTGATGACGTACTGACTCTGATCTAAACATGCACGTACTAAGCAAACCGTAGACAAATCTACACATACTGCTAGTACTGCTAATATGAAAATAATCAGGAGCGGGATAAACGAGTTATACCCTCTAGTAGGCCACGCAGAGGCTGCAGCTTTGGTGGCAGCAGCGGCGTCCTCGGCGACCTTCTTGTCGGCTTCAGCTTTCTCGGCGGCGGCACGGTCGGCGTCGGTGGACATGGTGATGACGAAGGCGACGCGGACGTAGAGGAAGTAGACGATCGGAAGCGAGCAGTCGCGTAATCGCTGCCCAAAAACCTATTCGCCCCTCACCCTGTACAGGAACCAGAAGGGCGTGGTTTCGGAGACCTGCTCTCCCGTCGACCGTGTACGTGGCGGACGGGATGGAGTCACCGGCGGCAGCAGCAGCAAAGGAACGACGATGGGCGTGCGCGTGAGCAGATGTGATCTGTTCGTGGCGGCTAGGGTTAGGAGACACCGCATACTTATAGGCGCAGCCGTGTGGAGAGACGTGGGCTCGACCCACGTCCGAGTCCGTGACAGCCCACGATCCGACGTCTCAGATCGTGGCCCAGCTGTCAGAAAACTCTCCGTTAGTGACTGGCAAAAATAAGCGCGTAGGTGTGAGCTCGGCTCGGCTCAATCCCGCAACCTGCGGCGCGTCGTGACGAGGCGTGGCGTGGCGAGGCGGGCGGCGGAGGAGGAGTGCGCGAGGGCCTCTTCTCTTCTCAAGGTCCAATAGCATGTAGAAGAGAAACCCTTATAAACCACTCCAACTCTCCTTCCACTTCCGGGGTGGGACTAAACTTCCCACCACACCTAGTGCCATATAACCCACATGGGCCCTTAGAGATTTTTCAGAAATTGCAATATGGGCCTAGAGCCCATCTCAGATTTCAGCAATCCCCCACCAGATCTCGAGGGCCCATTGTGTCCTCTGTTCCAATTGCTGTTTCGATATACCAGTGTTTCAGTAAAGACCTGTTAAGGTTGAACTTCACCTAGAACAAGTGGCTACACTCCTTCACAACTGAACAATGGACTATGCCTTGAATTGTCAGTTTGGCGTAAAGAAGTTTCACTACATGTCTTACTAGTACTAGGCTGCCGAAGGCTGACCCCTCGGGTGGAGCATATAAGTCACACTCCTGGCCTATTCATGAGCTTACTAGAGATCACCCCAATCTCATAGACTGTGACCAGAAGTCGGGCTCATATAGGTGTGTTCCTCCAAAGATCGCTCTGTAGGATAGCATCTTGCTTTTATGAGCTTTGGAACACATTGAGACCGTAGTCATCCTACCATACAGTATCGAGAGTATTGCATCTCCAACGGAGTGGGTTAGTATAGTTACTCTCCTCAGTTCACCACTGGCTTGTTTTCCCAGGTCCTAGTTCACGGGATCTCCGATCATATAGGTTGGGTTACCACCATGGCAACTCATGTGGGTCTCATACCCATCTCCCTCGATGCATTATCTATCACAACACGTGATAGCCCTTTTGTAAAGGGATCTGCCAGATTCTTAGCCGTATGGACATAGTCCAACGCTATCACTCCGGAGTTTCTTAATTTTCTGACAGCTTCTAATCTCATTCTTATGTGTTTGGTGGACTTCATGTTGTCCTTTGAACTCTTCACCTTGGTGATGACAGTCTGATTGTCACAGTTCATAAGGATAGCCGGAACCGGTTTATCAACCAATATCAAGTCCATCAAAAGATCTCGAAGCCATCTCGCTTCAACACCAGATGTGTCTAATGCCGTTAATTCTGCTTCCATTGTCGATCTCGTTAAGATCGTTTGCTTGCAAGACTTCCAGGAAACAGCGCCACCTCCAAGAGTAAACATATACCCAGTTGTGGCCTTCATCTCATCAGCATCAGAGATCCAATTCGCATCACTATACCCTTCAAGTACCGACGGGTATCCGGTATAGTGAAGTCCATAGTTCATAGTACCTTTCAGATAGCGCATAACTCTCTCAACAGCATGCCAATGTACATCACCCGGTTTGGAAACAAACCGGCTCAGTTTGCTCACAGCAAACGCGATGTCAGGCCTCGTTGCGCTCGCTAGGTACATCAGTGAACCAATGATTTGAGAGTATCTCAATTGATCTTTAGCCATGCCTTTGGACTTTCGAATCAATACGCTAGGATCATATGGTGTTTGAGATGGTGTGCAGTCCGAATATCCAAAACGACTCAACACCTTCTCAACGTAATGGGATTGCAGAAGTGTGATCCCACCCTCATTATCTCTCAGTAGCTTGATGTTCAAGATAACATCAGCCACACCAAGGTCTTTCATCTCAAAGTTTTGAGATAGAAACGATTTGACCTCCTCAATGACTTTGAGGTTTGTTCCGAATATCAGTATGTCATCAACATACAAGCACAGTATAACTCCTTCGCCCCCACCATGGCGATAGTATACACATTTGTCAGCCTCATTAACAACGAAACCAACAGATGTCAGAGTTGTATTAAACTTATCATGCCATTGCTTAGGTGCTTGTTTCAGGCCATATAAAGATTTTATCAACCTACACACCTTTCTTTCCTGACCATCTATCACAAAGCCATCAGGCTGTTGCATGTAGATTTCCTCCTTTAGCTCTCCATTTAGAAAAGCCGTCTTAACATCCATCTGATGGACGAGAAGACCATGTGAGGCCGCCAACGAGAGTAATACTCGAATGGTGGTCAGTCTAGCCACAGGTGAATAAGTATCAAAGAAATCTTCCTCTTCTTGCTGATCATAGCCCTTGGCCACAAGCCTAGCCTTGTACTTTTCAATCGTACCATCGGGCCTAAGCTTCTTTTTGAACACCCACTTACATCCCAGTGGTTTGCAACCATAGGGACGGTCAGTGATCTCCCATGTCCCGTTAGCCATGATGGAATCCATCTCGCTACGGACCGCATCCTTCCAGTAGTCAGCTTCTGGAGAGGCATACGCTTCTGAAATAGAAGTGGGAGTATCATCCACGAGGTACACGAAGAAATCATCACCAAAGGTCTTTGCAGTCCTTTGTCTCTTGCCCCTACCAAGGGTTTCCTCGTCATCCTCCTCGGGATTTTCATCATGTGTTTGTTCATAATATTCCATAGGGATGGCAGGTTCAGGAGTCTCCTTAGATTCCTGTCTAGAAGTGCTTTGCATATCTCTCATAGGAAAAATATCCTCAAAGAATGTAGCATCCTTAGACTCCATAATTGTACCGATCTTCTGGTCAAGTACCTCAGATTTCACTACTAGAAATCTATAGCCAACGTTGTTCTTAGCGTAGCCCAAATTAATGCAGTCCACGGTCTTATGTCCAAGCTTACGCTTTTTGGGGATCGGCACGTTGACTTTCGCCAAACAGCCCCAAGTGCGCAAGTACGAGAGTGTCGTCCTTCTCTTTGCCCATTTCTCATAGGGAGTGATCTCACTATCCTTTGTCGGAACTTTATTCAGGACATGACATGCCGTCAATATAGCCTCCCCCCACCATGCCTTGGATAAACCCGATGTATCTAACATGGCGTTAACCAAATCAGTTAGAGTACGGTTTTTCCGCTCGGCAACCCCGTTTGACTGGGGTGAATAGGGAGGTGTCCTCTCATGAATAATGCCGTGTTCCGCACACAAGGAATCAAACTCACTCGAGAAGTACTCTCCACCACGATCTGACTGGACTCGTTTAATTTTCTTTTCAAGTTGATTTTCAACTTCTGCCTTATAGATTTTAAAGTAGTGTAGAGCCTCATCTTCAGTATTTAACAGATACACATAGCAATATCTAGTGGAATCATCTATCAATGTCATGAAGTATCTCTTTCCACCTTTAGTCAACACACCATTCATCTCACAAAGATCAGAATGTATGAGTTCTAATGGTGCCAGGTGTCTCTCCTCCGCGGCCTTATGAGGCTTGCGAGGTTGCTTAGCTTGCACACATGAAAGGCACTTAGAACCTTTGGCTAAAGTGAAACTCGGGATTAAATCCAACTTGGCTAGCCGCGTCATAACACCAAAACTAATGTGACAAAGACGTGAATGCCAAACTTCAGATTCATTAACATTCGAATGAATATGGTTCACGACTTTATTACAAAAATCTGCGAGGGAAAGGCGGAACATCCCTCCGCTCTCATAACCTTTTCCAACAAAGAGTCCATATTTTGTAACAACTAATTTATTAGACTCGAAAACCAACTTAAACCCTTCTCTACATAGAAGGGAGCCACTAACGAGGTTCTTCTTGATGGTCTTCTTACCCTTCTTCTTAAAGTCGGTATTGTGTTGGACACCGTTCTTTCCCTTGGGCTTGTGGGAGTTGAAGTTCTTCTGGTTCACCATGTTGGCAACAGAAGTCCCTTCGGCCCCTTTTCCGTGCGAGTCTTTTGCCCTCGAATTCTGCTCAACACTCAGATGGCCAATGACATCCTCCACAGAGAATTCACGCCTCTGATGTTTCAGAGTGGTGGCAAAGTTCCTCCAGGAATTAGGGAGCTTAGCGATTATGCAGCCCGCGACAAACTTGCCCGGTAACTCGCACTTGAGAAGCTCAAGTTCCTTAACAATGCATATTATCTCATGAGCCTGCTCCAATACAGGACGGTTTTCAACCATCTTGTAATCGTGGAACTGCTCTATAATATACATCTCGCTCCCTGCATCGGCGGCCCCGAATTTAGATTCGAGCGCCTCCCACAAGTCCTTGGCGACATGCACATGTAAATATGCGTCGACCAGTTTATCTCCGATCACGCTAAGAACTGCTCCGAGAAACACAACGGTAGCCTCCTTGAACGCCTTCTCCTGTTCAGGAGCAATCGTTCCCGTGGAGACACCGGTGACCCAGAACACGTTCATAGCCGTGAGCCATAACGTGGTCTTAGTCTGCCAACGCTTGAAGTATGTACCGGTAAATTTATCCGGTTTCAGCTCGGCTCGGCTCAATCCCGCAACCCGCGGCGCGTCGTGACGAGGCGTGGCGTGGCGAGGCGGGCGGCGGAGGAGGAGTGCGCGAGGGCCTCTTCTCTTCTCAAGCTCCAATAGCATGTAGAAGAGAAACCCTTATAAACCACTCCAACTCTCCTTCCACTTCCGGGGTGGGACTAAACTTCCCACCACACCTAGTGCCATATAACCCACATGGGCCCTTAGAGATTTTTCAGAAATTGCAATATGGGCCTAGAGCCCATCTCAGATTTCAGCAATCCCCCACCAGATCTCGAGGGCCCATTGTGTCCTCTGTTCCAATTGCTGTTTCGATATACCAGTGTTTCAGTAAAGACCTGTTAAGGTTGAACTTCACCTAGAACAAGTGGCTACACTCCTTCACAACTGAACAATGGACTATGCCTTGAATTGTCAGTTTGGCGTAAAGAAGTTTCACTACATGTCTTACTAGTACTAGGCTGCCGAAGGCTGACCCCTCGGGTGGAGCATATAAGTCACACTCCTGGCCTATTCATGAGCTTACTAGAGATCACCCCAATCTCATAGACTGTGACCAGCAGTCGGGCTCATATAGGTGTGTTCCTCCAAAGATCGCTCTGTAGGATAGCATCTTGCTTTTATAAGCTTTGGAACACATTGAGACCGTAGTCATCCTACCATACAGTATCGAGAGTATTGCATCTCCAACGGAGTGGGTTAGTATAGTTACTCTCCTTAGTTCACCACTGGCTTGTTTTCCCAGGTCCTAGTTCACGGGATCTCCGATCACATAGGTTGGGTTACCACCATGGCAACTCATGTGGGTCTCATACCCATCTCCCTCGATGCATTATCTATCACAACACGTGATAGCCCTTTTGTAAAGGGATCTGCCAGATTCTTAGCCGTATGGACATAGTCCAACGCTATCACTCCGGAGTTTCTTAATTTTCTAACAGCTTTTAATCTCATTCTTATGTGTTTGGTGGACTTCATGTTGTCCTTTGAACTCTTCACCTTGGTGATGACAGTCTGATTGTCACAGTTCATAAGGATAGCCAGAACCGGTTTATCAACCAATGGCAAGTCCATCAAAAGATCTCGAAGCCATCTCGCTTCAACACCAGATGTGTCTAATGCCGTTAATTCTGCTTCCATTGTCGATCTCGTTAAGATCGTTTGCTTGCAAGACTTCCAGGAAACAGCGCCACCTCCAAGAGTAAACATATACCCAGTTGTGGCCTTCATCTCATCAGCATCAGAGATCCAATTCGCATCACTATACCCTTCAAGTACCGACGGGTATCCGGTACAGTGAAGTCCATAGTTCATAGTACCTTTCAGATAGCGCATAACTCTCTCAACAGCATGCCAATGTACATCACCCGGTTTGGAAACAAACCGGCGCAGTTTGCTCACAGCAAACGCGATGTCAGGCCTCGTTGCGCTCGCTAGGTACATCAGTGAACCAATGATTTGAGAGTATCTCAATTGATCTTTAGCCATGCCTTTGGACTTTCGAATCAATACGCTAGGATCATATGGTGTTTGAGATGGTGTGCAGTCCGAATATCCAAAATGACTCAACACCTTCTCAACGTAATGGGATTGCAGAAGTGTGATCCCACCCTCATTATCTCTCAGTAGCTTGATGTTCAAGATAACATCAGCCACACCAAGGTCTTTCATCTCAAAGTTCTGAGAAGAAACGATTTGACCTCCTCAATGACTTTGAGGTTTGTTCCGAATATCAGTATGTCATCAACATACAAGCACAGTATAACTCCTTCGCCCCCACCATGGCGATAGTATACACATTTGTCAGCCTCATTAACAACGAAACCAACAGATGTAAGAGTTGTATTAAACTTATCATGCCATTGCTTAGGTGCTTGTTTCAGGCCATATAAAGATTTTATCAACCTACACACCTTTCTTTCCTGACCATCTATCACAAAGCCATCAGGCTGTTGCATGTAGATTTCCTCCTTTAGCTCTCCATTTAGAAAAGCCGTCTTAACATCCATCTGATGGACGAGAAGACCATGTGAGGCCGCCAACGAGAGTAATACTCGAATGGTGGTCAGTCTAGCCACAGGTGAATAAGTATCAAAGAAATCTTCCTCTTCTTGCTGATCATAGCCCTTGGCCACAAGCCTAGCCTTGTACTTTTCAATCGTACCATCGGGCCTAAGCTTCTTTTTGAACACCCACTTACATCCCAGTGGTTTGCAACCATAGGGACGGTCAGTGATCTCCCATGTCCCGTTAGCCATGATGGAATCCATCTCGCTACGGACCGCATCCTTCCAGTAGTCAGCTTCTGGAGAGGCATACGCTTCTGAAATAGAAGTGGGAGTATCATCCACGAGGTACACGAAGAAATCATCACCAAAGGTCTTTGCAGTCCTTTGTCTCTTGCCCCTACCAAGGGTTTCCTCGTCATCCTCCTCGGGATTTTCATCATGTGTTTGTTCATAATATTCCATAGGGATGGCAGGTTCAGGAGTCTCCTTAGATTCCTGTCTAGAAGTGCTTTGCATATCTCTCATAGGAAAAATATCCTCAAAGAATGTAGCATCCTTAGACTCCATAATTGTACCGATCTTCTGGTCAAGTACCTCAGATTTCACTACTAGAAATCTATAGCCAACGCTGTTCTTAGCGTAGCCCAAATTAATGCAGTCCACGGTCTTATGTCCAAGCTTACGCTTTTTGGGGATCGGCACGTTGACTTTCACCAAACAGCCCCAAGTGCGCAAGTACGAGAGTGTCGTCCTTCTCTTTGCCCATTTCTCATAGGGAGTGATCTCACTATCCTTTGTCGGAACTTTATTCAGGACATGACATGCCGTCAATATAGCCTCCCCCCACCATGCCTTGGATAAACCCGATGTATCTAACATGGCGTTAACCAAATCAGTTAGAGTACGGTTTTTCCGCTCGGCAACCCCGTTTGACTGGGGTGAATAGGGAGGCGTCCTCTCATGAATAATGCCGTGTTCCGCACACAAGGAATCAAACTCACTCGAGAAGTACTCTCCACCACGATCTGACTGGACTCGTTTAATTTTCTTTTCAAGTTGATTTTCAACTTCTGCCTTATAGATTTTAAAGTAGTGTAGAGCCTCATCTTTAGTATTTAACAGATACACATAGCAATATCTAGTGGAATCATCTATCAATGTCATGAAGTATCTCTTTCCACCTTTAGTCAACACACCATTCATCTCACAAAGATCAGAATGTATGAGTTCTAATGGTGCCAGGTGTCTCTCCTCCGCGGCCTTATGAGGCTTGCGAGGTTGCTTAGCTTGCACACATGAAAGGCACTTAGAACCTTTGGCTAAAGTGAAACTCGGGATTAAATCCAACTTGGCTAGCCGCGTCATAACACCAAAACTAATGTGACAAAGATGTGAATGCCAAACTTCAGATTCATTAACATTCGAATGAATATGGTTCACGACTTCATTACAAAAATCTGCGAGGGAAAGGCGGAACATCCCTCCGCTCTCATAACCTTTTCCAACAAAGAGTCCATATTTTGTAACAACTAATTTATTAGACTCGAAAACCAACTTAAACCCTTCTCTACATAGAAGGGAGCCACTAACGAGGTTCTTCTTGATGGCGGGGACATGCTGCACGTTCTTCAGCTGCACGATCCTTCCCGAAGTAAACTTCAGATCAACCGTGCCAACACCATGAACAGAAGCACTCGCGCCATTCCCCATCAATACGGACCCGTGACCTGTGACCTAGTAAGAAGTGAACAATGAAATGTCAGCACACACATGAACACCTGCACCTGTGTCCACCCACCAATCGTTGGGTTGAAACACTGAAAAAACAGTAAATAAATTACCGTACCCAGATGCACCATTCTCATTGTTGCCCACAATCTTGTTGACAGACTTGGAGTCCTGTCCTGACTTCTTGTACTTGTTTGGGCACTTGTTGGCCCAATGTTCAACCGAACCACAAGTAAAGCAGCCCTCGTCCTTCTTGTTCTTCTTGAAGGTCTTCTTACCCTTCTTCTTAAAGTCGGTATTGTGTTGGACACCGTTCTTTCCCTTGGGCTTGTGGGAGTTGAAGTTCTTCTGGTTCACCATGTTGGCAACAGAAGTCCCTTCGGCCCCTTTTCCGTGCGAGTCTTTTGCCCTCGAATTCTGCTCAACACTCAGATGGCCAATGACATCCTCCACAGAGAATTCACGCCTCTGATGTTTCAGAGTGGTGGCAAAGTTCCTCCAGGAAATAGGGAGCTTAGCGATTATGCAGCCCGCGACAAACTTGCCCGGTAACTCGCACTTGAGAAGCTCAAGTTCCTTAACAATGCATATTATCTCATGAGCCTGCTCCAATACAGGACGGTTTTCAACCATCTTGTAATCGTTGAACTGCTCTATAATATACATCTCGCTCCCTGCATCGGCGGCCCCGAATTTAGATTCGAGCGCCTCCCACAAGTCCTTGGCGACATGCACATGTAAATATGCGTCGACCAGTTTATCTCCGATCACGCTAAGAACTGCTCCGAGAAACACAACGGTAGCCTCCTTGAACGCCTTCTCCTGTTCAGGAGCAATCGTTCCCGTGGAGACACCGGTGACCCAGAACACGTTCATAGCCGTGAGCCATAACGTGGTCTTAGTCTGCCAACGCTTGAAGTATGTACCGGTAAACTTATCCGGTTTCAGTGCAGCGGCAAAGCCACTTGCCGAGAAATTCCTACACATAATAGGTTTTTGGATTGTTGAATAAATAGGAAATTTCTCAATTAAATTAATCCATGAGTAAATCACTAGCATGGCATTGACTAAGTTGATGACGTACTGACTCTGATCTAAACATGCACGTACTAAGCAAACCGTAGACAAATCTACACATACTGCTAGTACTGCTAATATGAAAATAATCAGGAGCGGGATAAATGAGTTATACCCTCCAGTAGGCCACGCAGAGGCCGCGGCTTTGGTGGCAGCAGCGGCGTCCTCGGCGACCTTCTTGTCGGCTTCAGCTTTCTCGGTGGCGGCACGGTCGGCGTCGGTGGACATGGTGATGACGAAGGCGACGCGGACGTAGAGGAAGTAGATGATCGAAAGCGAGCAGTCGCGTAATCGCTGCCCAAAAACCTATTCGCCCCTCACCCCGTACAGGAACCAGAAGGGCGTGGTTTCGGAGACCTGCTCTCCCGTCGACCGTGTACGTGGCGGACGGGATGGAGTCACCGGCGGCAGCAGCAGCAAAGGAACGACGGTGGGCGTGCGCCTGAGCAGATGTGATCTGTTCGTGGCGGCTAGGGTTAGGAGACACCGCATACTTATAGGCGCAGCCGCGTGGAGAGACGTGGGCTCGACCCACGTCCGAGTCCGTGACAACCCACGATCCGACGTCTCAGATCGTGGCCCAGCTATCAGAAAACTCTCCGTTAGTGACTGGCAAAAATAAGCGCGTAGGTGTGAGCTCGGCTCGGCTCAATCCCGCAACCCGCGGCGCGTCGTGACGAGGCGTGGCGTGGCGAGGCGGGTGGCGGAGGAGGAGTGCGCGAGGGCCTCTTCTCTTCTCAAGCTCCAATAGCATGTAGGAGAGAAACCCTTATAAACCACTCCAACTCTCCTTCCACTTCCGGGGTGGGACTAAACTTCCCACCACACCTAGTGCCATATAACCCACATGGGCCCTTAGAGATTTTTCAGAAATTGCAATATGGGCCTAGAGCCCATCTCAGATTTCAGCAATCCCCCACCAGATCTCGAGGGCCCATTGTGTCCTCTGTTCCAATTGCTGTTTCGATATACCAGTGTTTCAGTAAAGACCTGTTAAGGTTGAACTTCACCTAGAACAAGTGGCTACACTCCTTCACAACTGAACAATGGACTATGCCTTGAATTGTCAGTTTGGCGTAAAGAAGTTTCACTACATGTCTTACTAGTACTAGGCTGCCGAAGGCTGACCCCTCGGGTGGAGCATATAAGTCACACTCCTGGCCTATTCATGAGCTTACTAGAGATCACCCCAATCTCATAGACTGAGACCAGCAGTCGGGCTCATATAGGTGTGTTCCTCCAAAGATCGCTCTGTAGGATAGCATCTTGCTTTTATAAGCTTTGGAACACATTGAGACCATAGTCATCCTACCATACAGTATCGAGAGTATTGCATCTCCAACGGAGTGGGTTAGTATAGTTACTCTCCTCAGTTCACCACTGGCTTGTTTTCCCAGGTCCTAGTTCACGGGATCTCCGATCATATAGGTTGGGTTACCACCATGGCAACTCATGTGGGTCTCATACCCATCTCCCTCGATGCATTATCTATCACAACACGTGATAGCCCTTTTGTAAAGGGATCTGCCAGATTCTTAGCCGTATGGACATAGTCCAACGCTATCACTCCGGAGTTTCTTAATTTTCTGACAGCTTTTAATCTCATTCTTATGTGTTTGGTGGACTTCATGTTGTCCTTTGAACTCTTCACCTTAGTGATGACAGTCTGATTGTCACAGTTCATAAGGATAGCCGGAACCGGTTTATCAACCAATGGCAAGTCCATCAAAAGATCTCGAAGCCATCTCGCTTCAACACCAGATGTGTCTAATGCCGTTAATTCTGCTTCCATTGTCGATCTCGTTAAGATCGTTTGCTTGCAAGACTTCCAGGAAACAGCGCCACCTCCAAGAGTAAACATATACCCAGTTGTGGCCTTCATCTCATCAGCATCAGAGATCCAATTCGCATCACTATACCCTTCAAGTACCGACGGGTATCCGGTATAGTGAAGTCCATAGTTCATAGTACCTTTCAGATAGCGCATAACTCTCTCAACAGCATGCCAATGTACATCACCCGGTTTGGAAACAAACCGGCTCAGTTTGCTCACAGCAAACGCGATGTCAGGCCTCGTTGCGCTCGCTAGGTACATCAGTGAACCAATGATTTGAGAGTATCTCAATTGATCTTTAGCGATGCCTTTGGACTTTCGAATCAATACGCTAGGATCATATGGTGTTTGAGATGGTGTGCAGTCCGAATATCCAAAACGACTCAACACCTTCTCAACGTAATGGGATTGCAGAAGTGTGATCCCACCCTCATTATCTCTCAGTAGCTTGATGTTCAAGATAACATCAGCCACACCAAGGTCTTTCATCTCAAAGTTCTGAGATAGAAACGATTTGACCTCCACAATGACTTTGAGGTTTGTTCCGAATATCAGTATGTCATCAACATACAAGCACAGTATAACTCCTTCGCCCCCACCATGGCGATAGTATACACATTTGTCAGCCTCATTAACAACGAAACCAACAGATGTCAGAGTTGTATTAAACTTATCATGCCATTGCTTAGGTGCTTGTTTCAGGCCATATAAAGATTTTATCAACCTACACACCTTTCTTTCCCGACCATCTATCACAAAGCCATCAGGCTGTTGCATGTAGATTTCCTCCTTTAGCTCTCCATTTAGAAAAGCCGTCTTAACATCCATCTGATGGACGAGAAGACCATGTGAGGCCGCCAACCAGAGTAATACTCGAATGGTGGTCAGTCTAGCCACAGGTGAATAAGTATCAAAGAAATCTTCCTCTTCTTGCTGGTCATAGCCCTTGGCCACAAGCCTAGCCTTGTACTTTTCAATCGTACCATCGGGCCTAAGCTTCTTTTTGAACACCCACTTACATCCCAGTGGTTTGCAACCATAGGGACGGTCAGTGATCTCCCATGTCCCGTTAGCCATGATGGAATCCATCTCGCTACGGACCGCATCCTTCCAGTAGTCAGCTTCTGGAGAGGCATACGCTTCTGAAATAGAAGTGGGAGTATCATCCACGAGGTACACGAAGAAATCATCACCAAAGGTCTTTGCAGTCCTTTGTCTCTTGCCCCTACCAAGGGTTTCCTCGTCATCCTCCTCGGGATTTTCATCATGTGTTTGTTCATAATATTCCATAGGGATGGCAGGTTCAGGAGTCTCCTTAGATTCCTGTCTAGAAGTGCTTTGCATATCTCTCATAGGAAAAATATCCTCAAAGAATGTAGCATCCTTAGACTCCATAATTGTACCGATCTTCTGGTCAAGTACCTCAGATTTCACTACTAGAAATCTATAGCCAACGCTGTTCTTAGCGTAGCCCAAATTAATGCAGTCCACGGTCTTATGTCCAAGCTTACGCTTTTTGGGGATCGGCACGTTGACTTTCACCAAACAGCCCCAAGTGCGCAAGTACGAGAGTGTCGTCCTTCTCTTTGCCCATTTCTCATAGGGAGTGATCTCACTATCCTTTGTCGGAACTTTATTCAGGACATGACATGCCGTCAATATAGCCTCCCCCCACCATGCCTTGGATAAACCCGATGTATCTAACATGGCGTTAACCAAATCAGTTAGAGTACGGTTTTTCCGCTCGGCAACCCCGTTTGACTGGGGTGAATAGGGAGGCGTCCTCTCATGAATAATGCCGTGTTCCGCACACAAGGAATCAAACTCACTCGAGAAGTACTCTCCACCACGATCTGACTGGACTCGTTTAATTTTCTTTTCAAGTTGATTTTCAACTTCTGCCTTATAGATTTTAAAGTAGTGTAGAGCCTCATCTTTAGTATTTAACAGATACACATAGCAATATCTAGTGGAATCATCTATCAATGTCATGAAGTATCTCTTTCCACCTTTAGTCAACACACCATTCATCTCACAAAGATCAGAATGTATGAGTTCTAATGGTGCCAGGTGTCTCTCCTCCGCGGCCTTATGAGGCTTGCGAGGTTGCTTAGCTTGCACACATGAAAGGCACTTAGAACCTTTGGCTAAAGTGAAACTCGGGATTAAATCCAACTTGGCTAGCCGCGTCATAACACCAAAACTAATGTGACAAAGACGTGAATGCCAAACTTCAGATTCATTAACATTCGAATGAATATGGTTCACGACTTTATTACAAAAATCTGCGAGGGAAAGGCGGAACATCCCTCCGCTCTCATAACCTTTTCCAACAAAGAGTCCATATTTTGTAACAACTAATTTATTAGACTCGAAAACCAACTTAAACCCTTCTCTACATAGAAGGGAGCCACTAACGAGGTTCTTCTTGATGGTCTTCTTACCCTTCTTCTTAAAGTCGGTATTGTGTTGGACACCGTTCTTTCCCTTGGGCTTGTGGGAGTTGAAGTTCTTCTGGTTCACCATGTTGGCAACAGAAGTCCCTTCGGCCCCTTTTCTGTGCGAGTCTTTTGCCCTCGAATTCTGCTCAACACTCAGATGGCCAATGACATCCTCCACAGAGAATTCACGCCTCTGATGTTTCAGAGTGGTGGCAAAGTTCCTCCAGGAATTAGGGAGCTTAGCGATTATGCAGCCCGCGACAAACTTGCCCGGTAACTCGCACTTGAGAAGCTCAAGTTCCTTAACAATGCATATTATCTCATGAGCCTGCTCCAATACAGGACGGTTTTCAACCATCTTGTAATCGTGGAACTGCTCTATAATATACATCTCGCTCCCTGCATCGGCGGCCCCGAATTTAGATTCGAGCGCCTCCCACAAGTCCTTGGCGACATGCACATGTAAATATGCGTCGACCAGTTTATCTCCGATCACGCTAAGAACTGCTCCGAGAAACACAACGGTAGCCTCCTTGAACGCCTTCTCCTGTTCAGGAGCAATCGTTCCCGTGGAGACACCGGTGACCCAGAACACGTTCATAGCCGTGAGCCATAACGTGGTCTTAGTCTGCCAACGCTTGAAGTATGTACCGGTAAATTTATCCGGTTTCAGCTCGGCTCGGCTCAATCCCGCAACCCGCGGCGCGTCGTGACGAGGCGTGGCGTGGCGAGGCGGGCGGCGGAGGAGGAGTGCGCGAGGGCCTCTTCTCTTCTCAAGCTCCAATAGCATGTAGAAGAGAAACCCTTATAAACCACTCCAACTCTCCTTCCACTTCCGGGGTGGGACTAAACTTCCCACCACACCTAGTGCCATATAACCCACATGGGCCCTTAGAGATTTTTCAGAAATTGCAATATGGGCCTAGAGCCCATCTCAGATTTCAGCAATCCCCCACCAGATCTCGAGGGCCCATTGTGTCCTCTGTTCCAATTGCTGTTTCGATATACCAGTGTTTCAGTAAAGACCTGTTAAGGTTGAACTTCACCTAGAACAAGTGGCTACACTCCTTCACAACTGAACAATGGACTATGCCTTGAATTGTCAGTTTGGCATAAAGAAGTTTCACTACATGTCTTACTAGTACTAGGCTGCCGAAGGCTGACCCCTCGGGTGGAGCATATAAGTCACACTCCTGGCCTATTCATGAGCTTACTAGAGATCACCCCAATCTCATAGACTGTGACCAGCAGTCGGGCTCATATAGGTGTGTTCCTCCAAAGATCGCTCTGTAGGATAGCATCTTGCTTTTATAAGCTTTGGAACACATTGAGACCGTAGTCATGCTACCATACAGTATCGAGAGTATTGCATCTCCAACGGAGTGGGTTAGTATAGTTACTCTCCTCAGTTCACCACTGGCTTGTTTTCCTAGGTCCTAGTTCACGGGATCTCCGATCACATAGGTTGGGTTACCACCATGGCAACTCATGTGGGTCTCATACCCATCTCCCTCGATGCATTATCTATCACAACACGTGATAGCCCTTTTGTAAAGGGATCTGCCAGATTCTTAGCCGTATGGACATAGTCCAACGCTATCACTCCGGAGTTTCTTAATTTTCTGACAGCTTTTAATCTCATTCTTATGTGTTTGGTGGACTTCATGTTGTCCTTTGAACTCTTCACCTTGGTGATGACAGTCTGATTGTCACAGTTCATAAGGATAGCCGGAACCGGTTTATCAACCAATGGCAAGTCCATCAAAAGATCTCGAAGCCATCTCGCTTCAACACCAGATGTGTCTAATGCCGTTAATTCTGCTTCCATTGTCGATCTCGTTAAGATCGTTTGCTTGCAAGACTTCCAGGAAACAGCGCCACCTCCAAGAGTAAACATATACCCAGTTGTGGCCTTCATCTCATCAGCACCAGAGATCCAATTCGCATCACTATACCCTTCAAGTACCGACGGGTATCCGGTATAGTGAAGTCCATAGTTCATAGTACCTTTCAGATAGCGCATAACTCTCTCAACAGCATGCCAATGTACATCACCCGGTTTGGAAACAAACCGGCTCAGTTTGCTCACAGCAAACGCGATGTCAGGCCTCGTTGCGCTTGCTAGGTACATCAGTGAACCAATGATTTGAGAGTATCTCAATTGATCTTTAGCCATGCCTTTGGACTTTCGAATCAATACGCTAGGATCGTATGGTGTTTGAGATGGTGTGCAGTCGGAATATCCAAAACGACTCAACACCTTTTCAAAGTAATGGGATTGCAGAAGTGTGATCCCACCCTCATTATCTCTCAGTAGCTTGATGTTCAAGATAACATCAGCCACACCAAGGTCTTTCATCTCAAAGTTCTGAGATAGAAACGATTTGACCTCCTCAATGACTTTGAGGTTTGTTCCGAATATCAGTATGTCATCAACATACAAGCACAGTATAACTCCTTCGCCCCCACCATGGCGATAGTATACACATTTGTCAGCCTCATTAACAACGAAACCAACAGATGTCAGAGTTGTATTAAACTTATCATGCCATTGCTTAGGTGCTTGTTTCAGGCCATATAAAGATTTTATCAACCTACACACCTTTCTTTCCTGACCATCTATCACAAAGCCATCAGGCTGTTGCATGTAGATTTCCTCCTTTAGCTCTCCATTTAGAAAAGCCGTCTTAACATCCATCTGATGGACGAGAAGACCATCTGAGGCCGCCAACGAGAGTAATACTCGAATGGTGGTCAGTCTAGCCACAGGTGAATAAGTATCAAAGAAATCTTCCTCTTCTTGCTGGTCATAGCCCTTGGCCACAAGCCTAGCCTTGTACTTTTCAATCGTACCATCGGGCCTAAGCTTCTTTTTGAACACCCACTTACATCCCAGTGGTTTGCAACCATAGGGACGGTCAGTGATCTCCCATGTCCCGTTAGCCATGATGGAGTCCATCTCGCTACGGACCGCATCCTTCCAGTAGTCAGCTTCTGGAGAGGCATACGCTTCTGAAATAGAAGTGGGAGTATCATCCACGAGGTACACGAAGAAATCATCACCAAAGGTCTTTGCAGTCCTTTGTCTCTTGCCCCTACCAAGGGTTTCCTCGTCATCCTCCTCGGGATTTTCATCATGTGTTTGTTCATAATATTCCATAGGGATGGCAGGTTCAGGAGTCTCCTCAGATTCCTGTCTAGAAGTGCTTTGCATATCTCTCGGAAAAATATCCTCAAAGAATGTAGCATCCTTAGACTCCATAATTGTACCGATCTTCTGGTCAAGTACCTCAGATTTCACTACTAGAAATCTATAGCCAACGCTGTTCTTAGCGTAGCCCAAATTAATGCAGTCCACGGTCTTATGTCCAAGCTTACGCTTTTTGGGGATCGGCACGTTGACTTTCGCCAAACAGCCCCAAGTGCGCAAGTACGAGAGTGTCGTCCTTCTCTTTGCCCATTTCTCATAGGGAGTGATCTCACTATCCTTTGTCGGAACTTTATTCAGGACATGACATGCCGTCAATATAGCCTCCCCCCACCATGCCTTGGATAAACCCGATGTATCTAACATGGCGTTAACCAAATCAGTTAGAGTACGGTTTTTCCGCTCGGCAACCCCGTTTGACTGGGGTGAATAGGGAGGCGTCCTCTCATGAATAATGCCGTGTTCCGCACACAAGGAATCAAACTCACTCGAGAAGTACTCTCCACCACGATCTGACTGGACTCGTTTAATTTTCTTTTCAAGTTGATTTTCAACTTCTGCCTTATAGATTTTAAAGTAGTGTAGAGCCTCATCTTTAGTATTTAACAGATACACATAGCAATATCTAGTGGAATCATCTATCAATGTCATGAAGTATCTCTTTCCACCTTTAGTCAACACACCATTCATCTCACAAAGATCAGAATGTATGAGTTCTAATGGTGCCAGGTGTCTCTCCTCCGCGGCCTTATGAGGCTTGCGAGGTTGCTTAGCTTGCACACATGAAAGGCACTTAGAACCTTTGGCTAAAGTGAAACTCGGGATTAAATCCAACTTGGCTAGCCGCGTCATAACACCAAAACTAATGTGACAAAGACGTGAATGCCAAACTTCAGATTCATTAACATTCGAATGAATATGGTTCACGACTTTATTACAAAAATCTGCGAGGGAAAGGCGGAACATCCCTCCGCTCTCATAACCTTTTCCAACAAAGAGTCCATATTTTGTAACAACTAATTTATTAGACTCGAAAACCAACTTAAACCCTTCTCTACATAGAAGGGAGCCACTAACGAGGTTCTTCTTGATGGCGGGGACATGCTGCACGTTCTTCGGCTGCACGATCCTTCCCGAAGTAAACTTCAGATCGACCGTGCCAACACCATGAACAGAAGCACTCGCGCCATTCCCCATCAATACGGACCCGTGACCTGTGACCTGGTAAGAAGTGAACAATGAAATGTCAGCACACACATGAACACCTGCACCTGTGTCCACCCACCAATCGTTGGGTTGAAACACTGAAAAAACAGTAAATAAATTACCGTACCTAGATGCACCATTCTCATTGTTGCCCACAATCATGTTGACAGACTTGGAGTCCTGTCCTGACTTCTTGTACTTGTTTGGGCACTTGTTGGCCCAATGTTCAACCGAATCACAAGTAAAGCAGCCCTCGTCCTTCTTGTTCTTCTTGAAGGTCTTCTTACCCTTCTTCTTAAAGTCGGTATTGTGTTGGACACCGTTCTTTCCCTTGGGCTTGTGGGAGTTGAAGTTCTTCTGGTTCACCATGTTGGCAACAGAAGTCCCTTCGGCCCCTTTTCCGTGCGAGTCTTTTGCCCTCGAATTCTGCTCAACACTCAGATGGCCAATGACATCCTCCACAGAGAATTCACGCCTCTGATGTTTCAGAGTGGTGGAAAAGTTCCTCCAGGAATTAGGGAGCTTAGCGATTATGCAGCCCGCGACAAACTTGCCCGGTAACTCGCACTTGAGAAGCTCAAGTTCCTTAACAATGCATATTATCTCATGAGCCTGCTCCAATACAGGACGGTTTTCAACCATCTTGTAATCGTGGAACTGCTCTATAATATACATCTCGCTCCCTGCATCGGCGGCCCCGAATTTAGATTCGAGCGCATCCCACAAGTCCTTGGCGACATGCACATGTAAATATGCGTCGACCAGTTTATCTCCGATCACGCTAAGAACTGCTCCGAGAAACACAACGGTAGCCTCCTTGAACGCCTTCTCCTGTTCAGGAGCAATCGTTCCCGTGGAGACACCGGTGACCCAGAACACGTTCATAGCCGTGAGCCATAACGTGGTCTTAGTCTGCCAACGCTTGAAGTATGTACCGGTAAACTTATCCGGTTTCAGTGCAGTGGCAAAGCCACTTGCCGAGAAATTCCTACACATAATAGGTTTTTGGATTGTTGAATAAATAGGCAATTTCTCGATTAAATTAATCCATGAGTAAATCACTAGCATGGCATTGACTAAGTTGATGACGTACTGACTCTGATCTAAACATGCACGTACTAAGCAAACCGTAGACAAATCTACACATACTGCTAGTACTGCTAATATGAAAATAATCAGGAGCGGGATAAACGAGTTATACCCTCCAGTAGGCCACGCAGAGGCCGCGGCTTTGGTGGCAGCAGCGGCGTCCTCGGCGACCTTCTTGTCGGCTTCAGCTTTCTCGGCGGCGGCACGGTCGGCGTCGGTGGACATGGTGATGACGAAGGCGACGCGGACGTAGAGGAAGTAGACGATCGGAAGCGAGCAGTCGCGTAATCGCTGCCCAAAAACCTATTCGCCCCTCACCCCGTACAGGAACCAGAAGGGCGTGGTTTCGAAGACCTGCTCTCCCGTCGACCGTGTACGTGGCGGACGGGATGGAGTCACCGGCGGCAGCAGCAGCAAAGGAACGACGGTGGGCGTGCGCGTGAGCAGATGTGATCTGTTCGTGGCGGCTAGGGTTAGGAGACACCGCATACTTATAGGCGCAGCCGCGTGGTGAGACGTGGGCTCGACCCACGTCCGAGTCCGTGACAGCCCA
The DNA here is from genome assembly GCF_018294505.1 of Triticum aestivum. Lineage (NCBI taxonomy): Eukaryota > Viridiplantae > Streptophyta > Magnoliopsida > Poales > Poaceae > Triticum > Triticum aestivum. The sequence goes on from NC_057806.1 coordinate 477,217,543, forward strand.
CGATCCGACGTCTCAGATCATGGCCCAGCTGTCAGAAAACTCTCCGTTAGTGACTGGCAAAAATAAGCGCGTAGGTGTGAGCTCGGCTCGGCTCAATCCCGCAACCCGCGGTGCGTCGTGACGAGGCGTGGCGTGGCGAGGCGGGCGGCGGAGGAGGAGTGCGCGAGGGCCTCTTCTCTTCTCAAGCTCCAATAGCATGTAGAAGAGAAACCCTTATAAACCACTCCAACTCTCCTTCCACTTCCGGGGTGGGACTAAACTTCCCACCACACCTAGTGCCATATAACCCACATGGGCCCTTAGAGATTTTTCAGAAATTGCAATATGGGCCTAGAGCCCATCTCAGATTTCAGCAATCCCCCACCAGATCTCGAGGGCCCATTGTGTCCTCTGTTCCAATTGCTGTTTCGATATACCAGTGTTTCAGTAAAGACCTGTTAAGGTTGAACTTCACCTAGAACAAGTGGCTACACTCCTTCACAACTGAACAATGGACTATGCCTTGAATTGTCAGTTTGGCGTAAAGAAGTTTCACTACATGTCTTACTAGTACTAGGCTGCCGAAGGCTGACCCCTCGGGTGGAGCATATA